>NC_083223.1:103642985-103974776 GCF_032191835.1 Heteronotia binoei
TATAGTATTAGTGATGTGTGATCCCCATCTGCAGATACTAAATCCATGGAACAGGGCCACACAGATGCTAAAGGAATTTTTCAGCCTTCCCAGGTTTACAGAAAAATCTGAAATGTAAAAAAATAATAATAATACATGGGGGAGATTAAATCCCCTGAAAAGTAAAGAAGCATTCTTTGTGGAAGCTGCCTGCTTCATGTGATTTGTTTACAGGAATAGTAGAAGAGCCAATCAAGTTGGCCTGCACAGTCTGGGAGCCCCAATGGAACTGGTGGTGGTGGGACCGCCTGGAAGCCCCACTGTGCCCAGGAGTGACACAGCCTGGGAGCCCCAGCAGTGGTTATTTAGCCCAGGAGCCATGCAGAGAAATACCTGAGAAATATCTTATTAATGTTTTGGAGGTATGTATCAGCATCCCAAAGATATCTGGGATATTTCAGAAGACTGGGGGGAAAGTCCTGTACATATATGAGATTTTTCAGGAAGATTGAAATTCAGGCTCCCTGGGACTGTTTTCTTTTCTTTTCTTTTTTGTTTTTGTGTCTCAGTGTTTCTATGGGCTTTCCCCTTGTTATTGTCAGTTTCAAACTAGTCTTGTCAGTTTCAACAGGTTTTTTTCCTTTTGCAAGTATTCCTTTATATTTTCTTCCTCCCTCCCCGCTTGGATTGTTTGGTGACTCTGTGCTTTGAGATCAGTCCTTTTAAACTTGAATTGCCACAGTGACACTGAGTTCTGCTGGACATTCTATAGATTACAACTGGTAGTGCTGGGCTTGAAAAAATGCACCCCCTTCAATTTCCACTGCAGAGATTCTCTGGTTTGATTTTGGCTTATCACATTAGCTTGTAGTATTGCTGGGATTACTGAGCTCTGGAATGGTTCTGTTGAATTGGCTGTTTGTCAGTGATTACTACTTGCAGACATGGCTTTTTGTCCAGGAAGCAGCTTACATGATCCCTCCCACACAGAAAATAATGGAGAATGGTTAAGGGCACCCTCTTCAGGAGCCCATAAAATTGGTCTAATCAAGTTTTGGTTTATTTAAAGGACAGGCACCAGCAACTCTGTTGCAGTTTTGGTGCCTCTACCTCTAAAAAACACCTCCAACCACATGGAAGCTTTTAAAAAAAATACCTGTTAAGTTTCTCCCAGTCATTCCCTACAAGAAATAATGAACCCCAAACATTCTTTAAAAAAAAAATCTAAATAAAAATATAATACTAGTACTTGGAATTAGGAAATATCAGGAGTACTGATTTTCTTTCTTCCAATACACCCAAACCCAACCCAACGAATCTTTTTGCACATCCCTACTGTTGATTACTCTGATTTATATTGTGTGTTTGAACATTCATTTAACAGTGATACATACATGCTGTCTTCCAACAACCTCCTTCAAATATTGTAACTGATAAATTTTGGGGGATGTTGAATGGTATAGTACAGTCCAATCTTGTCAAATTCTGGAAACTAGCAGGATTGGTACTTGGATGAGAGAATTAACCATCCAGGAAGATTCTACAGAGGAAGATAATACTTTTTACGTGTCTTGAAAGCTCTTTGCTGTGGTTGCCATAAGCAGGGCCAGCCGTAGGGCACATGACGCCCCAGGCAGATTTACCTCCTGCCGCCCCCCTCTGTGGAGTTGCATCCCGCCCCGCTTGAGGGCTGAAGCCAGCAGCCTGTGGGGATCCTTCCCTGGCTCCCCAGCCATCTCCCTCTCCCTTCCCCATGCCATTTCAATGACCAGGAAGGAGCAGTGGAGCGCCACAGCTTCCTGGGCAATTTAAAGCTCCCCTGCTGATCAGCTGATTGGCAGGTAAAATAGTGCAAGAGGCTTGCAGTTCTTATGCCGGCCCTCCGGCATGATCAGTATCAGTGTGGAGTGAGGGCTGGCTGGGGTAGCAGCAGCGGGAATGAAAGCCGCCAAAACAGCAGCCACTGCCACTGCTGCCTCCTCCCCTCTTCCTTTCTGGATCGCAGGAAGAAAAGGGGGAGAAGGCAGTGGTGGCAGCGACCACGGTCACTCTTTCTGCAGGGTTCCTTCCTGCTGCTGATGCCCCAGCCGGCCCTCACCCTGCACTGATACTGATTACACTGGAGGGCTGGCATAGGAGCTGTGAGCCTCCGGCGCTATTTTACTCGCTGAGCAGCTGATTGATGGAGGGGGGCTTTAAATCACCCAGGCAGTCCATCGCCCCTTCCTGAGCATTTAAATGGCATGGGGAAGGGAGGGGAGAAGAGGCTGGGGAGCACAGCCCTTAAGCAAATGAGGGATTTGCCTAGGGCATGGGGAGGGGGGGAGGGCCCAAGGCAAATGCCTAGTTTGCCTAATGGATGGGCCAGTCCTGGCTATGTCAGTTGACTCTTAAGGTCAATTACATAAACATGAAAATAAACTTTTGGCTGTACTCTCATAACAAGGAATTGGAGAGAACATTCATGGCAGTTATGGAAACCATTAGAATGTTTCTGATCCTAAAAATATTTGAGTCTTTATAAACATAATTGTTTATAAATTAATAAGCACATAAAGACCTAAATAAGTTTAGCCCAGACCTGGATAGCACAGGCAAGCCCAATCTCATCAGATCTTGGAAGCTAAACAGGGCTAACCATGGCAAGTACTTGGATGGGAAACCTCCACAAAATACTAGGGCCAGAACACAGCGGCAAGAAATAGCAAGCCACCTCTGTAAATGTCCAAGCCCCATTAGGGTTCATCAGAAGTCAACCATGACTTCCAGGGATGCATGCATACACACACATACTCACCCCTAAAAGGAAAGGAAAGGTCCCCTGTGCAAGCACCAGTCGTTTTTGATTCTGGGGTGACGTCGCATCACGACGTCTTCACGGCAGACTTTTTTTACGGGGTGGTTTGCCATTGCCTTCCCCAGTCATCTACACTTTCCCCCCAGCAAGCTGGGTACTCATTTTACCAACCTCAGAAGGATGGAAGGCTGAGTCAACCTTGAGACAGCTACCTGAATCCAGCTTCCTCCGGAATCAAACTCAGATCGTGAGCACAGAGTTCAGACCGCAGTACTGCAGCTTTACCACTCTGTGCCATGGGCCCCTACCCCTAAAAATAAAGACCTAAATAAGTTTAAGACTCAAAAAATGGGTAATGATTTAAGCCTTGACCTTCTGTTATTAACTACATGGCACCAATTGCCATTAATAGGAGCACTACAGTGACTTTACTGTATAAAACAGTAATGGGAGAGGGATTTTTTTAAAAAAAAATTGAATACTCTTGAGTGAAAATTCCTTCAAAAGAGGCACTTGAAAGCAAAGCTAACAATATGTGATTGAAGCAAATTAATTGCTTGCAACTACTTCATGCCCTAATGTGTTAAAAGGTCATCAGTTTAAATTTGTCTCTGATATTTTCAATAAGTATTACTTTTGACACCAGTTTGTGCTCAGGCTTTAGAAGACACCGATGTTCAATTTAAAGTTCAAGTTCTTCATTTTAATGGGTATCCTTCTTTATTAGAAGTTCATGCTCTTGATCGTGTCTTATTCATTGCATAAATCACCTTGACAAAAAATGTTCTAGTCTCACTTTCCAATCTTGTTTGGAGCTGTTGCTAACAGCTTTTAATTTGGGAAGTCTATCTCTGAGTTGACTGCGCCTCACTGGTTTCAGTCAATTGTTTCCCTAGCCAGCAGAGCATTTCATTTTTCCTGAAGGTCACTGCAGACTGCCAAGGCTTTGAAAGCACCCTAGTGTTTTCATTCATGCTGCAATTTAACATTGCAGAACCATTAGGATAAATGGAAGGGGCATCTATGTATGTGACTTTACCTATCAAAAATTACAGAATTTATTATAATGCACAGTAAATAAAGCCAGCAGTGAAGGAGAAATTAGAAATAGCAAGCATTCTCTCATGTGTGTTCTTTGTCCTTTTCTTGGCATCACTGGAGATTTAAAAAAAAATATTCTGCTAGATAGGTTGTGGGTTGACAAGCACTTTTATAAGTTGGTCCATAATATCATTAGGCAAGTACCTGTTCCAATCACAGCACTATGAAACTGAAATAAACAGGAGATACAGTTAGATACACATAGATGAAGACTCTCATTAAAAGAACAACACAGTTGCCATCTGTTGGTTGAGGGATGCCATTAGCTGTAATAAGGGATGGAACTGATCCAACATTGTTTATTTTGCCTCTGTCTTTCAGTCTCTCTCTCTCACACATGCACATATACAAATGGAACCTCAACAAGATATTGAAAAGATAAATATATGAAAATTTAAGGAAATCCTGTTCTGCTGTGAACTAATAATAAAACTTGCTTGTAGTATGGCAGTGTAGTTCCCCTTTCCTGAAGCTTAACTAGCAACCAGCAACTGGCATTATGCAAGCATGACCTGCATCTTTTAAGCCCAGTCCACTTGCTCTGGGAATTTTCAGGGCATGAAAAGGGAAAGCAGCTTTATTGTTGCTCTAAGTTATGAATGTATATGGAATCATCCACCTTAAAGAGTCAATACAAAAATTGGCCTTTCAAGAGAAGTGTAATATTCAGTGACCAGTTGGGTTGCCCTACTATAGAATCACAGAATCACAGAGTTAAGGGGCCATACAGATCATCTAGTCCAGCCTCTGGCTCAATGTAGGATCAGCTGAGAGCATCCCTGACAAGTGTTTGCCAAGCCACTGCTTAAAGACTGCCAGTATTAGTCTGCCGCAGCCTCCCCCTTCCAGTCTTATATTGGTGCTTTTGTGGATTACTTCAGATTGAAAAGACATCTCATTCACTGCACAAAATGAACTATTAAAACATGCGTCAATAAATCTGTTAAAAAGGTACCATGAGATTCTTTTTGTTCTTTGTTCAATGATGGCTCTGGCAAGAATAATAGGTTCATAAGAAAAACTCCATTGGATCTGTCTAGTCTAACATCTTGTTTCCAACTGTAGTGGGGAGCTAATGAGTTAGGCATCATATAATGGTCAATGGCTGTTGATGGACCCATCCTTCAATAATTTAATATCTGTAACCGTTGAATCCATAAATTAATTATGTGCTGGATGAAAACATCTTTATTTTGGCTGAATTTAATCTACTTCCAATCAACTTCAGTGTATATCCCTGACATTTAGTGCTATTGGAGTGGCAAGACATCACTGTAGTGGTATTTGGTTGAACTTTTTTCAGATTTATATTATTTTGAGACCAGGTAACTTGAATTTCCTACAGTATTCCAAACAGTGATAACAATATGCTGATGTGGTGAGGAACACACATAAATATTTTGGCTCATGTTCAGACATACAGTACATATTCACTGAACACATACTGTATATATTTTATTATGTTATCATCCATAGTCTGGTTAGAAATGGTTGCACAGAAAATATGTTTAACTAAGTGGTCAAATAATTGTGCTGAAACCACACACAGATTTTTCAAGTGGCCACTTGAACCCTCCCAGCTGGGAGAGAAAGCGTTAAATGGTTTAACCCACTGTGTAAAGGCATGAATAATATTTTCCCTGTGTCTCAAATTCACTTTTTGCTTTTTCTTGGGCTGGGCCAACCCTTTTTTTGTTCTTTGCTTTGCTGTCTGTCCCATCTAGTCAATTAAATGCCTACAGATATATGCTGACCCAGCCTACATGAATGATTTTTGTTGTCGTCTTATAATGGCACATGAGAGGCTGATGGTAATTCAAAGCTAACAAAATGGGTTTATTTCACTTGTGAGGAAAAATGGTTAGGTAGTCAGGTTTAAGACTTAGAAGGTGAACAGGCAACAGGAAGGAGGTAACTTTGTATAAATATCATCATAAGCATAAGCAAATGGCAGGGAAATAGAAAATTCATCAATAATATAGATTTTACAAAATAAACGTTTAAAATCAGCAAAGTACACAACATAAAACATAATTTCCCACTTTCTTAAAATCCTCCTCTTGTCTCTTAAATCTAAACACTCCCAGAAGAAATTTTGCAATGGAAACTGTGATGGTTAGGTTGAAGCCACCAAGCAGAAGCTGGAGCTTATTTGCCACAGGCAGATCAATATCAGAAATCAATGGGTCGATAAACTGTTTTCTTAAGTAGTTATACCTTTGGCAAACAAAAAACACATGTTCTACAGTTTCAACAGAGCCAGATCCACAACCACATAATCTCTCAGAATAGGGCTTTCTTATGTAACGCTCACTAAGAACAGCAGTAGGGAGCACATTAAACCTGGCTAAAAAGAAGGCTCTTCCATAGGCTGGTATGGTCAGAAAATCTATATAGGGACAATAGGACTTGGAATATGTAAAATAAAAGAAGGCAGGAGAGCACATGTGACAAGCACCGATAATAGTGCTGTTTAATAGACACTGAAACAGTCTTTTTTTTATCAGGGATTTATTCATCAGGGATATAAACAATAGATAGCTTGCCATAGTTGTTTTGTTATACAGGCAGGCAGGCAGGCCTCATTTTGGGCAGGAGTCCACAGGAGCAGAGCTCCAGAACCTCTAAATTTTATTGTGCTCTTTCTTACTCCTCCCCCCAATACTTGCTTCTGGGCTCCACTGTTCAAACCCCCTGTGAGAATTTTGCTAAACTCTAAGATTTGACAAACTTTTTAATATTTTTCCCCACAAAAATGGGAAAATAACCAAAACATATAAAGCAGAGAGATGGAAATCTTCATCATGCCACTGTGGCCACATAGGAGAAAGTCATTTAAAAAGTATGATGGGAGGGAGGTTTTATTATGACCATTATAATTCAAGAAGCATTTGAAGGTAGATGCTGAGCTGATATAATTTAGTACACCTTCCAGTGATGTCAGGAGTGTGTGGCATATGCAAATGAATTATGTCTTTTTCTATGAAATGACCCCTGCAGACAAGTCTTTAAAAATGTGAAGAGTTCTCTTGGCAGTTACTGCTTAAATGAACAAGCATAAGCTTCTTCATCTCAAAAATACATATGTCTGTGAAGGCAGGAACATCCACACAATTTCCAATTTTCCTTATTAACCATTTGATAGAGATAACTCCCTCCCTCTTACTAGGAGCTATTTCCCTCAGGAAAAGGCTACTTGTACCATTCATTTTGGGAGGGATGTTGAAAGACCTGAGGCAGATTGAGGTGACGAGAGAAGAGGTCCTATGACTGATAGAGAATTTAAAAACTGATAATCACCTGATAAATCACTATATAGCATACATACGAGAGTTCTGAAAGAATTCAAAGGGGAACTTGTGGATCTTCTGACAAAAATATGTAATATTTCATTAAAATCTGCCTCCATTCCTGAGGACTGGAAGGTAGCTAATGTCACCCCCATCTTAAAAAAGGGTTCCAGAGGAGATACAAAAAATTACAGGCCAGTCAGTCTGACATCAATACCGGGAAAGTTGGTGGAAACTGTTATTAAAGAGAATTAGTAGGCACACTGATGAACAAAAGTTATTGAGGAAAACTCAGCATGGGTTCTGTAAGGAAGATCTTGTCTCACTAACCTGTTAGAGTTCTTTGAGGGGTGAACAAATGTGGACAAGGAGGACCCAATAGATGGTATTTACCTTGACTTCCAGGAAACTTTTGATAAAGTTCCTCATCAAAGGCTCCTAAGTAAGCTCAATAGTCATGGGGTAAAAGGACAAGTCGTCTTGTGGATGAAAATCTGGCTAATTAATAGGAAACAGAGAGTGAATATAAATGGGCAGTTTTCACAGTGGAAGGTGGTAAGCAGTGGGGTATTGCAGGGCTCAGTACTGGCTCCAATGCTTTTTAACTTGTTCATTAATGATTTAGAGTTGGAAGTAAGCAATAAAGTGGCTAAGTTTGTGAATGACACTAAATTGTTTAGGGTGGTGAGAACCAGGGAGGATTGTGAGGCACTCCAAATGGATCCATCAAGGTTGGGCAAGTGGGCATCAATGTTGCAAATGAGGTTCAACATGGCCAAGTGCAAAGTAATGCACAGAATATTGGATTGGATGGGCCATTGGCCTGATCCAACATGGCTGCTCTTATGTACACTTCCCTAATTCAGGATCCTCTTTGATTCTCTCAGTCTGCTTAACTCCCCTTCACTGTCCTCACTCCACTTTCAACTACCATTCTTAACTGCCACTCTCAACTAAAGATTTCATCTGAATCCCTGTCACTCAGGGTTCTCAGATTGAGGTAAAGCTTTAACCAGGATTCTCAGACTGGGAGTAAAGCTGGTCAAGTAGAGTCTTGACCAGCCTCTACTTTCAAAGTTCCAACTTTGTTTGTGTCCATTCCTTGGAAAGAAATATCAAGTGCAAATTAGTTAGTTTCGTGGATTTTTAAGTAGTCCAAAAAGTAGAGGATTGTCCTGACATCACCAATGCAATGATGCCACTTCCAGAAGTGATGTCAGCATGTTGCTGATGTCCCTGCCCACCCCCAGAATGCCTTCAAATCCCCCTGCCAGCAGGAGGAAGGCACTTGGCAAACCTAATCCAAAACTATACCATTTTTTTTTCAGTGCATATGCCTAATGCTGGTATAATGCCACATGAGGAACTAGGAAGCACAGCCACATTTCTGAGTAACTATAAACCACTCCTACCACTACAATGGCTATATCCTCATGAATACTTTATACATGAATTGAGCCCATTCACTGGATTGCCTTGATGGTGGTGGTGGATGCGGAGGAGAAGGAGGAAGAGAGAGAAGAAGATTGATGATGATGATGATGATGATGATGATGATGATGATGATGATGATGATGATGATGGATTTATATCCTGCCCTTTACTCTGAATCTCTGATACTTACTTTAGTTGCCATGCTGTTATCTACAAGCAGGGCCGGTGTGTGGGAGTAGGCAAAGTAGGCAGTCGCCTGGGGCGCCACCTGGCCTAGGGGTCCCCACTGGGCGTCCCCTCCCTGACGCATGATTCTGGCTCCTGACCACTGTCACCTTGTCGTCTTCCACCACCAAGCTGCCTTGGCCTCCCACCTCATTCTATCCTGCCACCATCCTTCCTGACATGGCCGGCAAGCACTTATTCTCACATTTTTTTTATAACATCACATTTTTTTTGAAAAAAATTAAAATTAAAAATCAGTAAATTAAAAATGTGAAAAATTTCAAGTTTGGCGCTCTTCAATTTTCCTATATTTTTTGATAATGGGGGGGCACTAGTGGATGATTTGCCTAGGGCACCAGAAAGCCTAGCACCAGCCCTGTCTACAAGTAGGACACAATCTGAACTGGTGGGTGACCAAGCCTCTCCCTGCCAGGAATAATAATGATAAAACTATTGCTCCAGTGAATATCCCTTCCACCCCACAGGTGAACCTCCTGAATGCAGAAGAATCATGACATGAGAAAGTGCAAAGTAAAATTATTGTAATCCAGTGCAAATGATCAGAATGAGCAGCCTATTCCCAGTGACTTGGTTTGATGGTGAAAAATCTCAGTTTTAACGGGGAGTTCTTCCAGGTCTGTCTAGCACTTATTCCCATAATTGAATGGGAAGAGGGGAGACTTCATGTGTGTGCTGCTCCACAATAGGTTTTACTGCTTTGTATATATGGCTGGTTTCAATAGCAGGACCAACAGAGGATTCCAAATGTCCCTATTATAATGTTCCTACATGCCTGGCTGGGTTTGTGGATAGACAGTATATGTGAAATTCAGGTTCTAGCTCATCTTTCTCATGTCGGCTGTAGATTGAATTTCACCAAATGGTGACCTTTGCCTTATTCCAAGTTTTGCCTTGGTGAGATCCAGACTTAATTCTCTTTCTCTCCCCTCTCCTTTCCTTCTTCTTACCACAAATTTCTGGAGAGAGGACCAAATATGAATATGCATATGTGTGATCCTTTACTACTATATTTGTGCTGTGTACCCCTCTTGCCTTAACCCCAATTCCTCAAGTCAGTTTTCTCTCATAACCTGGTCCTTGCTTAGGGAAGTATTTGGACTTTTTCTGGGCGCTCCCCATACAAAGTAAACATGTTTTGAATGGTCATGGGAGCTTCATCAGCAAGCTACTCCAGGACTAACATGCTAACAAGTACATACTAACAATGTTTAACAGACCAGTGCCCACTTCAGCAGATTTAACAGCATGATCTTATTGCCACACTAATTTTAAAGGTATCACAAGCCTCTTTGTTGTTTTTATTGAAATTTTTAACAAATATCACTTCTTTTTTTAAAAAAAATGAGTTCCTGAGTTCTGCTGGGCTTTTTCTGCAAAAAAAAAAAAAAAAAAGCCCTAGTTTTCCATAAGGTATAATTTAGTGGAACATATGTAAACAGTTCAGTTGACTTTAAAAAAATCAACTGATGATTCAGCATTAGTTGCATTTACTTTCATTAGACAAACAAGAAAGTTGATTGTTCACACTGTTGTTCTGAATTTAAGGCTGCTTACATTCAGCTATTTTAGAAGAAGAAGAAGAAGAAGAAGAAGAAGAAGAAGAAGAAGAAGAAGAAGAAGAAGAAGAAGAAGAAGAAGATATTGGATTTATATCCTGCCCTCCAGGAAAACAGGTAGAGAAGCAGTGGGGGCCTTTGGATAACAAAGGAATAAAGGGATTGCTGGAAGATGATGGGGAGATGGCAGAGAAGCTCAGTGACATTTTTTGCTTCTCTGTTCACTGTGGAAAGTGTGAGACATGTATCCAGGCCACAGCCCCAATGTTTAAGAAGAAAGTCTGGAGAACTGAGCCAAATAGCAATGATGAGAGATGAAGTTCTACATCTTAAATTAAAAAGCAATAAGTCTCCAGGCTCCAATGTCATACACCCAAGCAGGAGCGTAGACTTTTCAATTTCCCGGGGGAGTTGATCCAGTGACATCATAGTGAGGAGCCAGTGATATCACAGGGAAGGGCTTCCATTTTAACTACCTATGAATTTATGGAGAAGCTCCTTCCCCATAAATTTAGGGAGCACCCCTCCAACAATGCCCATGTACCGGGCCAAACCCAGGAAAAGGTGGGAGTTGGCCAGTGGTTATAGTGATATCTCAGAGGTCTCTTGCTGTGTCCTGTTTTTGAAATTCACTTTTAGAATAGTCACTTTAAGATCTGCAAATATACATATCATGTGCTCATAAAATTGGATCCCCTAGTCAATGTTTTTGAAATTTGGATGCCATGGGAAATGTAGGAAACAGGAAAAGAGTTTCATCGGCGGACCTTACTGCAACTAATTCTGATGCTGAAATGGGCGATGATGAGCTCTGGGGATGAAGGGACGTCTAGCAGGTTTAGGAGGCCTTTTTTAGATTGCAATTCAAAGAAAAGAGCACAGGAGTTAAATTCCAAATAGCAAGTGAAGAAAGTGAAGAAAAAAGTCATTAACCTTTCAGCTCGTGAACTTTCTTCAGTGGAGTGCCAGGTACTGAATTTGGGTTTGGGATATGCTCCTACAGAAACTTATGATTCATTCAAAACTAGAGTAGATTTTTATAAATTAATTCATATGCTCAAATTGAAAGTTTTATTTGGCAGCAGTCCACAGGGTGAGATGGGGGGGTGACTTTAAAATCAAATTGTCCATCCCTAATGTAAGTGAGCCGTTGTTGCTGGCTTTTGAGAAAATTGTGTTACGAGATATAGAGAAGGTAGAAGCCATCCCATTTAGACGGGATCATAACCTTACTCGCGAGGAACATGTGGCTTTAAAGAATTTGGCAACAGATTCTAGCATCATCATTAAATTTGCAGACAAAGGAGGTGAGGTGGTAGTGATGAATAGAACAGATTACTGTAATATGGTCATGACAGTTTTAGAGGTACCTGGGCATTATAAGAAGTTGTCAGACCCCTCAGAACATGTTATGAACATTGTAAAAACTATGGTACTTGGAGCAATGATGTTAGGGCACATTAATGAACAAATCGCTAAATTTCTGTATAATGAATTTCCAAGATGTCCCATTATTTATGCTTTGCCAAAAATTCACAAGGATGGCAATCCACCTCCTGGATGCCCTATAGTATCAGGGTCAGGGTCTATACTGGAACCTTTGGCACAGTACTTAAGTTTTTTTTCTACACCCCCTCATTCCTAGGATAAAATCATTTAATTTCATTCAAATAGAAGGTTTAGAATTAGGCAGGGATGATATTTTTTGTTACTATGGATGTGCATGCGTTGTATACTAATATTCCTCACGAGGAATCAAGGATAGTGATACAGAATTATTTGGAGAAAAGAGAAAATCCAACCCATCCTCCTAATCATTTTTTATTAGATATACTGGATTTCATTTTTGAGCATGATTTTTTTAGATTTTTGGACCAATTCTATCTGCAGACGTCAGCAGTAGTTATGGGCTCGCCTTGCACAACAGATGTTGCCAATTTATATATAAAAATTTTTGAGGAATTTTTTTATGAATTCAGATACTAATCCTTTTCATAAAAATATTTTAAAATATTATAGATATATTGATGACATTTTTTTCTGTACAGAGATCAGAGCAGTCTGGAGGCATTCAAAATTTGGTGCAATTACCTACATTCCACTATTAAATTTGACATGCATTACCATCAGTTTGAAATTAACTTTCTAGGCACTGTGGTGTTTAAGGATGAGAAAAATAGAGTAGGCATAAGAGTATACACTAAACCTACTGATCGTAATTTTCTTCTTAGGTTTGATTCATTTCATCCATCTCATATTAAATCTAATTTGCCTTATGGACAGATGTTAAGACTTAAAAGAAATTTAACCACAGAGAGAGATTTTGAGAGAGCTAGCATTAGGATGTGTGAGCAGCTGAGAAAAAGAGGATATCCTCAAGGGCATACTTAGAGATGCAGTTGTTAAAGCTAAGCATAAGAAAAGACAGGAGCTTTTGCAAGATTCAGCTGGGTTGAGCAGTGAAAGTGACCAGGGCGTAAATGTGTGCCTTCAATATTCCTACAGATCTCAGCAGCTAGTCAGAATCATGAGGAAACATTGGCATATAGTAGCGGGTCTGCCAGGCTGTTTCACTTTCCCTGTTTTTGGGTGGAAAAAGTGTAGAACATTATGGGACATTCTAGTTCATACGGATTTGACACAGGAGGTTCCTTTAAGGCATAATCTACCAGTAAGACATTACAAATGTAAAAAATTGTTCTATTTGTTCCAGGACTTTGGAGTGAAAAGAAATTACTATCCATGGATTTACATGGAAATTTAACCATTTCAGTACGTGCAGCAATTCAGGAATTATTTATATTTTGCGTTGTCCATGTTTTCAATATTATGTCAGATCAAGTATGCGTAGTTTGAGGGCATGTTTCCTGGAACACCAGTCTAGGGTTCGCCAGGGCATTCTTGAAGCCCCAACTGTGCAACATTGTATAAATTTGCAACACACTTTTGATGAGATTAAATGTACAGTAGTATATGCCCTTAAAGGACACCGATACAAGGTTGAGAATGCCTCAAGGATTTTGCTGCAGAAAGAGGCGTTTTTCATACACAAATTCCGTACCATGCCCCCCACAGGATTGAATGCATCTTTGGATTTATCTGTTTTTGTTTAAATTTATTGTATATGTTGTCATGTAGCTCTAGGGTGTGGTAACTGAAAACACCTGTGGCACTTCATTTAATGCATTATGGGAAGTCTGTGGAAGAGAACTGTTGCATGCAGATTGTGAGTTACAAGCTTGATCTAATGACAACAGTTGCCAGAGCACGGAGTTAGAACTTGCAACAGTTGGAGCGCGTAAAATGTACTATTTTATTTTATTTTATTTAAGACAGCTTGTAAATATGTATATTAATTTGTGATATTGTCAGTTCATAGTACAATAATGCAGCCTGTTGAAGTATAAATGAAACATGGGAATAGCCAGAATTGTGTCGCTGGCACCGGGTGGACAGCGGACTGCTGCCTGAAGGAATTTGAATACGTGGTACTTCCTGCGGCTAGAAGCTTCACTGAACAGCAGGAGTTGGTACCTTTCATCAATTTAGCATCCAGGAGTGGATTATTTTGATTTTTTTGTGAATGAAATGGACTTTGAGAGACATTGAAATAATTTATAAGGACACAAATGTGTTGGTAAAGAGTTGCATGTGAACAAATGCTGTAATACAAATAGTTGAAGTGCATTATTCACAGCTTTGGGTTCTGTGTGTTTAATTATCTGTAAGCTGTGGTTTCCTGTTGTGTTCGACCCAACTAGGGATTGGCAACCGTATGCCTAGGTGGTGAACAATTATCAATACACACGTACTTGACCAAGTCTTTAAGAGTGTAGTCATTTTGAGAAGGAAAAAAAAAGGCTTGCTGGGGCCATTAATTTTCAAAAGGATCTGGTTCAGCATCTACTTAAATGAATGCAAACAATCACAGGCTTGAAGAAGACACAAAATATCTATCTGCCAAAAGAACCCCCAAATACTATAGCAATATGTATGCTATAGTTATTCCTCCCCCCAATCATTAACTAGTTGAACAAAGTTTGAGTCCAGTAACACCTTTAAGACTAACAAAGTTTTATTCTGTTTTAGTTCAATTAGCATTTCTAAGAAGCTGGAGTTGTAAAGTCATTAACACCACTAACTTCTTTGCAGTCCAGAAGGAAAATCACATATGGACTCTACCACCCCATTCGTGCCTTTAAAGATAATGATCTCTCCTCCTTAAAAATTTAAATTGGAAGCCCCCAAGTCCTGTGTTGGTTGCCCGGAGAGGGCTTCGCCCCTGTTGGGAAAATCCAAGAGCGGCTCAAGCCACAGAGCCCCCGCGTAGTTTACGCCTATGCACCCAAGAGTTCTTAAGAAACTCAGATGTGAAATAATTGATCTACTAGTCTGTATATGTAAACATATCACTAAATTCAGCCATTGTACCAGAAGACTGGAAACAAATGTTACATCAATTTCTAAAAAGGGATCCACAGGGAAATTAGGAACTTACAGGCCAGTCAACGTAATGTCTGTCCCAGGCAAATTAGTAAAAACTGTAATCAAAGACAGAACTGTTAGGCATATAGAAGGACAAAGCCTGGTGAAGGAAAATCAGCATGGTTTCTGCAAAGGGAAGTCCTGCCTTACCAACCTTTTGGAGTTCTTTGAGAAACTGACCAAGCATGTAGACAATGGTGATCCACTAGATATAATATACTTGGATTTTCAAAAGTCTTTTGACAAGGTCCCTCCCCTAAGACTCCTGAGTAAACTTAGCAGATATGGGATAAAAGGATAGGTTCTCTTGGGTAACATAAATTGGTTAAATGACAGGAAGCAAAAAGTAGGATCAATGGACAGTTCTCACAATGGAAGCCAGCAAGCACTGGGGTCACTCAAAGATAGGTATTGGGGCCAGTACTGTTTAGTTTACTCATAAATAATCTGGAACTAGGAGTGAGTACTGTAGTGGCTAAGTGTGCAGATGACACAAAATTATTCAGCAGGGTGAAAACCAAGGTTGACTGTGAAGAGTTCCAAGATGTCTTCCACAAACTGGGTGAGTGAGCAACAATGTGGCAAATTAAGTTCAATGTTGGTAAATGTAAGGTGATGCACATTGTGACAAAAAAAAAAAAAAGGTCCCGCTTCAAGTATAGGCTAATGGTGTCTGAACTTGCTGAGACTGAGATGGGAAAAGATCTCAGATTCATAATGGATAGCTCAATGAAAGTGCCAGCCCAGTTTACTGCAGCAGTGAAAAAGACAAACTCTGTTTCTGGGATTATTAATAAAATGCCTGATATTGTAATGCCCCATATAGATCTATGGCCACATTTGGAATACTGTGTACAGTTCTGGTCACCGTATCTCATAAAGGACATTGCAAAGCTGGAAAATGTACAGAGGGGGGCAACCTCTGTACTTTTAAGAGGTTGGGACTTTTCAATTTACAAAAGAATGACTGGGGGGATGGCAGAGGTTTGTAAAATTATGCATGGGATAGAGAGTGTTGAGATAGTGTTGACAAAGAGAATTTTTGTCCCAAAGTACTAAAGTACTAAAACTCAAGGGCATCCAATGAAGCTGATGGGCAGTAGGTTCAGGATGGGCAAAGGAAATACTACAGAGAAATACTAATACAGAGACAGTGATTAAAATGTGGAATTTTCTGCCAGAGGATGGCCAAAGGAATAAGTAGTTTTAAAAGAGGATTATATAGATTCATGAAGAACAAGTCTATCAATGGCTACTAGTCATGGCAACTGACAGCAACCTCCACATTCAGAGACACTAAGCCTGTGAATTCTAGAGCCAGGAAGGAACATCAGGAGGAAGCCTCACCCTATATGTCCTATTGTTGGACCTCCAGAGGAATTGGTTGGCCACTGTGTAAGACAGGATGCTGGACTGGATGGATCATTAGTCTGATCCAACAGGGCTCTTCCTATATTCTTATGTTAACATATGGTCTTTCATTCCTACAGTTCATTTTCAATTAAATTTGCTTTTAGTGGTTAAACACTACTGTATTGTGAGGAAAATTTACCATAAAACTAAAGAAGACAATGGAAAAACTCCTAGTGACCCTTACTGACTCTTTCCATTTATGCATTTTGCTTTTAATTGTGTATGTGATTTAAAGCTTGTTCTAGTGTTTTTGATTGTTCACTACCTTGGAGAGCCTAAACTAGGTGGAAAGTTCCACACAAAATATTTTAAATAAATGTGCATATTCCATAACATTGTGACTTTGAAAATGGTGTTTTGTGTTCTATACTCCCCTTTAGGTGGTCAGACAACATTATGACATTTTAAAAATAAATAAATATCAAAGCCTTCACTGAATGTCATATCCATTACTGCAATCAAGACTATTCAAGGGAAGTGGTGCTTTTCTCCTGGATCAGCTATCTTCTTTCCCTTTACCAAGACTGCTTGCTGGGCCTATGTTTACTTAAATATTCATACTCACATTCAGATGCATTAAAAAGTGGTTTATTTTAATGCTTTAATGCAAATATATGCATGTAAAACTTTGTTTCATGGGGGAAAAATGCTTTCCTATTTACCTAATTGTCTCAAGATATTCTATGGGTTAATCTATCATACAGAACTCAAATAGATACATAATGAGAGCATCTGCAATTATGCTTAGTTCACGTTAAGTGCTTTCATAATGTATGGGTAAAATGCATTAATATTTCTTTCAGATTTACGCTCAGCATAATGCATAATATTATGGTATTACTAATGCATGCAAAAAACCTTCTATATTCTAGCTTCTACTAATTCAGTTATTCACTACAGTGGTAATCTAAAATAGTTTTAGAAACAGTATCTTATCTAGAGTGCATAAAATGGCATTGAGTAGTAGTCTTCATTTTGTTTGTAATAATTAGTTGGCATCTGCATTTTAAGTAGCAGAGGAAGTTCCTATGATATATGGCTATGCTCGTGGGTAAACCTGCAGACTTCAGACAATACCAACTTAATCATACAGTTAGCAGGTTGTTCCAAACACACAATGCTAGACAGCCAAAACAGTTTCTGAGGTGAACATCACATCTGTTCACCTCATCATCATCTGCCTCAAGAAGCTGCTGAACAGCTTTGCATCTGCACTGTGAATGTAGAGTTCCTTTCAGTTTTATTAGCTTCTGCCTTGCAATTTCAAGCTGACCTGTACAGTACGTGAAACTGATTCTTTCTCAAGTTAATTGATGGTCAGATCCAGTAATCAAATGATGTGAAAAGGGGGCATTACCATAAGCCTTGTTGAAAGTGGACATGTGCAAAATAACCTTGTCAATACCATGGATTTAAATGAATAGCAAAGATTTAGCTTTAAAAACACATTTATAATAACTGTTTCATTTTCTCACCATGTATAACAGCTAGATTTGAATCCAGTAGCACCTTAGAGACAACAATATTTGGTGGGTATAAACTCTGGAGTCAAAGCTCTCTTCACCAGATCCTATGTCAGGGAACTTTGACTCTCAAAAGCTTATCCCCCCAGAAAAATTCTTCTTGGCCTCTACTGGACTTGACTCTAGCTATTCTACTGCAGACCAACATGGCTACCTTCTGAAGTTATCTTCATTATATATACCTGGCTTCCAAGTCAGAAGTAGAAGCAATGATGGTTTTTTTGGGAGAAGTGAAACGAAAGGCTTACAGTTCCCACCCTGACAAAATAATAAAGAATAAACTTACATATACACACTTAAAGAGATGTGAAAAAGAGCAACAACAGCAAATGGTCAGACTAGCTCTATGTATGTCAACAGCACTGAGAAAGGATCTGATTTTGGATGCCTTGGATGTCTTTATTATATTTTAAAACATTCAGGGGGCAACATAATATGCATCAATCTATTTCTTCATGTAACAAGCAAAAGATGTATATACTGGAACAGCATTTGAAATATATTTTTCCAAGGCTAGGCTTTGATTTGAGAAGCCATCTGAGTATAGGGAAGTGAGACAAAGGAGTGGGCAGTGTGTTCCACTTTTGTTAAAAACAGACCTCCTCCCCTGCCTGCTTAAGAATCCCAGGAAAGGAGGACAAAGCTAACTCACAAACTACTGCATGCTTCCCTGTGTTCATCCTGGAAAAGGGCAAAAACCCCTAAAAAATTGTACATATTCTTTTATATACTAGAAACTTGGGAGAGACCCTTAAGGAAAGGAAAGGTCCCCTGTGCAAGCACCAGTTGTTTCCAACTCTGGGGTGACGTTGCTTTCACAACGTTTTCACGGCAAGTCCCTTAAATGAGAAGGTAAATATGATCATGAGAGTTTGATCTTGCCTCTATTGGGCAGGATCAGTCACACCTGGAAAAGTCATTCCAAAGGTTAGCCATGTTGATCTGCAGTGGAACAGTTAGACTCCAGTATAGCAGCACCTTCAGGTTTCAGGTAGGGTTGCCAGTCCCCAGATCCTGGAGGGAATTTTCTCAGTTTTTAGAGCTTCTGCCCACTGCTGGCCAGCTGGCCAGTGGGGAAACCCCACACCCAAACAGCAACATTACTGCAGGACACCCCTGATGTGATGATGTCACTCGGAAGTCACATCATCATGTCAGGGATGTTGCATGGCAACACTCTGGTTTCAGGGCAAAACTATTATTTGAAGCCAGTTTTACCACAAAGTTTTGCACAAAAACCAGAACATCACTGCACAGTGTCCCCAACATGACAACATTACTTCCAGGTGATGACATCACATCAAGGATGTCCCAGAATGCCCCCCAAATCCTCCTGTCAGTGCAACAAGGGGGCCTGGCTACCCTAGTTTGAGTATAAGCATCAAAGCTCCCTTCATCAGACATGAATAGAAACTTAGATCCCAGAGTCTTTGTATCCCATTCAGAAGAGGGGAGGAGAATTGTAAAGAATGCTTGTAAATTATGCAAATATACAATGTGCATTGTAATCAGCTTGATTAGAGCAAAGGAGAAATTCTTGGGGTTCAAAAATTAGCATCTGCAGTGGGATAAGAATCCTAAATCCCTGTTCAACCCTTGAAGGTTTTTTGTTCTGAACTTGTGATGTAAGCTAAGTTCAGCAATCTTGCCTTGTAATTTCCTCTTGAATTTTTAAAAATTGAGAATGGTCACTCTTAGATCAGCAATTGAGTGAGCTGGAAGACTAAAATGTTCTCTCACTGGTTTTTGAGTGTTGTGGCTTTAAATATCAGAGTTATGTCCATTTCTTCTGTGTAGGGACTGACCAGTTTGTCCAATGTACAGAGTAGAATGGACTGCTGGCATATATAACACTGGAAGATGAACACGTGAAGGAACCTGAGATGGTATGACTGGTGTTGTTAGGTCTGGTTATAGTGTGTCATGGATATGGGAACACCTAGAACCACCTAAAAAACTGTTTTGTGTTGAAACCAATAGGAATGTCTATCAGATTGATTTCTGAATGCAATTATAATTAATTATATTTTTAAAACAGGCTCGCATTTTAAACTAACAAATAATTTGAGTCCATCTTGACTATTTCTCCATAACCATAGTAAAGAACACTGGGTTAAATGGACCAATGGTCTGATTACATACAAGAACTTCAGAGGTCCATAAAGTACCTAGCTACAACTAAACATTGTAATTAAAGATGCAGTCATTTAGAATGTATTTCATCACAGTGGAAAAAAAAATATACGAATACTTCTACATACCTGCTTTCTACTGAAATCTGGAACAAAAATGTGTATGAGATAGTAATGCAGACATCATCAACAGATAATCAAAGCACACTTGAGAGGATTTTTTTAATAGGAAAGTTCATTTATGATACTCTGAGTTTGTGTTACACTAGGACTATCTTTGGCTGCAGACACATGATCTGATATAACTGCAGTACTCTTGCAGATTTAAAGAGCATGATCAGATAGCACATCTGGCTTCCATGGCCCAGTCATTACCACCTCATTCTGCCCTGTCTTTGAAACAGATTTAATAGACACCGTGGAAAGTCCAGTCTTTATGGATGCCAGCTTTCACCCCACATTTCTAGTTGTCTGAACTCCTTCTTGCAAAGTCAAGCCATTTGGGAAGTCTGAACATCCCTTCCATTCTTTGCTTTGGGATCATGTAGCAATGTTCACATAAGCACAAAACTGCTCCTGGCATTGTCAATCACCACAGCCAAGTAGTCATTCTGGACTGGTAGTCCCCAGGGGAGTTGTTTTAGAGCAACACCCCCCGCCCCCCCAAAAAAAACACCTCCACCTTCTCTCCTGTTTCTACATCAGAGCTGCTGTTTAAGAGCATCTCATGATTGATACAATGGCAAATGTAGTGAAGTCAATGAGACTATTCTCATGCAAATCTGAAGTTTACCCCCCATGTATTCCAAAGAAGAAAGGTGAAGAGAAGGAGGCTGAGAGGGGCCAAAATATTTAGCAGAAGGATTGTGGAGCTGCCAAAAAGGAGCCAGAGCTTCAGATACACACTCAGGAAAATGGGTGAAAGACAAAAAAAAAAAAAAACAAACAAACAAGGATGCCACAACAATCTGAATGACTGACCATGGGGCAAGCACTCAATTAAGCTTTTTCAGGGTGAGATGTCTGATCAAAGCTTCTCATTGCAAAATATAATGGTGTAATTAGAGGCACGGCCAGAATAGATCACATCAAACTGGTAGTGTGACTGCAGCCTTTGTCTATGAACTAGCCTAGACACAATTAATATCTACATTACTGTGGACTCCTTTACTCTGTAAACAACAAAGGCGGGCATTAAGGCATATTTTGCAGCACGATTTGACTTTCCCATGAATGGTCAGACTCTAAGAAAGCCAGTGGTTCTGCTGAGTAATGCCTTCACAGCTGTAGTGTAGATGAGCAATATATTTATCTTTTGATTTGTTTCATTAGGTGCAAAACACAACTATCACAACTTTATAAACACATTTATTTTCTCTGCCCAGTGAAATTGTATCCACTTTTAAGTCCATACTTCGGTTAAGTTTTGTCAGGGGACTTGAAGTGGAGACAGTTTTGAAGACAGTCACTTTGCTATCTCTAATCTAGTTAAATAAATGTCTGTGCCCGCTGTCCACATGGTATTCATTTATATTACTTCTTTATCCAGAGTACCGGCAATAATCATTGATCTAATTACATTTCATGGTTTGGTTATGATTAAAAATGTATTTAATCAATCATCACAGATTAATCCAGTATTTGATTAAATAAAGACTATTTCATCTCAATTATTAATCTAAACTCCAAAAAATGAGAGCAAACAACTGTGCACTGAGGACAGCAAGGTCAATACAGGTATATTTTCCCTGTGTATTAATTTGACAGAGCAGGAATAGAGGTTTTGCATTAATAAGCCATTAACAACTATGACTAATTACCAGAAACATCTCAGCAAAAATGTCATTTGGAAGAGTGTGTCTTGTTGCCCCCCCCCCCCAAGTCGAAATAAAGAGATGGACACAATTAGATTGGTAAAACTATGGGCCACTTTATTAAAAAACACAGCAATGACAAGGGCAACCGAACTGCGGCCAGGTCAGGGCCAGGGGTCTCCTCAGACCACTCCCCTGCCTTTTTCAGCGGGCGAGAGACCTGGCCCCCCAGCCAGAGCTGTGTGTCACAGCTCCCGTCAGGCAGGCCCAGCAGGAAGGCTCGCACCGGAGGGCCCAGACACCAGACGCGAGTCTCAGCGAAAGGCACCCATCCAAACGAGTCTCCAGGACAGTCTGCATTCACACACCTAGGGTCACCAATACCCAAAGGTTGATCCTGCCAGACCCCTAACTCCCCAAAAGGGGAGGCTAACCGGTCTTCCCCAGGCCGCATGGTGCCATAACCCCCATAAAACCTGCCCTAAAAAGTGACCAATCTATATGAAGGCACCAACCCGAGGCCAATTCCTCAATTCATTGATATGCTATGCAGGGTGAGCAAAAAACACCCCCCAGTCACCAGCCAAACAGCCGGGGAGTAAAAAATTCCTACCCGCCCCTCCACAAAAGAGGTGACCAGCGATTGCCTACATAACAAACAGGGAGGGCGGGAGGGCCGAGCACCAGAAGAGGACTGCTAGGAAGGGGAGCGGAGGCTTCAATACAAGCCCTGAAGCACCACTCCTTCAAGACGCGCCTAAAAGCATGCCGAAGTGTCCGCTCTCCCTCCGGGGGCGGGGCAAAATCTCCCCGGCAGCCACGCCACGATGTGGCAGGCTGCAGGAGGCTCCGTTCTGTAAAATAACAATTTTCGGAGGATTTTTTAAATGGGAAGTGTAACAGCATTGTTCTGTTGCTCAAAGCAGACTTGCAACTCAAACTAGAAGTTACACAGAACATAGTGCAGACCCCTGTTTTGTTTGCCTCTTATTTTGTACTTGTGGCTTAGAATTTCCATTAGGATTGTTTTATCCACTGCAGCTTGTGCAGTCCTGGTGAAAATGAACTAACTTCCAACATAAGGAGATACTTATCTTCAGGATAATCAATCTAAAATTATGAGTTTTAAACCCAGGGAAAGCCCTGCCACTAGGCAAACTAGGTGATTGCCCAGGGTGCTGGCCTTCTGGGGGTTAAGAACTGGGTGCCCCCCATGTGACTTAGTGACATTGTCAGTGCAGGAGGAGGGCACCAGAAGTTAGCCTTGTCTAGGGTGCCAGAAAGACTAGGGCCTGCTTAAACCCATACATTTATAATTCACAAGATTATATATGCCTTCTATAATGCATACATAAATTGTTGCAGGTAGAATAAAAATTGTATCCCATGATGACATTGCATTTACCCAGAGTGATCTATATCGGAACAAGTTCATATCTAGTGACCCAAGTTAGGCTACCTGCATATCTACTGCCAAACAAGATTTTCTCAGTGCTGGTGTTAGAAAAATAATGCAGAATGTATTTTAGCACCTGCAGACATTCCAAAGCTTTGTGTATCCCCGCTTCACCCTTTGCATAATGCCTGCTGGCACAGCTGTGTCACTTACAGATTTTGTTGCTGTTGCTGCTGCTTCTCCTGCTGCTTTATCCTGTAACTGACACAGCTTTTCTTTGTGCTGCCACAGCTTCTTGTATTTTACTAGCTTCTTTATCTGCCTTCTCACATCCCAGTTCTCTGAATTCAGTGGGATGCTGAATCTTCTGACTTGTCTATCTTCTCACTTCAACCCTTTGTTTCATTCTGTAACTTGACCTTGCCTTCACCTGCACATCTTTTTCTTTACACCACATATTGTGTTGGGCATCCAGCCACAGTACTAGGACTAAGCACAGAATATGCCCTACTGTTTTCGGGCATGGATTGAAACCCATTAGCCATCTGTTCTCTGTTATGAATAGACTGTGCCCTGGCCTGGTCTAACACGGACTCTGATATCTCCAGCATTTTTTATCCTCCCACATAGCCTCTGTTCTAAGTAATGACAGTGTCACTATGAATATCATTGTCCAATCTGAAATCAGGTATCAGAGTACTTTAAAAATTTATCCTCTCTTTTTTCATGCTTTGTTATACATTGGCTATTTTTTTTTCCCTTTCAGCTGCTATCAAATTCATCAGTGGCTTTCCTTTCAGGCACTAAGAAGCTTTTTCCCCCCAGTGATCACCCTAATGAGACAAGCATGCATCTTCCAAGGACACATCAAAGTGATGCAAAGCCATCTTCTTTCACTCAAAAACAAATAACACCCCTCCCCACAGAGAAACTAGGTTCAACTCCTATTTTTCAGAGGTACCAGTAAATAATCATTGTTAACAGTTTGTGAAGTTACTAAGTTTTGTACATTAATTATCATATGATGAGAACTGCACCCTAAAAGTTCTAAATTTGAATTTTTACTATTGTCTTTTATGTCTAATTGAATTGTATGTTGGTCAAAATAACATAATAAATATAAAAGAATATAATAAATAACTACTACTACTAAATGGTTTTGAATAACACAAAGATAGGAATACCACACTACGGTCATGAGTCCTTGTTATATAAACATTTCGAGGCAAAAGCCTCTTTTAAAACTTGTTCTAGTTTAAGAGTAGATCAAACTTCTCTCCTATTCTAGAAACATTTAAAGCTGTTTTTAAGAAGACAAGAAGACACCCCTGTACACAATTTCTGTGTACAGGGGTGAAAATTCAATTCTAGAATATGTCAATTGGTGCTTTTTCTTAAACTGCTGTAAACTGTAGCATTTTGCAGTTAACATATGTACAAAGTTTTTCTGATGCTTGAACTTTTGAAAGATATATCATCAGTTCAATTTCAGGACAGAATTTCAATCACATGGTTTATTTGAGCTATTTAAACAACACAAATGTAATATTTCAGTGTCCAAAAATGCATTACTCAATTTTGCTAAAATGCAATCATGGTAGACATATCAAGGTAACTCACTATATTCTTCAGAGTACTCCAAGGTAGCTGCTTCCAGTGACTGCTGGAGTGCAGTACCCACAACGTGTCTTACCTTCAGCTTTCCAAGTAGGTCCATTTATAAAGAACAGATACCTCCTGTCAGAACAATGCTGCCTGATTGCTTAACAGTTAATTCATCCAGGGATACATCCTTGCTTCAGTGAGGATCAAAGTGACATTTGGATGAAGGCTCTTTTTTCATGCAGAGAAGCATGAACTGCAAACTCTTTGCATGTTTCCTGAAACTATATTTGCTCAATAAATTTAAGACCAATGTTTATAGGAGACTTTTCCTTAAACTATCTTGATTTTAAACACATCATTTCTCTCCCCAGTTTTTCTCTTATACTCTATTTCTCTTGTATTTTAGGATAGTCCTAGAAAGACCATCCTACTGATTTTAGTCAAACTTGCTTCCCAGTAAGTAGTATGGTTAAGATCAAAGTAAAATATCAGATCATTTGCAGTGATAATTTTGAAGGGTGATGGGTAACAGTTAACTTCAGAATGGATGTGTGCATGTATGTTTCCTTTCTTCTGTCATAGCCATATTCATCTTAACTGAGAAAATAAAGATTCTGTATGCTCTTAGATTTATACAATGTAAAACAAATTACAATAGATTTGTTATATATTGCATCTCTTTGGGTTCTTGTTGCCAGAGCTTCAAACAGGCACTCCTTGCAAACCAGGATCCTGAAACCTGAAAGAACTGCCCAATCAGGATTCTAGGCATGTAACAACTTGTAACAAAGAGATGCAAATGAAGGTTTCTGGAGTGAGTAACTGTTGCCTGCTAGGGGAGCGTGGTTAAGTATGGCCAGATTGTATATAGTTGCAATTTTGCCTATGTTCCTCTGTGACTGTTTCTTTTTGCAATAAAGTGTTCTTGGTAGATTCAGAGCTGGCTGAACCCACTTTATTTCAAGATTGTTGTTTCCCTTGGAGGAATAATCTTTTAAAACTCTTTGCTCTTACAAGATAATTATCTTTCATTGTCCCAACTCCCAACTATCTGGGTCATCATCCCAAAATACTTATCCTAATGCCAATTTAATATCTAGGTATTGATGATGATCTCTTTAAAATGTCTTAAAGTTATAATAAATTGTGAAGTGTTTGAACACTAATGATATATAATTCAATAATATCTCCTATTCTGGATTGGGTTGCACTCCACTAAAGGAAAAGATTCATAGTTTGGGGATGCTGCTGGACCAAGATCTCCTGTTGGATAAACAGGTGGCAACAGTGCTCAGGGGTGCCTTTTTCCAGCTTCAGCTGGTGAGCCACCTGCTGCTCTTCCTAGGCAGAAAAGATCTTGCCACTGTGATGCATGCCCTGGTAACATCTATATAATAACTCCACAAGCACACCATGCCAAAATGATTGTAGCAACCCAAATAAGTGCCTTCCCAGTCATGGCAACAAAACTCTGGAACTCCCTCCCCAGGGAGATTCATCTGTCTCCTTCAGTTGTTGTCTTCTGCCAGTTGAGGAAGACTTTTTTTTGTTTTGTTCAGCCTACCCCCTGTGACTACCCTCCTTCCTGGCTGTGTTGTTACACGTGTTTGTATGTCTATATGTTCCTATTGAATTTAAAAAATTATTTTATATATACAGGACTTTTTGTAGAAAAAGCCCAGCAGGAACTCATTTGCATATCAGGCCACACCTCCTGACACCAATCCAGCCAGAACCATGTTCCTGTGTGTTCCTGCTCAAAAAAAAAGGCCCTGTATATAGACCTTATTTTCAAAGCTATTTTAAATATTTTAACATGTTAAAATGTTTTGATGTTGATACATTTTGATGTTTTGATATTCACTACCTAAGGGACCCTATTTGGGTGGAAAGACAGCACAGAAATGTTTTAAATAATTAAATAAATTAGTAAATAAACAATAGCTCCATGCAAGTCTAAAGATTCCACTGAGAACTAGAAATGGAGAAAATTTAATCCTGCCACTTCCATCAGTGAAGCAAGTGGAAGAAGGAAAAGGGTGAAATGCATCCCTTCCTCATTGCAAACCTCCAGCTTGCATGACAAGTAGCCCATATAGTTCCTGTGAACATGTGGATCAACTTTCCCAGACCCAGAAGGAAATGCTGGAAAGACCAGAATGTGGAAAGGATCCCACCAATTGATTGTGGGATTCAACTCACTGTGTTGTCAAGGGTTTTTAATAACTATTACAAGTTACTAAATAAGTGTAGGAACACCTTCTATACACATAGCATTACCTATGATGTTGCTAGGTGATGTGATAAATCAGTGATACTGATTCAGTGGTTCAGGAGTCAAAGGTGGCTCTTTTGACATGCCATCCATAGCTCTTCTGAGTACCATTCCCCAACCTGGCACTTGCTCCATCTTGTAGGAAAGTTGGTAAGGTTATTGATTGTAAAAGAGGCCAGGCAGCCAGAGGGCAGTGTGGGCAGTCCAGTCCTTCTCCGGACTCTGCTGCTGGAAGATGAGGGGGAGCCAGCAGGTGAGAACGGTCTTTGGTGGGACTGCTGCTTGGTTGGAGATGGAGAAGGGACCGAGGTGCAGAATTGTTTTCTGTGGCCCCAGAAGGTCAGACCAGAACCAACGGGTTGACATTAAAGTTAAACATTAGGAAGAATGAAGCAATGAAGATCCTGTGAATTTAGGGGGAGGTATTTGTGAGTTTCCTGCATAGTGCAGGGGGATGGACTAGATGACCATGGAGGTCCCTTCCAACTCTAGGATTCTATGATTCTATGACTAGTGGGCATTTTGATTGGCTGGTGGTTCCAATTTAGCACACATTGTAAGAAAATACCCCTAATATTCAGAACATCGTAGTCACCCGCCTGGTTGCCAGGGTGCCTGGAGACTGAACTCACACACATCTGCTAGGAGAACGTGGGTTTGGCTGCCAGACTGGAAAGGACTTATGAGTACTAACAGCCACAATGCTAAAACGCGAAAACTCCGTGTTTCTGGAGGAGCGCTAGCAAGAAGAATGGATGGTTTCCAGTCGCTTCGTGCGAACACCATCTCTATCATTGGAGCAGAAGAAAGTGCACCACTAGGAGTTATCCAGGCTGTGCAGTTTTCAGCCTTGACCATAGAATCCACTTTGGGAGGCTAACACCAGCTATCTTCCAGCAGTGCCAAGCAGGGGCGTAGCTAGGGCTTTGGGGGCCTGGGGCCCAAGATTTATGTGGGCCCCCCTATGTGTGTGGCTGAGGGGAGGGGAGGGGCTTCCCTGCCTTAAGACGCCGAGCGGCGTCTTTTCTAATGAAATAGAGACTGTTTGTAATTGTTTTTGGCACAATTGTTTTTGTTTTGGTCTGTTGCTGTGCAGCCACTCTTATTTTGTGGCTACCTGAACCCAGCTTCCGCCAGGATCGAACTCAGGTCATGAGCAGAGAGCTTTGCAGTACTGCAGCTTTAGCAGCGTTTCAACGGACTTCAATGCTCACTCTCTCATAAAGAACGCAAGAGCAATGTAACTCAGTTTGGCAGCATTTTTTCACTGGGAACTGCATCTACATTTTCAACAGTAACCTGACAGGAGAAATATAGCAGCCAGGTTTCTTTTCTTTTTTTCAAACAGTCGCAAAAGGGCACAAAATATGTGGGTTCCCATGGCAGAAAATTTAAATGAGGACATCCCATGTCTTGGACCCTATTTTTTTTCCTTCCAAGCTCTTTTGCTCAAAAGTCTGTACATCTTACTTAGGAATAAGTTTCAGAGACATCCATGGGATTTGCTTTGGAGGAAGCACAAAGAGTGGGATTCAAACCCTGATCGCCAAGATCAACACTCTAGCACAGGGGTGGCCAAACTGTGGCTCAGGAGCCATGTGCGGCTCTTTTACACATGATATTGGTGATATTGGATGATATTGGATTTATATTCCCGCTCTATATTCTGAATCTCAGAGCGGCTCACTATCTCCTTTACTGCCCCCCCCCCACCACCACCACCAGACACCTTGTGGGGTACCTGGGGCTAAGAGAGCTCTCACAGCAGCTGCCCTTTCAAGGACAACTCCTACGAGAGCTATAGCTGACCCAAGGCCATTCCAGCAGCTGTAAGAGGAGGAATGGGGACTCCAACCCGGTTCTCCCAGATAAGAATCCGCACACTTAACCACTACACCAAACATATTGTGTGGCTTCCAAAGCCCCTACCACCCCATTGGCTGGCTTGGAGAAATCATTTCTCTCTTGAAATCACTTCTCCAAACCAGCCAGCAGCTTGAATAATGCATTTAAAGTTAAAGTTGCTTTCTTTCAATCCCTCTCTCCTCCCTGCTCTCAAACATCTGATGTTCATTCTGTGCTGCTCTTACGTGAAGCAAGTCTGGCCACCCCATGGGACTTCTCAATAATCATGAAGCCGGATCGGGGCTGGAGCTCTCTAATGATATGCAACCTACGTGCTTTGCAGAGCCAGGCCGGCATCCCACCGTTCCGAGCGACTCTGCCTGGCCCCTTGCTCAAGGCTGATGCAAATAGCGTGGAAAGTCCTGCCGCGGCGGCAGCTGCGCCTTCCGAGGAGTCCTTTCTGCTAACGAGGGCTGCTTTCTGCTAACGAGGGCTGGAAGGCGCCTTTCCTCCGCTGCCTGTGATTGGCCCAGGGGCTCCCATTATGCTGATGACCCGCTCGCTCCTCCTCCTGCAGCCCTGGCCATCTGCCTCGCTTCGCAACGGGGACTCTTGTGAGCGCCTAAGTTGCAACTCCAGGAAACTGACTAAGAAGGGCGAGAAGGAGGGCTTGTCTTTTTTTTTCTTTAGTTTTGCTTTGCTTTGCTGCATCTCGGTTGAAGTTGAGGCTGGAGTGCATGTGCCGCTTGACACACGCGCGCACGCACGCTCACCTCTTCCTCAGAACTTCCTTCTGTGGCGGCGGCGGGGACGCCAGGCAGCCGGCTTCTGAGGGGCCCCTTGGCATTGCCAAGGGGCCCCCCAGAGCCCCCAGACCTGGGGCGATCCGCCCCTCCCGCCCCCCCTTCCTACGCCACTGGTGCCAAGACTCCATTTCAGCGAAGCGGGAGGCTCACATACTCAACAGATGTCACCCATCCATGAGGCCATCAAGCTTATTTAGGCGTGGACTCTGCCGGAACGCCTAAACCTTTGTCCAACAGAACTAAGGACAAAGACTGGTGTAAAGAAGAACACTGAAGAAGAGGAAGACCATCTTCAGCCAGAGCCAGGTTCTTTGTGTAAACTGCGTGTTACCTTAGGTAGTAATTTGGCCATCTATTTTCACCTTTTTAGATAAGTTTAATAGTCCTAAGCACCCCTCCACCCAGTGATTTCCCCCATTCTTCTCTCCAACGGTCATCTTAGAGCATCCCCGCCTTGGTTCATTGTTACCTAGAAATCCAATCAGGTAACCAGGACCCAAGCTTGTTCATTGGTCAGTTATGGGTACCCAACTAGGTGCCACCAATTAACTTGCTATTGGCTACTGTGGAAGTCCAGCCCTTATGGTCACTAAAGAGCCTCCCCTTTTTCCACCCCTGTACCTCCCATCCCCTGAGGGTCCAAGGTAGTCTATTTAAGCTCTGACCCAGCTCCACTCTTGTGTTCATCTAGCAGTACCCTATCTCCGCTGTGTAGATTCACCCCCGATTCCTGACCAGTTGAGGGTCCTGTTTCCCCCGTCCTCTTACGTCACCATTGGAGCCTTTCTTGAAGACTACAATGGGTAATTATCACCCTGTTTGTCTATCCATGTGTTGTCCCTATCTCTCTATCTATTTTTCCTAGGACTGTATGTATGTTTCATGAGCACATTGCCTTGTATGTGAGTTCTATATTTTTCTGGAATAAATTTTAATTGTTTTTACTTAATTAGAGTCCTTGATAAATTTAAGCATTAATTTCTGGATGTGGATCCTGTATACATAGATGCCCACCTGACAATTCCCCAACCTCGTATTGAGGGCATTTGGGCTTACAACATAGAGGTTCTAATCACCCTGTCTCTGACAACACTAGAATTCAGCTTGAAAGGTACTGTTAACATAAGGAACCATTTATCTTTTAACATGCAGCCTTATAAAGACTTGTGGAGAATTTTAAAGCTTGAGAGCCAGTTTAGTGTAGTGGTTAAGAGCACAGACTCTAATCTGGGAGAACCAGGTTTGATCCCCCAGGACTCCACATGCAGCTGTTTGATGGAGTCACAGTTCTGTCAGTCACTGTGCTCTCAAGAGCAGTTCTTGAAAGAGCTCTCACTGCCCCACCTACCACACAGGGTGTCTGTTGTGTGGGAAGGAAGGCAAAGGAGATTGTAAACCACTCTGAGTGAAAGGTGGGGTATAAATCCAATCTCCTCCTCCTCTTATCATAAAGCTGACTTGTAAGTGCTTCCACTCACTCCAGATACATAAAGGCTGGATAAAATGTAACAGTTGTATGGAAAGACCACTCTACACACTCAGAGGTACTTGGGTACTGTGGTAATTAAAAAAAAAATGTAATTTAAACTCAAATTTTAATTTAATTTTAAATGTTACACATTTAAGAAGATGATGATGAAGAAGAAGACCGTAGATTTACACCCTGCCCTTCTCTCTGAATCAGAGTCTCAGAGCAGTTTACAATCTCCTTTATCTTCTTCTCCCATAACAGACACCCTGTGAGGTGAGTGGGGCTGAGAGAGCTCTCATAGCAGCTACCCTTTCAAAGACAAACTCTGTGAGAGCTATGGCTGACCCAAGATCATTCCAGCAGCTGCAAGCGAAGGGGTGGGGAATCAAACCCAGTTCTCCCAGATAAGAGTCTGCACTCTTAACCACTACACCAAACTGGCTATCTATATCTATATATGGATATAATTTAATATTATCTCTAATTGTATGTGTGTTTTGTGGGGTAGCATACAGTATTCGTGCCTTCTCAGGCTCATGGTATTTACAAATGTGGTTATCTGTGAGCCATGGAGTGAGTACCACTGTAGTTAACAGTTACAACGCATAGATCCAAGTGGACAGCCATATTGGTCTGAAGCAGTAGAACAAAGTAGGAGTCAACTTGCACCTTTAAAACCAACAAAGTTTTATTCAGAATGTAAGCTTTCGTGTGCACACTTCACTAGATGAGGAATCAGGTACAGTGAGCAGAGCTACATATAGGCAGTGGTTTAGCATGCAAAATGGTTTCTAGAGTTGAGGCAGTTTGGACCTCTAGGCCCAAGTTGTATAACTAGATCTTAAATTTGTACCATTTTATTTAAAAAAAATTAATTTAAACTCAGATTTTAATTCAATGTTAAAAGTTACACATTTCTTTTTACCCAGAAACTCTTGTTGGTCTGTAAAGTGCTACTGGACTCAAATCTGAAAGTACAAGTGGTTAGCTTCACAGCCCTCAGTAGCCTATTAACTTCCCGCATGGGAAGGCATCCCAGAAGCCGGATTCCTTTGTTTTCCCTTGGGGGGGCGCAAGTGCTGGTGTGCATGAATGCGCTAGTGCTCTGATTGGTCTCATTTTTTTTTTTTTAAAGGAAGAGCTTGGGGAGACTTGACAGCTTCAGACTGCCAAGTCACCTCACGTGTGCCCTTCCCCATCCAGACGGCAATCCGGTGACTGACGGCCGGCTCAAATATTTGCTACCACTTTCAAAGTGGTAGCTTTTAGAGCCAGGTGAAGCAGCCAGAATGACGGGGTGAATGCAGGATGGGGACGCCCGACAAATTTTGCGTGTGGAGGGATTTTTGGGGCTGACTTCAGAGGAATCTCTGAGTTAGCCCAAAGTGCCAGTCTGTAATCAGCCTACGTTTCTGTACTGGAATTAGGAGACTGGTCAGTTGTAATATACTATAGTGAGGCATGAATTGGCTTATATATCTTATATTCTAATAGCAAAGCTGGCCAGTCTTTAAATCCAGACTGGAGCTGTGAACAGGTAAAAGAAATCATTCAACCTGACAAGGGGACCAGGTTTTCAGAAAAATGTGAAATTAAAAAAAAAAGAAAAATGGGGGTGGGGGTTAAAAAACAAAAAATGATAAAAGGAGCACCTGTAACTTTAAGCAACAAAGTACATCAGTGTCTTGCTAGGCAACCACAACATTCCAAGGCTTGGTTCTGTCAAGGAGAAAGGGCAGAGCCCTCTCCAGGCCTATTTTGTTCCAGGTCACCATGGTTGCCAAATCAACTTTTTCCTAACTGCAGCAGGAGTGGCAACTGGCTCCATACTTTTCCACCCGTGACTTGACTACAGTCATCCATGCAATTGTGACTGCCAGACTGGACCACTGTAACTAGCTCTATGCAGGCTTACCCTAGTATCTGACCCGGAAATTGCAGATAGTGCAGAATGCAACAGCATGTTTGCTGACAGTGGTACCTGTCAAGTCTGCTATAATGTCTAAGCAATTCAACTGTAACTTTGGTTCAGGAAAAGGATCCTGGGTAAAACCATTCTGTATTCAGATGCTGCTAGCTAAGACTCTCCTTCCCCCCTCCCATCCTTTGTTATGTAGCAATGCTTGGAAATGAGAATATGGGAACAAGATTGTGGTGCCTTCTCAGAGATAGCCGGTGTTAGAAAGCGCCTCAAGGCCAACCGGTGCTTGAGAACGATAAAATAATAACAATGTGTGAATGTGCCCTGCATAGAGTATCCCCACCCTTAGGAATTCCTTTGATGTATACCTTAAATGTTTGCTCTTTGTGCATGCTCGCCAGTCTCTCAATCTGCTTCTACAGTCTTGCAACATGTTACAATAAACTAGAAACTTTTTTATCAAGAAGGTCTCGTTATTGAAACATCAGACTTGACATTTTGAGAGACTCCTCTTTTGGAGTTCAACCTTTCCGGCAACTTGAAAAGCCAGATGGCCGACCAGATTCCGGACAACAGAGAACTCCCACCCGACACTGGTCTGGAGGGAGCAACCCCGTGGCACGTCCTAGATCCGAGGAGAGCCGCGGAATCTCCCCCCGAGTTCCAGCTAGGGTTATCCCCCCGGCAGTACCAACCGGGGACCTCGACCACCATCATGGATCAGGCCCCTCTACGCCGGGAAGCCATCCTGAACCACCACACCAGGCTGACCCAGGGGGCAGGGATGGAGACCGCCACCCCAATCTCGGGGGAGATGGGCGAGGCGGACAGCATCCTCGTTGTGCGAGTCGGGGAAGACGAGGATGGCGGAGCGGGATGCTGAGGGGCGGACAGCAGGGAGCCGAAGCCCAAGGATCCATATGAGGACTACCAGATGTTCCGCTCGATGGTCCGCAAAGAGATCAATGGGGCCCTTGGGGCTTTGAAGGACGAGGTCCGCGACCTGACGGTCCAGCTGGGGAGGGCCCTGGGGGGCAACCTCCCGGAGACCCATGGTGACCCAGGCGGGAGCCCAGAGCCAACCAAGCCCACCGGTGGTGGCGCCGACCCCCGCCAGGGTAGGGGCCGCGCCGGCTCCTGCCCCCCAACCGCCGGCCCCACTAGCCGGGCCGTGCCACGTGGGAAGGGAGCTGGATGCTACCTTCGATGGGGACCCGGAGGAAGTAAACTACTTCGGAATCCAGGCGAACAGTTACATGCACTACTGGGGCCATTCATTCCCTGATGAGTTCAGCTGGGTCGACTACTTGGGCTCGAAGCTGAGAGGAGCCGTGAAAAGGTGGTACGTGAGCTTGTGCGAGACCAGGAGCCTGATCCTGGATGACGTGCACACCTTCCTACAAGCCCTGCTGACCCAGTATGAAGACCCGCTGCAGGAGTCGAAGGCGTTGGCAGCCCTGCGCGATATGCAACAAGGGGCCAGGTCCATCCGCGAGTACGCAACTGATTTCCAGGCCAACGTGACCCGAGTGCGAGGGTGGAACGAGGTGATGAAGATAGACAAGTTCACGAATGGGCTCAATGCGAGCATCCTGGATCGAGCCCTCACCCAGGCTCGCCCTACTACCCTGGTGGGGTGGATCCAGCTGGCCGGGGAAGTGGAGAACAACCTCAAGCGAGTGGCCATGCTGCGCCAGCACCAGTCCGGGAAAGCCCAAGCGAGAGGGAGCCCCGCAAAGGCTGAACCCCCGAAGGGTAAGAAGCCAGCTACCGCAGTACCGGTGGGGCCCCGCCGGTGCTTCAGATGCAGAGACCCAAGCCACTTGGCCTCCAACTGTCCACAGCCCCCCACCAGCGTGGGGGCCAACCGGGCCCCCCAAGCCCGCCACGCCGGTCCCGAAGAAGGCCCCCCAGCCGCCCTAAGGATGCGGCGAAAAGCAGCGCGGTGGCGGTGCAAGAGGAACTCCAGGAAGAGGAAGTGCTCCTGTCCACGGAGCTGGCTGACCTAGCGTGGCTGGAAGAGCCGGCGGGAAACGAGCCCGACCTGCTGCTCTGAAGGGTGCCCACCAGCAGGTCGATCGAGACGAGGCGCCGCTGACGGTGAGAGTGACGGGGAAATTATATTTTGTGACTGTGAAGCTGCTGAACCCCAAACTGCAGAGGTTCCTGCAGATAAGAGCCCTCATAGACTCGGGGTGCAACTGAGAACTAATCTCCCCCAAAGTAGTGGAGGCTTTGGGACTAGAAAGCTCACAGCTGCCCCACCCGATGCTGTTTGAGCAAATGGATGGGTCCGTGATGTGCGGGGAGCCCTGCACACGTGAGACGCAACCATGCCCCATGGGGATCGAGGAACACTGGGATCAGGAGTTCTTTGTGATAGCCCCCTCGTGCTCGTACCCGGTGGTGTTGGGGGTGGGTTGGCTGGAGAAGCACGAGCCCCTGATCCGGTGGAGGGCACAAACTATCAGATTTTGGGACCCGGGATGCAAGGCCCACCTCTGGAACACGGCGTGGGGACCAAAAGCCCCCGCCGCGAGGGAGAGGGCGTGCGTGATGGTGGAGGAGGTGCACCCCATCCCGGAAGCCTACCGGGATTTAATGGAGGTGTTTAGTGAAAAAGAAGCCGACCAATTGCCCCCCCCACCGAAGCACGGATTGCGCGATAGAACTGATACCGGGGGAAGCCTTACCTTGAGCCAAACTATACCAGATGAGGTGGGCGGAAAAGAAGGAACTCCGCAAGTTCCTAGACAAGAACTTGGCGAGAGGGTTCATCCGACCCGCCACGGCCCCCCACACCGCCCCCGTCCTGTTTAGGAAGAAGGACAATTCACTTAGACTTTGCACTGATTTTCGCGGGATTAACGCGATCTCCATGTCAAATGCCTACCCCATCCCCCTCATCCGAGACTTGTTAAGCACGGTGGCGGGGGGGGGGGGGAATTTTCACCAAGCTGGACTTACGAGATGCGTACTTCCGGGTGCGCATCAAAGAGGGGGATGAGTCGAAAACAGCTTTCAATACACCGATGGGACAGTTTGAATACTTGGTGATGCCGTTTGGACTGCAAGGGGCCCCTGGGGTGTTCATGAACTTTATCAGTGATGTATTGCGAAAATATCTGTACAAGGGGGTGGTGGTGTACCTGGATGACATCATTATTTATTCACAAGACGAGCAGTCGCATGTAAAATTGGTGAGGGAGGTCCTCAGCACCTTGCTGGAACATCAGCTATATGCCAAACTATCCAAATGTGAATTCCACCGAACGGAACTAGATTACTTGGGGTTTAGGGTGTCTGAACGCGGCCTGGCCATGGACCCAGCAAAGGTCCAAGCAGTGCTAGAATGGTCTCCCCCGAGGACACGTAGACAGCTCCAATCTTTCCTTGGGTTCGCAAATTTTTACAGACAATTCATAGAGGGGTTCGCCCAGATTGCCTTGCCCTTGACCGACCTCCTAAAGACCAAAGGCAAGGGCCCGGAGGCCAAACAGCCAGGGGCCGGGCTAAATTGGACGCCCGAGTGCCAGGACGCGTTCGATCACCTGAAACGCCTATTCACAAGTGAGCTGGTCCTAAGCAGAGGGCCTTCGTGGTCCAGTGCGACGCCTCCGACGTGGCCGTAGGAGCAATACTCATGCAGCGGGATGGGGAGGGAAAACTGCGACCCTGCGCCTTCATCTCCCGGAAGTTTTCAGACGAACAGCGCAACTGGTCAGTTTGGGACAAGGAGGCTTTTGCCGTCATGTTCGCTCTGAAAACCTGGAGATCTTGGCTAGAGGGGGTGAAGCTCCCCTTCGAAATATGGACCGACCACAAAAATCTGGAAGCGCTGACCGGCAAGCGCAAATTGAGCGAAGAGCAAATCAGGTGGGCGGGGTTCTTCTCCAAGTTCGATTTCACCCTGAAGCACATCCCCGGGACGAAAAATTTCTTGGCCGATGCGCTCTCGAGGCTCCCGCAGCACGAGAGTTAGAAGGAGGAGGTGGTAGACTCGTTGATCTCCCCCTCCCAGGTGGCGGCCATGGTCACCACCCGCTCCCAAAAGAAGCGAGAGCTGGACGGAATTAGCCGAGAGCGCATCGCCTTGGAAACCGAAAGGGAGGGGAAGGAAGGACCCGAGGGGGTGCAGAAGGGAAAGGACGGGCTGTGGTACAAAGGGAGTAAACTGAACATTCCGAACTGTCTGAGGAGGGAGATACTGCAGCTCTGCCACTCGTCCAAGCTGGCAGGGCACTTCGGCTATGTAAAGACATTGCACTTAGTGAACCGCCAGTTTTGGTGGCCCTCCCTGCGCAAAAATGTGTCCGATTTTGTCACAAGTTGCCCAGTGTGTATCATGGCCAAACGGCGGAGGGGGGGGGAAGCCACCCGGGCTCTTACAACCCCTTGAGACAGCCAAACGGCCCTGGGCAATAGTTTCTATGGACTTTATAGTGGAATTATCCCCCTCCCGGGGAAAAAACGGTCATCTTGGTAGTAGTGGACACAGTTTTCAAGCAAGCCCACTTCATCCCCTGTGCCCAACTGCCCACCGCTAAGAAACTAGCGGCCCTATTCTTTGATCACGTGATAAAATTACACTCATTCCCAGATTAGGTCATTAGCGACCGCGGGCCGCAGTTCGTTGCCACCTTCTGGCAGGAGTTTTGCAAATTGGTGGGAATGGAGCAGGGCCTGAGTTCCGCCTATCACCCCCAAACGGACAGCCAGACGGAGAGGGTAAACGGGGTGCTGGAGCAGTACTTAAGGTGTTTCATAAATCAAGGCCAATCAGATTGGGTGGACTTGCTCCCCTTTGCCGAGTACTGCTACAACAATAGCATGCAAAGCTCCACCAAAGCCTCCCCCTTCTCCACAGTATTTGGCTATGAAGGGAAGCCTCTCCCGCTACTGCCTGGCGGGGGCAGCAAAGACACCCCGACCGCCTTTGAACAATGGTGGGGGGGGCCTAGCAACAACTGGCTGGTCATAAAAGAAAATCTGGAGGCAGCCAAAGAATCCTACAAGAGACAATATGATAAATCCCACGCCCCGGCGGGAGACTACAAGGTGGGGGACTCAGTGTATCTATCAACCAAAAATCTCCCCCTCAACCAGCCCTCCCGGAAACTGGCTTACAAATTCGTGGGGCCATTCAGAATAAAGAGAGTGATTAACTCTGTGACTGTGGAGCTAGACCTGCCGGCCTCCTTGGGTAAAATCCACCCTGTGTTTCATTGCAGTTTGATTCATCGGGAACCCGGGCCGTCCAGTTGGCACCCTCCACCCACGGGGCCCACCCAAGCCATGGTCGACCGTTGCCGCACCGCATCAGCCACCCCGGAGTGCAAAACAACCAAGCTCCTTTCCCCTGCGGTGGAGGGGGCCTAGGGGGGGCAGTATGTCAAGTCTGCTATAATGTCTAAGCAATTCAACTGTAACTTTGGTTCAGGAAAAGGATCCTGGATAAAACCATTCTGTATTCAGATGCTGCTAGCTAAGACTTTCCTTCCCCCCTCCCATCCTTTGTTATGTAGCAATGCTTGGAAATAAGAATATGGGAACAAGATTGTGGTGCCTTCTCAGAGATAGCCGGTGCTAGAAAGCGCCTCAAGGCCAACCGGTGCTTGAGAACGATAAAATAATAACAATGTGTGAATGTGCCCTGCATAGAGTATCCCCACCCTTAGGAATTCCTTTGATGTATACCTTAAATGTTTCCTCTTTGTGCATGCTCGCCAGTCTCTCAATCTGCTTCTACAGTCTTGCAACATGTTACAATAAACTAGAAACTTTTTTATCAAGAAGGTCTCGTTATTGAAACATCAGACTTGACAGTACCTCTATGGGCACACATTCAGCCTGAGCTCTGTGAACTGCACTGGCTCCTAATAGAATTCTGGGTCTGTTTCAAGATGTTGGTGTTAACCTTGAATGGCCAGGGACCTACATACCTGTGGGACCACCTCTTCCCATTGAGCCTTGCACTCATTAGATCAGTATTTACTGGTGATTCCTGGCCCAAAAGATGTCTGGCTAGCTTCAACCAGGACCAGGGGCCACACCTGATGAAACAAGCTCCCATTAGAGATCAGGGCAATATAGGACCTGCTACAATTCCACATAATCTGTAAGACAGAGCAATTCCACCAGGCTTTTGAGTAAGGCAGTGGATGGCCCCTGCTGTTATCATGTTCCATCTGTTATTATTTGTTATCTCTTACAAGTTACAAGCTCAATTCTGAGGACTCTGGATGACAATCTCCACTAGGCTTGCCAGTTCCCAAGTCCCAGCTGGCCAGAAGGGGAAGTCCTGCCCCAACTGGCTACATGTGCCTCCAAAGGCTTAAGAAGACACTGGGAACAATTGCTTTTAAAAAGGTGTGTGTGTGTGCCCTTAAGAGTCAGGCTGAATGGGGGGGTGAGCCTGGAGAACAATGTGCCTGTTGGAAGGGAAGGGAAGGAGCCCATAAGCTCCATTTGCTGTCCAGTCCCTTTAAGCTGTCTGCACTAAAATAGTAACCTCTGATGAACTGGATTGAGTATGGGGCAGTCAACAACTCCTAGGGTGAGTAAATTGCCCCAGTGAGACCACAAAGTATGTGCTTCCAAACTGTGGCAGTTTTTGGCTGCTGTGTGAGTCTCTGTGCATGTGTGTGAGAGAGTGGAAGTGCTGGGGAATGAGGAAATGAAGACCATATTCAGGGGAACTGCACTGCTGTATTTTTAATTATTTATTTTAGGGAAAGGGAAAGTTTCCCAGCCCCACCCCCAAAGCTCCCAGGTATTTTCTGATTTAGACTTGGCAAACCTAACCTCCACCTTGGTTTGGCTGGGAGATCATGGAAACAGTTTAAATAATTTGAACACCCTCTTATTAGGTTTTAAGGATTTTACAGATTTATTATTTTTTATTATTTATTACTTATTATTTCTGATTTATTATTTTATGTTCACTACTGTAACCTGCCCTGAGCTCGTTCACAAGAAGAGTGGGATAGAAATGGAATGAATAAATATTTTGGCCCTTGAGGGAGGGCACATTGGAGCCAGGCCTGGCTAGGATTGCCAACTCCAGGTTATAGCATTGGAAAAAGTTCAGAAAAGGGCAACTAGAATGATTAAAGGGTTGGAAGACTTTCCCTGTGAAGAAAGGTTAAAACACTTGGGGCTCTTTAGCTTGGAGAAACGTCAACTGAGGGATGACATGACATAGGTTTACAAGACTATGCATGGGATAGAGAAGGTAGAGAAAGAAGTATTTTTCTCCCTTTCTCACAATACAAGAACTCATGGACATTCAATGAAATTGCTGAGCAGTCGGGTTAGAAGTGATAAAAAGAAGTACTTCTTCACCCAAAGAGTGATTAACATGTGGAATTCACTGCCACAGGAGGTGGTGGCGGCTACAAGCATAGACAGCTTCAAGAGGGGAACGGATAAGCATATGGAGCAGAGGTCCATCAGTGGCTATTAGCCACAGTGTATTGTTGGAACTCTCTGTCTGAGGCAGTGATGCTCTGTATTCTTGGTGCTTGGGGCGGGGGGGGGAGGGCACAGTGGGAAGACTTCTAGTGTGCTGGCCCCACTGATGGTGCCTGGTTTTTTGTTTGGCCATTGTGTGACACAGAACGTTGGAGTGGATGGGCCATTGGCCTGATCCAACATGACTTCTCTTATGTTCTTATGTTAGGAAGTTCCTGGAGATTTGTGTGTGGAGCCTGAGGAAGCACACATTTGAGGAGGAGAGAGTCCTCTTCTGAATCCAATGCCATGCTCCAAAGCAATCATTTTCTCCAGGGGCACAGCTCTCTGTTGTCTGGAGTTTAGCTGTTATTCTGGGAGACCTCCCACCTAAGGCTGGTAAGCCTGGGCCTGTAAGCAACCCCTGGGTGACTTGATACCACCCAACTTGCATGACTCAAGTAGGCCTGGCTGCTTGCTATTGTTCAACCAACAAAACAACTGAGTGTAAAACATTTTTTTAACCTAGAAAATGATAAAGTATATGGAGCAGAGGTCCATCAGTGGCTATTAGCCACAGTGTGTGTATATATATATAGTTTTTTGCCACTGTGTGACACAGAGTGTTGGACTGGATGGGCCATTGGTCTGATCTAACATGGCTTCTCTTATGTTCTTACAATTATATGAACATTTATTTTATAATATACACAATTCATAAATAAAAACTCCAAAGCTATTCATTCACAAACAATATCAGGATTCAAATTGTCAAATAAGTCAATCTGTTGAAGGTGCTCAAATGTCTTCAGATTTCAGAACAGAAACCACATTCCAAGTTGAAACTAGACAACTGAGCCTCACCACTGAAATCCAGAAATGGCGGTCCCAATTAAGTCCTACTGGCATGCTAGCAATGTTGTTCCACATTTTGCCTGGCAAGGCTTTTTCAAGTAGGAACTACTCTCTCAAAACAGGGTATCACTGAAACAAAAGCTCAGGCATATTCTTTCAAAATACCTACTCATGGCCTTATTCTGATTTGTAACTACTCTTAGCTTGGTTACCACAGTTTTGCCCAAAATACCGGTGTCACTAACATGATGACGTCACTTCCACAAGGCATCTTTACATTATGAACTACAGCCCACACTCCTAAAAAGTCCCTCCTCTGTTTTCGCCTTGATCTGACCTGGCAACTCTTAAACTGAGGTTATAGTACTTCGGTCACATTATAAGAAGGCAAGAGTCACTGGAAAAGTCTATAATACAAGGAAAAGTTGAGGGCAACAGGAAAACAAGAAGACACAACATAAAGTGGATTGACTCAATAATGGAAGCCATAGCCCTGAGCTTGGAAGACTGAGCAAGTCTGTTAATAATAGGACATTTGGGAGGACTTGATGGTGCTTAACACACATAAACTACATCTGATCTGCATGGAAGCTGTTTTTGCATTGAAGAACTGGATTAAAGTTTGTGCACAGCTTACTATAAAACGTATCAGTATACTTTCAGTCTCCATGACAGAAATCAGCTTTTTCCTACATGAAGTCAGATTACAACTGCCAAGTACTACTACCATTGCTTCATGTGAGAAAATATATAGTTGGGAGTCAGACAATAATGTCTATATTAACAAAACTGCTTGTGCCTTATCAGCTCTCCCTGTTTGTTTTACTTTTCTCTCCTGCTGCTGGTTCTGATGAGTCACTTCCTGTAGCTGTTCCCTCACATTCTTTCTTCCCATGTCCCTGAGTTGTCCCCCTATCCACTTTCCTGATTCACTCAGTTCCATATATATTGTTACAACCATGAAGGTCCTTAAAATAGCTACAAGTGTAGAAATGAAAGTAGTTTTTTCACTATTTACAACAGGGTTTCCAGATCCCCGGTCCAGACAAAGATTCTCTCTATTTTGAGGGCTTCAATCTGCCACTGGCCAGGTGGCCAGCTGGGTAAGTCCTCCCCCAAACAGCCCCCTCCTGCATCAATATCACTCTCCCCTCCCCATTCCTGGAAGGCTCCCTCCCACCCACTACTGGCCAAGTAAGTAGACCTGGTAACCCTGATTCACAATATGTAAGAAATAACAATAAAATAAAATATGTATAGAATACAGAGACTTTCTGTTTCTGTTTATCCAAATACTGACATCTGTGAGACCACTGGAGACTAGTTGAAAGTGCTTCATGGAACACATCTGGCTTGCTGGCCAAGCCCGGTCTAGGTTTTTTTAACCAGAGATGATTCATTCAGTCATTTCAAAATGTACCTTCTGCCTCTCAACTGAATGTTTCCAAGACACCTTACATATAACATCAACAATTAAAACAATTTGATAAATAGGGTTGCCAGCTCCAGGTTGGGAAATACCTAGAGATTTAGGGGTAGAGCCAGATGAGAGCACATTTTGGGGAGGGGAGGGACTTCAGTGGGGAATAATGCTAGAGTCCACCTTCCAAAGTGGCCATTTACTCCAGTTGAACTAATCCCTGTCACCTGAAAATCAGTTGTAATCCCAGGAGGTCTCCAGCTACCACCTGGTGACTTGCAACCCTAAACAACAGCAGTAAATCTAACCTTTAATGTTTGTTAGCAATACCAGTACATTAAAGGAGAACAAGACCTATGCATAACTAAAACCAACACAAATCCATAGAAAAGAGTCTTAATTTGGCAACTGATTCTAAACAGATTCAACAGAGGTATCTGCTCTAAGTTGGAAAATACCTAGATAATTTGGGGGTGGAGTCTGAGGAGGATGATGTTTGGGGAGGGGAGGGGAGGGACTTCAATGGAGTAAAATACCATACAGTCCATCTCCCAATGCAGCCATTTTCTCCAAGAGTCTGTCGCCTGGAGATCAGTAGTAATCCCAGGAGATCTCCAGACATCAACTGGAATCAGAATGAATTATAAAAGGTCACCTAGTTGGAAGGGACCTCCAGGGTCACCTACTCCAGCCTCCTGAACAATGCAGGAAATTCAAAAGCACCTTTCTCCCACACCCACAGTGTCCACTACTCCATTCCTAGAAGATGGGAAAAAAATCCTCCAGGATACCTAGCAAAGCTGGCCTGGAGGAAAAAAAAATATGCCTGACCTCCAGGGTCACCTAGTCCAACTCCCTGCACAATGCAGGGAATTCACAATTACCTTCCTGACATTCACACACAGAGACTTCTGTTCCATGCCCAGAAGATGGCAAAGAGCTTCCAGGATCCCAAAGTGGCAATCAGCATTTCCCTGGGCATGTAAGAAAGGGCCATGAGAACTAAGCACTGATGCAATCCTTCCTGCCCTCCTTCTCATGATCTGTCTAACTTCACATAATCAGTGTTGCTGTCAGATGGCCATCAATTCTCTGTAAAAATTTCTAAAGAAGAAGATCCCACCATCTCCTGAGGAAGCCTGTTACACTGAAGAATCACTCTCTCAAGAATTTCTTCCTAATGTTTAGTCAAAAACTCTTCTGATTTAATTTTAACCCATTGGTTTTAATTCGGCCTTCTGTGGCAACAGAAAACAACTCTGCACTATCCTCTACAAGACACCCCTTCAAGTACTTCTTAGTTGTCTCCACTCCAGGCTAAGTGTACACAGCTCCTTCAGCCTTTCTTCGTAGGCCCTAGTTTCCAGACCCCTCACTATCTTTGTCGCCCTCCTCTGGACATGTTTCAGCTTACCTATATCCTTAAATTGTGGTGCCTAAAACTGAACACACCTGTCTATTGGTGTCTATAGACCAGACACCAATAGACAGTTCTGAGTAGGATTTACAAAATCCAAGCAGCACATCAGAAAAGGACCTATTCCTGATAGCCACTCACTTCACCTCTGAAATTGGGGGCTTCCACAGAAAAGTTTTTGTAGAAAGGTCATAAGGTAATAATAAAGGGTTCAGGTAGATGGGGTGTAAATATATAAAAGGTATATGAAACAGTTAAATTTTCCAGTTGTGGAAAATTAGACATCTCATATCTATGGAATTCAATATTATTGGCGTTTCACCAGATCCAAAAGTTTGGCCTTTTTAGGCAAACCTTTAAGACTTTTTTTGTGTGCCAGCATGCTTTTCATCTTCCAGTAAAGAGAAGCTGCTGATTCAGTTAATGTTATATGGTTTTGTTACTGTTGATGTTTTAAACTGTACTTGTACTTTTAGGTTGGTTTGTTGTTGTTTTGCCTGTCTCGACTTTATGAAGATTTGTGAATTGAAAAGCAAATAATAAATACAATGCATGAAGAGTAAACATGGCAGTTAATTGTACAACACTGGATAACTCAATAGTAATCAGATCGGTCAAGACTGTGGAACATTCATATCTTCTATATTTCCTTTCTTTCCACATCCTTCATATCCTCACATTCTAAGGTCTCACACTGCCACTAATCACCACCATGTTTTAACATATTCCAGAAGTAAATGGTGTGTCTGGGATATGTAAATCCAATTAACTGTAATAACAGCAATGATCTGAAAAAACAGTATATTTTATTCAAATCCTCTTAATCTTTATTTGAAAATCATGTAAAATAATGGCACAAAATAAATTAATATTTTGAACCTCTCACTCTTTTTCATCAGAAAGTGTTAGACAAGGTACAAACAACCTTTTTGGCCCAAGTAGGAAAAAAAAAATCTACCTGTGACAATGTCGGTAGGGGATGCTTAGGGTTATAATTAGCTAGACATACTATAGTTCAAATTTTCCAGATAGCCCTACTATAGGCATACCTGGTTCTTGCCAGCCAAGAGACAGTGCCATATTGGGGGGGGGGGGTGTTGGAGGGAGATCTTGAGATAGTGGTACAATACAGAAAGGAGGCAGTCTTCCACACATACCTCATAGTCTGAACACAGTGAATAATGTTGTTTACTGCACAGTGCAGCACTAAGATTGGCACAAGATCACTAGGCTGACACTCAGTGAAGGCAGAACTGAAGAAGCTCTGACTGATGACATCACCGTTCCAGATGAAAAAAGTCTCAGAGCTGCACTCTGTATTATATCAGCTCCTCTACATCCCTGCTTTTGATTAGGAGCAAGGGAGCTACCATATGAAGCAAAATGGACTGGTGTGATGCTGTTCAGCATTCATGCTATGGATCAAGTGAAATTCCTGGTGTCCAAAGGGGCTACATGCTATCCAGAGGTGCTACATATTCAGAGTTCCTGTAGAGCATGAGGGTTGCTGGGAACTGCCTGGAAATTGGCTGAAGGGTTTGGTGGGGGGGGGGGGGGGACAGCACCAGAGGATAATTTTTAAAAATACAGCCTCATCTAGGATTCCTAGAATTACCCTTTGTCATTTCCAATAAGAACTTACACTTAAACACAATTTTTAATTTAAAAGAATTCTCCTGCTGGCACTGCCCAGGGCCTGGCAGCCTCAGGACACGGTAAATTATGTCAGCTGACATACTTGTTTAGACTGCATGTAACAAGCACAGAGACAGCATGTAAACTAACAATTGTGGTCTTTCTTGCTTGGCTACTGGCAATGTTAAAGAACATGGAGTCTTATTAGTACTGCCCATGAGTACATGAGCCCCCCAAGTCTTCTGATTATGGGTCAGGCTGTTGTGCTGAATTTTTTTTTTTAGACAACAGGTTTGTTTCTGTTGTGGCAACACCCACCCATGGAAAATGCCTTTGCCATTGCCTGCATTTTAAGATGTAGAATTATAACCATAGATTCCGAAGGTGTCAGTGATAATAGTACAGCAAAACACCCCATCATAACAGCATTTAATACCAAATTCCTATATCAATTTCTGGTTCTATTGCTAAGGTACAGTATACTCATTATAAAGACATGCAATTTTGATTGAAAAGACTTCAAGCAATGGAGTTTTCAACTATATCTCTAGAGAAGTTATTCCAATATTTAGCTACTCTCAAAACTAAAAAGTACACATTGTACAAGTGAGGGTAAAAATGCTCCTTTATCCTCTGTAACTGAATCTCATTATTGCTGTTAATCTCACAGACCAAGAGCCTGCTGTCATCCCCACATTTTGATGCATTTAGACTTTCATCAAGTTCTTGTTTGGTCTCTGTTGGATAAACACAGTGCTAACACTCTTTCAGTCTTCCACAAAAACAAACAAACACAAAAGCTTTCTCTAAATTCTTTTTACTTAAGGAAATATACTGGCACCCATTTTCTGTGAGTACTACATAACAACTAATAACTACCACACAGAGTTAGTCATTTGTACTAAAGCAGTTATCAACAGTCAGAAATAAGATTTTTATTATTGTAATGTTTGTATTTTATGTTATGCTATGTGAGCCGCCCTGAGCTTGCTTAAGCGGGGAGGGCGGGATACAAATTAAATATTATTATTATTATTATTATTATTATTGGCAACTGGAATATTCTCACTTATACATCCAATGGGAACTTAATTATCAGTGGAATAGTTACACTATCTGACTACACTCTAAGATATTACAATGGAATCATATAATCATATAAATGGTATTGCTTTACTCTGTTCTGGTTAGACCTCACCTAGAGTACTGTGTTCAGTTTTGGCAGGACTTTTTTGTAGGAAAGCCCAACAGGAACTAATTTGCATATTAGGCCACACTCTGACCTCACAATTGTAGAAAAAGCCCAGCAGGGTTTGCATATTAGGCCACACCCCTCTGATGCCAAGCCAGCTGGAACTGGGTTCCTGCTCAAAAAAAAGCCCTGAGTTTTGGGAAGCTAAACATTAGGAAGAACTTCCTGACAGAGCAGTTTCTCAGTGGAACAGGCTTCCTCAAGATGTGGTGGGCTCTCCTTCTTTGGAAGTTTTTAAACAGAGACACTAGATGGCCATCTGACAGCAGTGCTGATTCTGTGAACTTAGGCAGATCATGAGAAGGAGGACAGGAAGGGTTGCATCACTGCTTAGTTCTCATGGCTCTTTCTTGCTGTTAACCAGGCATGAATTCCCCAGGTGTTTTCTGAGTTGGATCTGGCAACTCTACAACTAAGCTTGGTTCTGTCAGTAAAAGGCAGGGAGAGGAGGCCCTTTCCACACCCATTTTGGCCTTTGAGGAAAAACTCATTGGGGCCAATTCTGACTAGGGTTGCCAGCTCGATTGGGAAACTCTTGGAGATTTTGTGGTGGCGTCTACAGAAGCCAGAGTTTGGGAAGGGGAGAGACCCTAGCTGAATATAATACCATTGAGTCCACCCTCCAAAGCAGTTATTTTATCCCAGGGGAAAGAGATCTGTTGTCTGGAGCTCAGTTGTGATGCCAGGAGATCTTGAGGCTCCACATGGAGGTTTCCAACCCTGGGCCTGGCAGCACCCTATGGATGACTTGATGCAACCTGACTGGTATGACTTAACTAGGCCTGGCTGCTTCCATGTAAACTGTCTGGACAGATTTCTTAAAGGAATAAAGACATAAAGCATCAAATTAGCAAAATATCTAGTTTCCTTATTAGTGCAACTATGGAACATAGAAAACTAACAAAACAAATCAGTAAACTGGAAGAGGATGCAGCCTAATAAATATCTCAGTCCATATGTAGTTCAACAGGTAAGTCATTTTTTTCTTTCAGGTCTGACATTCACATTCCCAGTGTGCTCAAATGAGGTGGACTACAAACCACGAAGGCAGCATTAATCCATCCAGAAGTTGTTCAGATCCCTTCCAGTCTGATTTTAGGCCTTGTTATGTGCTTGAAACAGCTTTGGTCACCCTGATGGATGGCTTGTGCCAGGAGACACACAGAGGATGTATGTTGATTCTCCTGGACCTCTCAGTGGCTTTTGTTATCATTGATCATGGTATCCTTCCTGGACCATGCGGGGGGGGGGGGGTCCTGTGATTTTAATGGTTCTAAAATATAGCTTTATGTATGTTTTAAATTGTTAGTTGCCATGGTGGCCCTTGTAAGGGCAGAAAGGCGGCATACATATTTTGTCAATACATAATAAATGTTGATGATTGAATGATAAGCAGATAGTTTCAGTTTAAAATTAGGAGTTAAAAACTTCAAAAACACAAAAAAAATACTTTTCAGCTGGTTTGGGATTTCACATGGATTTTGTTTAGCCAATTATGTAACACTTGAAACAATATATGCATCAGGAGTCAATCAGTTGAAAAAATACTGAACACTCTATGGACCTAAAATCCACTTCAATTCAGAGGAACAGCCAAATTCAGATTACAGAAGGACCAAATCTGAGCTCCTTCCTTGACCATTAAAGAATTCAATGGGATCAAAAAATTACAGGTTTGCACAACTTTCAAATCCAATCACAACTGTCTTCACACCTCTTCAGCTTCATTCTTCACGTTTTCTTTCATGGGCCCACCACAGAAGATAGTAATTGTCTGGCACGACATAATCTGTGCATTCTAAATAGCAAGACACAAAAAAAGGAAAGGAAAGAAAAAGGAGGAAAAAAAACACCCCTACACCTACTTAATCTACTTGAACTTTTTTTTTTTCATTTTGAGACATAAACATCAAACAAAGAGCACTGAAACAGCTATCTGGACATTCCCTAGCAATTAATATTTGTTTAAACCTCAAGTTTAACCTTATCCAATACACTCTTAATAAATGCTGATTTAAAAATATCAGGCATGATAGAAGCTATTTGGGTGGTAAACTAGAAGAGTATGCACTGACTCACAATAAACCAATAGCAAAACCAAAATAGGCATCTTTCTGCCAACTTTGCTCACATCTATACAAATTCTGCCTTAGAGAAGCACACATTTTTCCCTGTTAATAGATATTACATTTAAAAGCCTAGCCAAACATTTTATTGTATGTGCAGATTCTTCATAGATTTACCAAATTGTAGTTTCAAGTTATCTGTCTTCCCAAAGACTCTACTATAATGCAGCATAACCACTGTATTTATGACTGTCCTTTGAGACTACAACAAATGCACACAATTATTCAAGATTATTCCAGCCATTAAGTTACAAGATTTTATTGCTGCAATTTGAATGGATATATATCCTCTCTACTAAGGAAAAACGGATTGAACATTGCTCTTTTTATACAATAAAAAGGAAATTCTTTATCTAATTCCCACCAGATGGAGAGCAAGATTTTTTTTTCCTCTGAAAGCATCCTATTGCATATCAAATCCAGAAAAGCAGTGATTGAATATTATAGAAACGTACATATTTTTACTGTTTTAAGTATATAATGTCAACAAAAATATGATTGGTATCCTAGGTTATAAAGTAACATGGCTGGGACAACTTTTCTTCAATTAACACATTTTAAAAAAATGTTAACCCTTATAAAATCATTTGGCCCACTAAGATCTGCATAATGTCATATTTGTATGTTTCATACTGGAGGGCTTCTCTAGGGATCCAAAGCTTTAGGGTAAATGTATTCTGTAACATTTTTATGTCTTTCACGGGAGTGCTTTAAAATGATTTCCATGGATGCAGGACAAGCATTACATCAGAAAAGAATTTCCCACATGGATTTTCATGGAAAGGTTCTTCAATTATTAGATACCATAATCCTGCTCACAAAGATTTTGCAATCTATTTTTCATGTGAATTCTTCTAGAGAACTCACTGAGCCAAACAAAAGAAACTTGCAGAAGAACACGGAATGGTAACCTATGGACCTCTTTATCTCAACAACCTCGCTGCATATGCCATTTTTGAGCTCACATTTTTCTTTCACAACATATATTTTTTAAATTGCCAAGTCCCCCACCCTAAGAGTTCTCTTCATTTTGAAGCATGAATTTTTGACTTTCAAATGTCTTAAAGCACAAAACAATGACGTTAAATGGTGCAACACTAAGCAACTACTGATGTTTAGGCTTTATGAACTTTGTTTCCCCCCCAAAAAAAGGTTTTGATTAAAACAATCAACAAAGTTGGGCTTTTACATGCATGTATACAAAAAAACCAAAACAGTATTCTGCTTGAGAAAAATTGAGGAAGCCTGTGTTTTTAATGTGACATTTCATTGTTTTATTACTCAAATGTATGACACTATAGAGCTCTCCAAATATATCATGCATAATTTTGTAACACCTCTTTTGATTGCTATATTCTCTGTGCAGAAGTGCAAAATGTGATTACAGTACCATGGTTTATTTCAGTGGCATACAATGCTTTTGTTGTAACATAGTTTCAAGGGCCAGGAAGAGAAACTCATAGGCAGGTCTGTATGAGTAGTACAGTGCACCTTTTCTTTTCATTTTTCCAAGCTGCATCTCCTCCTGCATCAGTAGCTGCTCTTAAATGGCCTCCAAGTTTTAGAAGTAGTTTTTCATATGGTGCAGGGAGCTGAAATCTGGATGTGGTTTCCAACTGCATTTGGGAAGCTTTCCACACAGTTCTATGGATCTAGGCAAGGTATTTTATTTTCTGAACCATACTTAGTTAAGGAATGTGTTATACTATGATACCTCACAATAATATCCATATAGAAATGGCCTTTTAAAATGTTTGTTTAATGAGCAGTATCTCAAAGGGGCACTTGATCCCCTAAGAAACCTAAGAATAATCTGACCACTACGATCCTAATCATACTTAGTTGGAAATATGCCTTCCATGGATTTTAATGGGTATCCTCTGTTAAAATCAACAGAACTTAAATACAAGAATGTGTGCTTCAAATGACTCCTTAAGAATAATTAAGCATTTTAAGTGCCACGATATCAATTGTTTTGGAAACATTCACCTGAGAAAGACATATTTTAGATTAGTGTCCTTCAAGTGTTGATGGAAGTCTATCCTAAACCAAGGCATTGCTATAAATATGTCAGTTTTTACACTGATATACATTTCATGGAAAGTACTAACTGTAAAGAAGTGGTATTAGGGATGTGTTAAATCACTTATCACTCCAGTGGTTAAGACACTTGACCGATAAGAAGACACCGATATGAACTAAACTGTTTACTAAGCCCAAGTGAAAACTCCTGAGCTGTTAAATTTCAATTTAGCAACTGACTGGACAAAATACATGCTAAAATGTTTATAATATGCATATGCAACACCCTTAAACCGGACAAAAAGGGTACTAGTTATGAGTACAGCTTTGCAATAAAATCTGGCATACAATACTATATTATGTAGTATAATATCTGGGACAGAATTTTTCAGCTTTCATGCAGCCAAATGAAGTGTTTGAGGGGAGAAAGAATATACATCTACCTTCTATTTCTTCTCAATTATAGTAGTTAAAAGGGATTGTTTTAATGCATCTATTATTGTGCCTATATAATAGTATTACATTATTGTCCAAAATAACTAATCAAGTCAGAAGAAAACAAAGTTTTTTAAAAACCACTAAACATCTGCTGCTGAATTAAGCGCTTTAAATGTATAGTACTTACTATCATGACTGACTACTGAAAAACAAAACTATGAAAACATATAATGGAATACTATTCGCTAGAATTTCATGAATCAAACATCTTGGATAACTAAAACATTTTTGCCACCATTTAAATTAGCAAACTGTGTACATTATGTATTGGTAACAGTCTACATTTTTTAAAGCAGCACTGTTAAAAACTGGCATGCTAATTTAAGTAATCAACAGACCTTCTTACCTCTGGGTGCTGGGTCAGGCCCCAGTTGTGAACGATTTTATGTATACAGAAAGTTTAACCACAGTGGCAACCTGGTCGTATCTGTACAAGCATATGCAACCCCCCACCTAACAATTATGTCCTTCTAAGCTCTTTTCCTTCTTTTTAGGAAGGAAAATAATTGCACTTTTTAGTTCTTTGATAAATCAGACAAAATCTGCTGGAAGATTAAAAGGCACTTTATCTGTAATCTACTGGCTGCTTAGTCAAATAGTCTTACAGAGGTCAATGGCACTGCTTCTGACTTAAGTGGTTTCTAGATTGTGACCACTGCAGTTCAAAGTCTTTCTTTTCCTGTAACATCTAACCTCATTTTTAAAACGTACAATAATTAATTGCATTTTATTGCTTTCCAATCTTTTATACTTTTCTCCCTTGAAAGTATTTAAGAGGGACCTGATGCCTTTGCCCACCAACATCCATATACTATGCACTTTCCAGTTTCACAAGAACAAGCTTAGAATGAGCAGGCTTTCAAAGTGAAACGTGAGAGGACATTGTCAAAGCACTTTCCTCTAAAATCAAGGAGAAATATTGAAATTGCTTAGCAAAATCCATTAAAAATTCTCCAGCAATTACTGGCTTTGTATGTTTCTCACAAATCATGCCAAGCAGTGTGAGGGGGGGGGGTACATAGAAAGCACTCCTAACCCCCTCCCCAAACCAATGTCTCTGACATTTGTTAGCCAGAGCTGCCATAAATCTGAAGGAATGAAAGGTGGTGGGGGGTAGAATCCCTGGCTAAATGAAGCTGGGCATTAATTTGATATAAAACATTTTGCAAATATTAAGGCTTCCCTTAAGGGATCAGTATTTCACAGTTACAGCCCGTTATTAAATACACAATGAAGAGAGATGAGTTGGGTGGAGGAGGAGGGAAAAGGAGTTGATGAGTTTTCACACCCCATGCTTCCTTGGTCTGAGCTCAGAAATGTACACAGGAGAGTGTGCACCAAGGGGATCCAAGGAGGAATACTGAGGTGGTAACGTTGTCTTCTCTCCTTAGAGCAAAGTGGCTCCTACCTGGGAAACCTCACCTGCTTTCAGGTACAGGTAGTGAAGGCTCACCCTCGCACTATCACAGCCCAGAAGATAAGCTTCTCCGTGGGAGCCAAACCATGAGGGCAGGGGCTTGGGAAGCCCGATACCAAGACTGGACTGACCAACCACCGGATAGCACGGGTCTCTGCCACAAGCTCACCGCTCGACAATAGCAAGAGCTAGCCGGCGAACGCCTGAACGGTGCCCTCGGCAATGCCCAGACCTGCCGCAACAGAAAACGCCCGATGCCTTCTTCCCAGCTCCCCAGCCCTCGACACGTTTCTCCGGCAGGGAGTCCCACTGAGTACAAAGGGGCCGCCGCCGCTCAGGTGCACAGGGGACCGCAGCCTGAAGCAGTGTCCGGCACTGTGCGGCTCGCTCACAGGCGCCAGCCAGGGAAGGCAGCCCCCGAAAGTGTGCCCGCGCGCCCCGCTGCCCTCAAGGGAGCGAGGAAGCGCCCGAACTGCTCTCGCTGTGCCAAGCAACCCCCCCCCCCCCCCCGCCAAGGCGCCGCTGCGCGCTGGATGCTAAAGCCAAACCACCGGCTCGCCCAGCCCAGGCAAGCTCCAGCAAAGCGAGGAAAAGTCCTGCGGAGGGAGGGCGTGGAGAGCAATGCCCCTCAAGCTCCTACCTCCCCCCCTCGCGTGCCTTCCCTTTCCCCTGCCTCACCCCCCTCGGCACGTTCTCCCCCTCGTTCGGGGATGACGCCCTCCCCCGCAACGTTTACCGGGCATCCTTGGCAGGGAGGAAGGTCTGGGAGGTTTCCCCGCAGAAGCCGAGGACAGCCGACGCGGGAAGCCGCTGGGCGCCAAAGAAGAGCCGGAGAGCGCGCGGGAGAAGTAGTGGAGTTCAGGAGGAGGCGTTTGCTGCACATCCCACAGCGGCTGAAGCCAGGTGCAGCAGCGGCAGGGCTCGCTCCCGCGGCGCAAGCACAGCGCACCCGGCAGCGGCGGCGGCAGCCCGACTCCCTTCTCTTCCAGCCTCCTTGGCTTGTGAGGAGCAGAAGCAGCAGCAGCAGCAGCAGCGCGAGGCGGCGGCGGAGGAGGTGGGGCTGGAGCACATTCTTCTCCTCAGTTCCACACGCAGCATACAAACTCTCTCGAGTTCCAGGCGGGGAATTCGCCCTCCCTCCGCCTTCGCCAGGCAGCCGCAAACATCACCAGCCGCGTGTGTCTCTCTCGCCCCTCACGCGCAGCAGTCTCCTCCTCCTCCTCCTTTCGCCCTGTGGCGCTGTTTGGACGCCGCTCTCCACGGCCCGTGGCACAGTCAAAACATCAGCGGCCCGCGCCTAGCAGCCCGGGCGCCTCCTTCTCCCCTGCCAGGCTCGGAGGCATTGGCGACCCAGCTTTCCCCCTGCTCCCGCCGAACCAAGCTTGCCACCCACTCCCACAGGGTTGTCAGCGGCGAAACGGGAAGCCGCCCAGCACGGCGCAGGTGCTTGGCGAGGACGTGAGTGTACAGGAGAGAGGCGGCTGAAAGCTCCGCCGGGATGAAGCAGCTTTCTGTGGGCCGCTGCTGCTGCCGCCGCCGCCTAGCTCCCTCCCGGCCTTTCGCCCCAGTAAGCGCAGGAGTCGAAACACTCGTTGCTCTTAGCGAGTAGGCTGCGGCTGCCGCTTCCCTGTCAGGTTGACTACCTCAGGCTGTTAGGCGCGCTTCCTCTCTTGCTCCTGAGGGAGGCGGAAAGGAAGCGAATTGTAACAGATGCCAACCCTGCCACAGATTGGTTGGCAGATTCGGGAGGGGAGGGAGCGCACATGTCCCCCTATGGCTAAGAGGAGCTTGGCAGGGCTGGGATATCCTGACTCAGCACATCTGATCCCTGCAAGCCAAATGCTATCTGTGCGCCTTACTGATCCACACGGCAAGTCCAGGGCGTCAGTGCTGGTGGCACACTAGAAACAGCCTAAGGCATCTTTACACCTGAAGTGAAAAAAAAAGGTATGATTCTCTCTGAAACAAAGCCCCCTCCCCCATACACACATTTTTCTTTTAAAGGCAGATGATGGTTGGAAGCAGGCACCTGAAGCAACTCCCTCACCTTGTGCTGTTTTAGGATTGGCCCTAATTGTCCAGACTGAGCACATATAACTACAAAGAACAGAGGCAACTCTTTTCACTTGTGGGCATTCATGTCATAATCCAGATGTGTCTATCCTTCCTTTCCACTAAAAGAAAGGTGTCCAGGAAAACAAAAATATGCATCACTGAAACAATAAAAAATTTAAAATATATTATTTTAAACAACAAATGCAGCAACATTCAAGCTGCATGTCCTTCCTTATTCACCTTCCAAATACTTTGTGGAATAGCACTGTTTTAACCTGACATCTGAAGATAAGGATCCCTGAGGAAATAGCCTGATGAAAATTGTTTCATAGTGTGGCCACAACCGCTCACAAGTTCTTTACATTTTTCTTGCTTTCACAACTTGCTTGCACACAAAGCAAAGCCCCATCTAAGGTCTCTAAGGTAGGCTGAAATGGTCCTTCAGTAATTTAAAGATCATCACCAGTGAATGGTATCCAGAAACAGACTGGGAATCAGAGAAGTTAACAAAATACTGTTTCCCATGGTGGATCCTCTCCACCTTATTTTAAACCAGTTGTGGACAGACATCAACCCCCGCCCCCCGCACATTACAATAATTCAACATAGATGTCATTAAAGCATGCATACTGTCTGATTCACTTACCAGAACTTCTGGCAAATTAGCCTAAGGAACAAAGACACTTCTGGTCACCTCAGCAATCTGGTCCTAAAATGAAAGTAGGTCTCGAATATATCACAGCTACAACTCCGGTATTTTTCAGGGAGAGTACTTCTCCATCCGGTATAGTTAATCCTACCTCCACATCAGCCATATTAATAACTAACAAAACTTCTGGTTTTTTTCTGAATCAAGTTTTAGTTTGTTTGCCTGCATGTAGACTTTCGTTAGCCCATGATACCAGGCAAAGAACTACTTGCCTGGAATCTGATGGAAAGTGTAGACATAACTCAGTGCATTTTGATTATATTCAACTCCAGAACTCTTGATGAGCTCACACAACCTTGAGCAGCAGTACTTCAGCATCACCATCCAATACGTACCCATGAGGAAATAACAGCACTGCCACAAAATGGATCTTCTAGTCAGACTTTGGTTCTGCAGTTCAGGAGAACTGGTTGATGATATTGAAAAATAATGACAAGCCCTTGCTTACAATCAAGTGCAGTTTTCTATCCTGAAAAGAAGATTTCCCCATCCTCTACTCCATAACAACTTAGGAACTTCAGCCTTTCCCCAATGAATTCAACTGAAAAATCTTTTTATTCCTTGTGAAGGTGTGGAGATGCTAAGCACGACTGTGGATTTAGCTACAATCTATGGACTACTTCTGTTCTGACATACACACACACAAAGTGCTAATTTTGTGCCTCCTGTTGAGTCAGATTTCAGGCTGCCCCAAGAGTTAATAAGTCCATATGTGGTTACTTAAGAACATAAGAGAAGCTGTGTTGTATCAAGCCAATGACCTGTGCAGTCCAATGCTCTTTGTCACACAGTGGCCAAAACCCAGGTGCCATCAGGAGGTCCACCAGCAGGGCTAGAATTCCATAAGTGCTCCACTGTTAGCCCCACCCAAGCACCAAGGATACAGAGCATCACTGCCTCAAACATAGTGTTCTAGCTATACCTTCTAGCTAATAACCACTGTTGAGCCTCTTTTCCATATGTTTATCCAATCCCCTTCTGGAGCTGTCTATGCTTGTAGCCAGCACCACTTTCTGCACCATTTGTTAATTGCTCTTTGGCTGAAGAAGTACTTCCTTTTATCTATTCTAAACCTACTGCTCATTAATTTCATTGAGTGCCCATGAGTTCTTGTATCGTGAAAATGGGATAAAAGAATTTCTTTCTCTACCTTCTCTGTCCCATGCATAATTTTGTAAACCTCAGTCATGTCACTCCTCAACTATTATTTCTCCAAGCTAAGGAGCCCTAACTTGTTTTACCTTTTCTTAGAGGGAAGGTGTTCCCCTTAACAATTTTAGTTGTCCTATTCTGCACCTTTTCCAGTGCTAGAATATCTTTTTAAAGGCATGGTGACCAGAACTGTACACAGTATTCCGAATGAGGCTTCACCATAGATTTTTACAGAGGTATTATGATACTGGATGATTTGTTTTCAATCCCCTTTCTAATAATCCCCAGCATAGCATTTGTCTTCTTTACTGCAGCTGCAAACGGAGTCAGCCTCCTCAGCGAGTTATCTATGACTCCAAGATCTCTCTCCTGGTCAGTTACTGCCAGTATATTTTTTGCTCCAATGTGCATTACTTTTCATTTGCCCATGTTGAACTTCATTTGCCACACTGACACCCACTCGCCCAGCCTTGTCAGATTCCTCTTGAGCTCCTCACAGTCCTCCCTGGTTCTCACTGCCTTGAACAACTTATTATCTGCAAATTTAGCCACTTCACCACTTACTCCCAACTCCAAATCATTAATGAACAAGTTAAAAAGCACTGGACCTAGTATCAAGCCCTGCAGTATCCCACTGCTTACCAATTTCCACTGTAAAAACTGCCTATTTATACTTGCTCTCTGTTTTATGTTAATTAACCAGTTTTTTAATCCACAAGAGGATTTGTCCTCATCTCATGACTGCTGAATTTACTTTGGAGCCTTTGATAAGAAACTTTATTAAAAGCTTTCTGGAAGTCTAGATAAACAATATCTACTGTGTCACCCTTATCCACTTGTTTGCTCACCCCCTGAAGGAACTCTAAAGGTTAGTGAGACTTAATTTTTGGTAAATATTTTCATTGCCATATAGAACAGACATGTGGGGTGAGTAAAATGCATTAGCTATGTGAACATATAAGTTTAGTAAAGAAGATACAATGTTACAGAAAAGTAAAGTGGGTAAGGTCAATGCTATGCTTTCCCCTTGACCAAAGCAAGGCAGTACCTAATAAATCATTTTAAAACTTTATTGATCTGGGAAATAACAAAACTGTAAACTTGTCAGTTTGACAAGTAATCTGCCATAGTAATACATCACAATAGAAATGGATAACAGACATAAAAGGCTACAACAATAAAATATTCAATTATCCAGAATTTCTTGGCCACCCTGTGTATGCTCATATGCTCATGATTTTAGGCTTTGGTAGAACAAAATCAGGGCATTCAAGAAGGATTTAGGATGCATTTTAATTAAATTAGGAGCATGGTATGACACAATTTATAGTAAATATATGTCCCTGGTTTGGGATCTGTGCAATTATTTTAGGGGACAAGAGAATTAATTTAAAAGTTCTGTCATTTTTGAGTTCCACATACAATATGGAATGATTGCAGTCCTAGGGGCTGGGGAAGGAATGAGGGTGAGGAAGAATAGCAACATCACAAACATAACTGGAGAAAAATAGGTTATAGCTTTTATTGAACATGATTGCAGGAACATAGGCACAGCATAGGGGTGGATCTAGCAAGGAGTGACCCACATGCCATTCAATATATCCCCATTCTCCCAGCCCATCTGCTGGAGGAGAAAAGCTGGTGAGCCCTGGATCCCACATAAGTGCAAGTCACTGTGTGGTTTCCTTGTCTCCTGGTGGTGAGAGCCAGCCAACAGCCCTGAGCCATTGTACGGCTCCATCCCCAGGAGTCCTTAAGGGAGTCCTCAAAATGGGGACTCTAATGCCTGCTCAGACCAATGCAAAGCCTTCCCTCAGCCCCACTCCTTGGCCTGAAGCTGCAAACATAGCCCTGCAAACAAGTCCAGGCTGTTGTTTTTTAAGATAGCAAATAATAACAACAAAAGTAGTGATTCTGGATGTTAGGCAGGGCCAACAAGCTTCAATAAAAATGACATTTAAAAAAAGACCAACTCAAAAGCTTGACTAGCCAAATGTTAAGAGTTGCTTTCATTTGAGCCTTTGCTTTTACTGTGCCTTATTTAGCAATTTTCTAGTGTATCCTTTATGAGCGAATTGTTGACAGGGTTGGTGGGTTAGTTGCTAAATAAAATTTATTTAATTCCCATATTCACACTCAGGCTGCAGTTAGACAAGAAGTTTGATCCAATATTGGTGCTGTTCCCTTCCAGATTTAAAGTGCATGATCAGATAGCAACATCTGCCTCCCATTCCTCAGTCATTGACATCCCATTCTGACCCACCTTCAAAGCAGAGTTATTAGTCACTGAGGAATGCTTTCACCCTGGTTGTCTGAGCTCCCTTGTTATGAACTGAAGCCAACTGGGAAGTGTGAACTTTCCTGTCCATTTCTGCCCCCACCCTTTTTGAATCAGGTAGGGATATATGTATAAGTGTACAATCGCTCCTGGGTCATCAATCACCACGTGTGTATTATTTACAGTTTATAGACATTTCTCTCTGTGTGTTTCTTATGAGAGCTTCTCTAGACTGTTTTTTTTTTCTTAAGACAACCTCCAGGGCACAGTTTCAAAACACTTCCCCCACACTCGAGTACATATCCCAGCAGCCTCCTCCAGCAACCCCAATGGCCACCAGCTACCATTCTGCCAGAGTTTGAAGCACTGCTTCCCATATGTGCTTATACACATGCTCAGAAATGAGAGGAAAAAAACCCTGCCTGACCACTCACTCCATGGTTGCCACATGGCAGTAATCTGATTGATTAACCATGGAGTGAATGGGCACTGAAGCAGGTTATGGTGGGATGTCTGATCAAAACTCTGTTACATAAAAACCTAATTTAATTAGAGCCAGACCAGACTGCACTAAGCCTGTCTGACTGCAGCCCAAGATGATGGGATGGATTTTACTCTGAGCTCCAAGTCAAATGAGAGTGTTATTGCCCAGCAACATCTAGGAAAATATTCTGAATGTTGTTATACAAAGTTAAGGTTTTGACAAAGCCTGAACTGTGTCCTAAAGTGTCTCAGTGTATCCCAAATACCTGTTCTAAATACTTGGAATATGAGTGTATGCATTTGTCTTAGAACAGGTTTTGCCAAATCAGTCATGAATCTTTCATGTATTGCCCTTCCCTCAACAGGTCTTTCTGGCCCTGGAAAAGTTTGTTCCAGAGTTTGTTTATTTATTCATTCATTTTAAAAAATTCCTATGCTACCTTTTTACTGAGTTCAGGGTTTCCAAGGCAGTGAACATTAAATCACTAAAACATTTCAAACATTAAAAGGCATTAAAAAAATACACAGACATACATACAAGTGTCTGTCTGTCTGTCTGTCCATCCGTCCATCCATCCATCCATTCATTCATCCATCCATCCATCCATCCATCCATCCATCCATCCATCCATCCATCCATCCATCCATCATCTATCTATCTGTGTTTGTGTATTTTAAATGCTTTTTAATATTTGAAATGTTTTATATTATAATATTTAAAACGGTTACATATAAGCGCTTAAACACATGAAAACAGAAATAGTGAAGAGGGCTAATAAGAGTTAATGAGGGAATGCCAAACAAAACAAAAGGAGTTCATCCACCAGCTGAAGACAATGACAGCGGAACACAGACAACTCTTTCTGGGGAGGGAGTTCAACATTTTGGCACCATGGCCTAAAAAACTGTTTCTTGGGTTGCTACAATTCTAGCCTAGGATGGTGAGGGCAGCCAAAGTAGGGCCTCTGAAGATGACCAGAGTAGTCAGGTAGGTTCATGGAAGCAGGTGTTCCTTCCATTATGCTGGCCTCAAGCCATAAAGAGCTTTAAAGGTCAATACCAGAAGCTTCAACTGGGTCCAGAAGTAAACTGGGAGTCAATATAGATCAAACTAGCCTGGAGTGTTATGGTCCCTACAACTCACTCCAGTCAGTGTTCTGGCTACCACTTTCTGTACCAACTGAAAATTCCAGACATTCTTCAAGGGCAGCCCTATGTACAGTATATTGCTGTAATCTAACTTGGATGTTACCAGAGAATGTCCCATAGTGGCAAGATCCTTGCTGCCTAGGAAGGACTACAGCTGACTCATCAGCCAAAGATGGTGAAAGACACCCCAAGACACCTCTGCCAACTGTTTATCCAAGCTACAAACCTGCTCCTTTAAGAAGAGTGTAACATCACCCAGAACAGGAAACATTCCAGTTCCTGACTATGATCTTCCCCTTGCCAGTAGCTCAGGAATGATGTACCTTTGCTCAAGAATGGTGTACCTGAGATTGGGACTCAATTCTCCTGGGTAGTGCAGATTTCTTCAGAAGTGAATGCACCACTGCCTACTTTAAGGCATGGCCAATCACTCTCCCCCCCAGCAGATGTTTACCTGTTTCCAAGATCCAGTCTGCCAGCTCCACCCTTGCACAGATTTGAGCAGTCAAAAGGGGTAAGGATCATATACCCTCTAGATGGGGCCGCCCTTGTGCCAAACCTGGAAGCTTCAACTAGTGCAGAACGCGGCTGCCCGGCTGTTATTGGGGCTCCCAACATGGGAGCACATTCAGCCGGGACTGCGGGAACTGCACTGGCTGCCAATAGTATGCTGGATTCATTACAAGGTGCTGGTTATTACTTTTAGGACCTGCCTACCTTAGGGACTGTCTCTCCCCACATGTTCTCCAGAGAGTACTCAGATGGGGATCACAAAATCTATAAGTAATCCCCGGGCCGAAGGAGGCCTGATTGAAATCAACCAGAGACAGGGCCTTCTCAATTGTAGCCCCCTGCCGGTGGAACCAACTGCCAGATGAAGTGAGGGCCTTGTGGAACCTTGTGCAGTTCTGCAGGGTCTGCAAGACTGTCCTCTTCTGGCTGGCATTCAATTGACTCAGCACTGATATTTAAGAGAAGTGGAAGAAGGCTGTCACCACCAGAATAGCACCAACTCAATATTCTGTTTTATTCTGTTTTAACTGTTTTAATCATTGCATATCTATTTTATTATTGAATGTGTAATTTTAATACTCATTAATTTAATTGTTTGTGAGATTTTATGTTGTGAGCCGCCCTGTGCCTGCTTCGGCGGGGAGGCCAGAATATAAATCAATCAAATCAATCAATCAATAAATAAAATATAAGCAGGAGATGGGTCTCAAATTTCCAAGAATCCTGTCCTCGTCCTTACACTGGATGAGCTGAAATGTATCCTACACAACTGAACAAGTCAGCTGGAACCATCCAATCCTGTTACTGCTACTGTAGAATCCAAGTCAAAATGGATGCAAGAGATTTTTATCTAGAAAGTGTTGATAATTGCAGTGGGCTGCAGAGCAGAACACCACCTCTAGTAGGGTGAACACAATAGTGTTTTGACCACTTGGAAGATTTCCAGTGGTCTACACTGTGGGAATGCAATAAATATTGTTTCATTGCCACAATCACCACCATGGAATAGAACAAAGTTTGAACCCAGTTCAAATTAAGAATAAAGTTTTGTTGGTCTTAAAGATGCCACTGGACTCATACTTTGGGTGGGATCAGATGAGCCAGTTGCTGTAGCAGTCTCTCAGCTTTTAAAAATCTGGTCCTGTTTGAGATGTGTTGTGGAAATCATATGGCACTGGCAATGGAGTCATTGCCCCTTCCGGTCTGCATGGGCCATGAACGCACTGAAAGGAGCAATCACACCACTCCTGTGCTTCCATGGTGCACTCAGGCCAGTCACATGGCAAAAAATGTGCCATGGAAATGCTACAACAACTTTAATCTATTCCCAGGCCATCCTACAATGAGGTAAGGATGAGTGGGCCATAGAGGACAGATGTGTGCATGTAATCATTGTAAAGAATAAGAAATGTCATGTGTATGATTTCTGGGTTTTGGCAGCAGGTGCAAGCCTTCCTTAATTTCCTCCTTCCCATGCAGGTGGTTAAGTTAGTCTGAATCTTCACCCTTGCAGGATAGAGCTGGCAGCTGTAGCAAAATAAGCTCTTGTCAGAGTCATCACAAATTTTTCTTCACTGTCACTCTAGTTGTCTCCCCAGTCTTTTCATCTTCTACAGCCCTTTAACAAACAAAGGAGCAGCCCAGGCTCTTAGACCTGGGAAAGAGAAGATTGGATTGCAAATGTGTGTACAGGTAACATTCTCACATTACCTTTCTCTTTTCAGTTTCTCATGCATAATGTCTGGTATATGATAAAAACCCCACAATAAAATAATGTTTTGATCTTGCTTAGGAGGGGTGCTGCCCTTCTCTTTATTTTAGAAAACAGAAAGAGGCTGAGGTTTGAAACAAATACACTATAAAATATCAAAACAGAAACAATCAACCTAATGTTAAAAGTATTTTAATACCAAGTAAAACATTCTCCTATATCAGGGGTGGCCAACGGTAGTTCTCCAGATGTTTTTTGCCTACAACTACCATCAGTCCCAACCAGCATGGCCAATGGCTGGAGCTGATGGGAGTTGTAGGCAGAAAACATCTGGAGAGCTACCGTTGGCCACCTCTGTCCTATATCAGCATCAGATTTGTTTAGATAGTTTACAGGGATCATTGTGCTGGGGTGACATAGGCTGTCTCAGAGTTTGTTCACAGGGGCATTTGTATGCAGAAGAGCAAAATTTGAGTTTAGTTGCTCCTTCAAGACCAACACAAGTTTACAGGGTATAAGCTTTTGAGAGTCAAAGTTACCTTGATTTGATTTGCTAAAAAGACACAAAGTTGTTTAAGACTTTGTGCAACAATACCCCAAAATCACAGTTTGCCCTAGTTAGATCTACTCACACCTACTGTTTGAACTTGTAGAGATGGATAGTTGAATCCCTGTTGAACTAATGTACTTGACACATGAAAAATGCCTTTGAGGAAATTTCTCCAAACAGAAATGACACCCATCAAGTCAAATATAGAGGAAATGCTGAGAGTCGTCATGTGAAATAAAAGCTATTCATTAGCAGGGTATCGAATCATCTGCAGGCTAATTCTTCAGGCTAATAAGCTAGAAAGTTATTGGGAGGAGAAACCTGCAGGTTAGCTGGATATAACAAATACCTTCCTTGAAATATTTGAGATTGATGCTAGAGGGTTACAGCTCTTAGGGAGAACGTGCTAGAGAATAATTCTAAATTACAATTTAGTGAAGGGAGTATTTTTAGTAAAACAAAGACTGATTCTGAAATGAGTATATGAAGTGTGTAGTTTGGCCCTTATCCTAGTTCACAATGAGGGATACAAAACAGAATACTACCGATACTGGGATGATAAGAAAAGTGTTTGGATCTGAGATTGTTGATATTGTCACTGAATGGGTGATAACAGATGGGCAGTTTGGGGTGGATGGGAGGTGTTCCAAATCTGGCTGACTCAAAAAGAGCCACCCTGAAGCCTCCACATGTTCCCCAGCAAGGTGGCCCCATCCCGTCTGCAAGGCGACTTGGCACATTCAGATAGGGAGGCACCTCAGAAGCCAGATTGCTCTTTTTCTCCCCCAAAGAGTCAAGTGCTGGTGCGCTCATGTGTTCAAGTGCTCTGGCAAGGGTTTTTTTTAATAGGGAAAAAGGGGGAGGGGAACCAGAAATGGCTTGGGATGAATTGGCTGTTTTACACCACCAAGGCACCTTACTTGTGCCTTTCTGCTTCCAGACTCCAAAGAGGCGACTGGTGTGCGGCTTAAATAGGGAAGGGATGGTGGCTCAGTGGTAGAGCATCAGCTTGGTAAGCAGAAGGTCCCAGGTTCAGTTCCTGGCATCTCCAACTAAAAAGGGTCCCAGCACGTAGGCATGAAAAACCTCGGCTTGAGACCCTGGAGAGCCGCTGCCAGTCTGGGTAGACAATACTGACTTTGGTGGACTGAGGGTCTGATTAAGTATTAGGCAGCTTCATATGTTCATATATGTTCACTTTAACAGTGGTAGCTTTTTGAACTTCTCTGAGGCTGGAGGAGGATGGGGTGCATACAAAAAGGATGGGGACAAGTGGCAGATGTTTATGTGTGGAAGGATTTTTTGGGTTGATTTCTCTTCTCAACTTGATTGCTTTTGAAGAAGAGGAGGAGGAGATTAGATTTATACCCCACCCTTCATTCAGAGTGGCTTACAATCTCCTTTCCCTTCCTCCCCACCCCCCTACAACAGACACCCCATGTGGTAGGAGGGGCTGAGAGAGCCCTTTCAAGAACTGCCCTTGAGAGCACAGCTCAGAGAGAATTGTGATTGACCCCAGGTCAACCAGCTGGCTGCATGTGGGAGGAGTGGGAAATAAAAACCTGGTTCTCTAGATTAGAGTCCCACTGCTGTTAACCATTACACCAAACTGAGTTACTGCAGGCATGACAGATCAAGAGCTGAACATTTTAAAATGATTGGGCTACCTATGTTTTTATAATTAGAGAGATAGCTCTACCATAGTTGTCTGGCAAGATTCAGGGCATTTGGCTTAGCTCAAGAGTTGTGGGAATATGAATTTAAGGAGGCAGTAATTTGGTGAAGTTTTCTGTTCAACACTATTGCTTTTTTCATCAACTGTACAACTGAGGCATATATGAGATATTCTGCAATTCTGACCATACAGATAGAGCAGCTATGATTTCACATTCTGTAATGCACTGGGTTCAGAGATGTTCAACCACTAACATCCTTTATTAACGAACACACAACAACAAACCAACATGGTGGGGCCAGGTCCCCGCTTATATGCATTCACCTGGAACAACCCACTCCCAAGGCTAGTCCAATCCTGGACAGTTAAAGTTTGCGCCACAGATCTTAATAGGCAGTTAGTAAGTTTGTCTCTAGTCAGGTGAGCCGCAGTTTCCTGTAGTTCCCCTGTTTGCGCAATGCAGTGCATAACATATTCCAGGGGTGGCCAACGGTAGCTCTCAAGATGTTTTTTGCCTACAACTCCCATCAGCCCCAGTCAGCATGGCCAATGGCTGGGGCTGATGGGAGTTATAGGCAAAAAACATCTGGAGAGCTATCTTGGTCACTCCTGATATATTCTATTTTGAACATGCCACACAATGAAAAGATAGGAAAAGGGAGAAAGAGGGAAATGGGGGTGGACTATACAATGGCTGTGATCACACATGCTATATAATGCAGTTTCAGTCCACTTTCAGTGCACTTCCCAACTGTATTTTACTGTGTGAACTGGCAAAATCCAGTTTGAAAGTGGATTGAAAGCTGATTGAAATTGCATTATTTAGCATGTATGTTCACCATCAATGTTCAGCTTTCAACCAAACAGAAAGTAGACAGCTTTGGCTACTGCTGTTTTAGGAAAGGAACAAAATGAAAGAGAGTGATAGTGGAAGAAGCCTGAAATCAGTTGGCAGTCTGATAGGGGGGAAAGAAGCAAGAATAACTGTTGGATAGATATATTAGCATCTACCAATGAATCATGAAATAAAAATTATGAGAATCAAATGGTCAAATTAAACAAAAAATCTGGATGTATATCATTCAGACACATAAAAATCTCTACTTTTGCAGACTGCACCAGGAAAAAAATCACCTCAATCTGAAAATACTTTTCACAAGGGAAAAAAAAAGTAACACACTGCTTTATTGCTTTCTCCGATGTTGCATCAGTTTTCATCTGATATAGTAGTGATTTGTCATTCAAATTGCATATTGTGTCAACACCTGCCATTTTTAAATGTGCAAAACCTCTTAAAATATGTACATGTGAGCAGCAGCCAATTTTTATGAAGGTCTTACTTATACCCCACCTGTTTTCCAAGACAAAACTCAGAGGGGCTTACACTGGAATGATAGGAGTTGATTCATCCAGGTGTTTTCCAGACACAGACCTGCTTAGCTTCAGCAAAGTTGCTATAGCATGCGCATTGCAACCATTTTATAGGACAGAGGCTGCAATACATTCCAGTGAATAGGTTTGAATAGGTAATGACTTCCCTGATTACTGTTCATGTTTGACTATCCCTCGGTATAGGTGTGCCTTGACATTAGCATGTCTAAATGCCTTACCATCTAGAATTTTGCAAGGAAGGGATCTTAAATATCATATTCTGAGAGTGTGCACCTGTGGTGCAGGTGATACTTTGTATCGACTATTTTTCTGAGGCTAGAAACCTTGTGATTTTTCCTTTGCTCTAAAATATAAATTACATAGAGACATCTAACATAATAGCAGAGCTATCACTCTTTCAGTTGCAAAATTTTGTGTCTGTGATAGATTTTCACAGCTGTTTAAATGTGCTCTAGTTTTTTATATTTTAGTAATCTGCTTAAAACTAATAAATTAAGAAGCAGTATGAGGTAGTAGCAGCAGTAATTACTTTGGAGAAGAATATCTATGGAATAGATTTGGATCTAATATGGGAGGGAGGCACAAAGAAAATTATTTAAGGACAAATTAGCCTTCTCTGAAATGGATGTCATGGGGTGTGTTCAGACGTACCATTAATGGCGACACAGCTCCGTCTCTCTGATGGATTAAATATGTTTGTCCAGACATCCACATTTGGCAATTGAGCATCATCCTGGGTCATCCCGGCTTGCTGCGGATCAATGCCACATTAATTTGATAGCGCAGAAAGTCCGGCCCTTTTTCACAGAAGTGGCACATGATCGGTTTTTTCATGTTTGGACAGCTCACGTGCAATACTGTCTCTTGGAATGTTTACCGCCCCTCCCACCTTTTTTAAAAAAAAAAAAAACCCAGCGGACTTGTGCATTGCCAGATCATCCGGGAATCTGATGTGACGCTTCTGCTTCTCTGATCAACACAGGATCAGAGGAGGGGGTGGGAACATTATCCCACTATTCAGAACAGGAAAAAAATATTTTTTTTTCAATGTGGAGGATTTCCAGATATCATTGTCACTGCCAATTTCTAGGAAAGTAGTTCCTGGCAGTTCCCTGGTTTGAATCGACAATGTTAATTCCAGAAACTTCCCCCCCCTTCCCCTCCCCACCTCTAAAGCAACGTTTGATATCCCACCTCCAAACAGTTGGGCGCATGTTCAATGGACACCCCCCTCCCAGGAATCACCATCTGATCACACATGTGCCAAGAAAAGAGTGTGATAGTATTGAATGTCTGATTGCTCAACAACAGGATGAGTCACATTCTTGGATGCTCATCTGATCGGCCCTGCATCGAATCAATATTCAGTGGTTCAAATTTGAGTGCTCACACCCGCTTTTAATATGACGTGTGACTGCACCCATGCTCTGGTAACCAGGGCTTTTTTTTCTGCTGGAACCCACAGGAACAGAGCTCCACCAGGGTTGGCCAGGGCTTCAGCTGGTTCGACCTGCCATGCAGCAGCCACATGCTCCCAGGCCAGGCGGTGTGGCGTAATATGCAAATGAGCTCCTGCTGGCTTTTTCTACAAAGAAAAACCACTGGTGGTAACAAATATGGTATAAAAAATGTGGTTTTATGTTTTGAATTCAGACTCCATCTTTGTCTATTGATCATTTTAAAGAAAAAAAATTACTTTTCAGTCTTAAAGGTTTGGTTCTGGAAAATTGATGTTATATTACATTAGCAAATATGGGGTCAATGTAGAGATGGCACTTTGGAACCCAAAAGGGGCCCATCTGCACATTAGTCACATGTAGGTGATTGCCATAGTGCAAGAGGGGGTAAGACTCCAGAGCACCCGTACTCGGGCTTTCTCAGCTATGGCCCCACAGCTGTGGAATCAGCTCCCATAGGAAATGTGGGCCCTGCGGGACTTTGAACAGTTCCGCAGGGCCTGCAAAACCATCTTGTTCCAAGCGGCCTTCACCAGCTGAAACTACTAAACTGCCAAATAAATTTGCCAGCGGAATAGCACTAAATGGATTAATGTTTTTAGAATTTTAATGGATTTTAAATAATTATAGTTAAATGCTATTTACTGTATAATGTATACACTGAGTTTTGCTGTTAGCCGCCCTGAGCCGCTTGGTCGGGAAGGGTGGGATACAAATAAAATGTGACTGACTGTGACTGACTGAGGGGGAGGGGCGCCAAAACCAGTCATGTTGCTGCCCCAGTGACCCATAGTATCAGCAGCTGGTAAGGGAAGCTGCAGCCCTGGCCACTGTCCCTGGCCCCAATGGGCAGCCCATGGTAAGCCTATTTCTTCCCTTACTTTCACCACTGGGAAGGTGGGACCAGAGGCTCTTCTCTCCCCTTTTCATTGGGTCATGCATGAGCTGAGGAAGGGGCACTTTTCTATTGGCATTTTTGCTTCCCAGTCCAAGAGTCCCCACTTGGCTTGGGAGATGTGGTACTGCAGTAAGCCACAGCCTGGCCTCAGTGAGGGCAGAGTGAGAGGAAACAGTTTCCTCAAGATTTAGGCAGAGGAGGGGTAATCAGTTTCCACTTAGTGTGTGTATAAAGGAGGGTGGCAGCAGTTTCCCCTTGATATGGGGAAAGTGGCAGTGAAGTAATTCACTTAATGAAGCAAAAATCTTTAGTCCAACCCTGAACTCAAATCCCTCTTTTGCCTTGATTCAGTTTAAGGTCCTGGGTAAGTCACATCTCCAGTTATTCCAGCATTCTGTTAGCAACAATGACCAACAAAACAAAGTTTACACAAGCAACAGTGTTCCCCCATTTGCTGTAAGCATTTGATACTGAGAGAGAGAGAGAGACAGACAGACAGGCAGAAGAGAGAGAGAGAAAATCTGTTATCTGAGTGTTATGTTTTCCACCTCTAAGATAAATGTTTTCTGTAAAGCCTCTGTATTTTTAATTCCTTGTTCATAGAATGAATATAATGTGTTAACATATTATCATCAATAACTTGTGGAGATATCTGCCCTGCATCCAAGATATTTCATTACTTTTGATTGATCAGTGTGATGGTTTTCTTTGAAATTTTAAATTTTAAATGGATAGTATTGATGGTGGCAAGAGACCTGTTATCACATTCTATAGAGATGCATTTTAGGATTAATAGAATATATTCTGCTGTTTCTGCTTCCTGATCCATTTCATCAGGCTCTAAGAACCGGTATGGTATAGTGGTTAAGTGTGCAGACTCTTATCTGGGAGAACCAGGTTTGATCCCCCACTCCTCCACTTGCACCTACTAAGCTTCCCAACCCTCCCGCCCTGGCGGGGGACCCCAGGATTTCTACCCTCTTCCCCCGCTCCCCAAAAAAATGGAAGCAGGGGGAGAGGGGGGAAACGGCGCTGGGGAGCATGGTGAGTTGCCCGGAGGCCGCTGCGCCGCACCGCTGCTGCCCCCTCCCCGCCCACCGCAGATGCTCCTCCAAGATGGGCCCAGGCTGAGCCCATCTTGGAGGAGCAGCCAAGAGACGGCAGCAGTGCAGGGGAGGGCGAGGCAGGCCAGGAGCATGGCGAGCCGCGAATCCGGGCCCTTCTAGGACCCGGACTTGCGGCTTGCCATGCCCCCGGTCCGCCTCCACCCCCCCTCCGCTTCCACCTCAGAGGCGGAGCGGGCGAGGCCGCCACGCTGCTGCCACCTCTTCTCTGCTCGCCGTGGCTGCTCCTCCGAGCTGGGCTCAGGCTGAGCCCATCTCGGAGGAGCAGCCACGGCGAGCGGAGAAGAGGCAGCAGCTGCGGGGCGGCTCGCCACGCTCCCCGGCGCCATTTCCCCCCTCCCCCTAGCTCCACCCCAGTGGCTCCTGGCTCCACCCCCAAAGTCTCCTGGCTCCACCCCCAAAGTCTCCAGATATTTCTGGGGTTCGACTTGGCAACCCTAGCACCTACTGGAATGGCCTTGGATCAGCTGTAGCTCTGGCGGAGATTGTCCTTGAAAGGGCAGCTTCTGTGAGAGCACTCTCAGCTCCACCCACCTCACAGGGTGTCTGTTATGGGGGAAGGATGATAAAGGAGATTGTAAGCCACTCTGAGAATCTGAGATTCGGAGTGGAGGGCAGGATATAAATCCAATATCTTCTTCTTCCTCCTCTTCATCTTCCTCTTCCTCTTCTTCTTTGATCCACCAGCCCCATGTTTTACCTTGTTAGGCTAAGCTCATGCTGCTTGATCAGCAAGGTTCTGCTGCCAACTTTGTGTGGTTGGGTAGACTGGTATCATTCCCATCTTCTAGAAGCATCAGCCATCACAGTTTGGGTAGACTAGTATGAAGCAACTGAAGGAGAAATGGTAACATTTTATAGCCACTTTGTAAAAAACATAGGATGCATGAGAAATTAGATTTAGGACCCAATTATATATTCCTTATTCATCATCATCAAATGAAATCCATGCTGAATGACAAAAGAGAGCTGAGTGGTTCTTTTAAAGTGTTATGTAAAATATTACAACTTGTATTTACCAACAGCACAAGCAGCTATAAAAATCAACCCAAATGCTATTGAATAGGAGGATGCATGGCTGTTGGCCAGATCTTTGATCCATTAACCTATTTAGTTCATTGCTGGCAAGCAACAATAGCACACAATCAAATTGCTATATTTTAAAGACAATGCATTTTCTTTTTGTGCCTATGCTCACTTTCCCATATTACATTTTAAAAGAAGCTTTTAACAATGCAAGCATTGCAGCTGGAATTTATTGTGAGACTAAATTTGAGCAATGTTGATTGAATATGTTAGGAACAGACAGCTCTCTGAGGTACACTGTAGAGAAGAAAAAATGGAAAGGCCACAAACAATCTGAATGTATCTCTATATTTATATAGAATATAAATTTGTCCACAGGCTTTCCCCAAATCTCCTGGAATTTCCCAAGTCAAATGTGACAACCTTAGTCCACTTTGCCCCCCACCCCATCAATGCACCTTTGAAAGTTCACTTGCCATCTCTTGGGGTAAAATTTGTAAGATATTAAGTTCAGACTGCCTCAGATTCATTTCTTGAAAGTGTGTGTGTGCAAGAGAAAGAGAGAGAGAGAGAAAAGAGGGAGGGAGAGGTAGGTAGGTAGGTAGGTACTATTTCCATCTTCCTTTTCTCTGTCTATGCAATAGTGTGAGTTTACAGAGTGGCTAGGAGTCACAAGGAACTTAATCCAGAATGTCTCTGTCAGTCAAATAATTTTGGAAGGGTTTTTTTTGGGGGGGGGGGCTAAGCTCTCACAAAACAGAATGGTATGAAATGCCTTGAATCACAAGGAAAGGCAATATATTAATGTCTAAATAAATATATATTAAAATGTTTCAATGAATAAAATATAAACACAAAGTCCCTTATTATCTAAACATTTGTTCAATTCCTCAGAGCATAGAATCATAGAGTTGGAAGGGACCTCTGAGGTAATCAATCCAACCCCCTGAACAATGCAGGAACTTTCCAAATACCTTCCCCCACCCACCCACACACATATATCCCCAATGACTCCTGCTCCATGCCCAGAAAATGGCAAAAACCTCCAGGATCCCTTGCCAAAGTGGCCTGGAGAAAAACTGTTGACTGACCCCAAAGTGTCAATAGCATTTACCTGGGCATATAAGAAAGGGCCACAAGAACAAAACACTGATGCAACCATTCCTGCCCTCCTTCTAATGATCTGCCTAATTCACAGGATCTTCATTGCTGTCAGATGACCATCAAGCCTTTGTTTAAAAACCTCCAAGGAAGGAGAGCCCACCACCTCCCAAGGAAGGCTGTTCCATTGAGGAACCACTCTAACTGGTGGGAAGTTCTTCCCAATGTTTAGCCAGAAACTCTTTTGATTTAATTTCAATCCATTGGTTCTGGCTTGACCTTCTGGAGCAACAGAAAACAATTCTACACCATCGTCTATATGACAGCCCTTCAGGTACTTGAAAATGGTGATCATATCACCTCTCAGTCGTCTCCTCTCTAGGCTAAACATACCAAGCTCCTTCAATCTTTCCTCATAGGATTTGGTCTTTAGACCCCCCACCATCTTCATCACCCTCCTCTGGGCATATTTCAGCTTGTCTATATCCAGGGCTTTTTTTGTAGCAGAAACTCCTTTGCATATTAGGCCACACATCCCTGATTTAGCCAATCCTCCAAGAACTTACAGGGCTCTTCTTACAGGACCTACTGTAGGTTCTTGGAGGATTGGCAACATCAGAGGTGTGTAGCCAAATATGCAAAGGAGTTCCTGCTATAAAAAAAAGCCTTGGTATATCCTTCTGAAATTGTGGTGCCCAAAACTGAACACAATACTGTAGGTGCTATCACTTCACATGATCTGGTCCTAGGTTGGAACTTCATACCCTCCTTATATGTTCTGTTTTTGCCATGTTGAGCACTGTTTCCCTCAGAAGAGAAGACTGAGCAAAAGTAGAAATTGAGCAGTTCCGCCCTCTCTTCATTACCTGTTACAGTTTCATTTTCCTGTCCCTGCAATGGGTCTACCATGTCCTTGTTTTTTTCCTTACTTTTTATGTAAGAAAATAACTCTTTTTTGTTTTTGTTTTCAGTATCTCTTGCTAGCCCAAGCTTTCATACTGAGCTTTCACTTTCCTAACTTTTTCTCTACAAGAACTGGTTATATGTTTTTATTCATCCTTGGTTATAAAACGCTCCTTTCATTTCCTAAATAAATCTCTCTTTTTTAAATTTCTCAGGTCTTTAGTAAGCTGTTTATGGAGCCACCTTGGCTTCTTTCAGCTCCTCCCATTTTTCCTTCTTATATATTTCCTTCCTATATGTTTCTGTTTGTGTCTTCAATATTTCATTTTTAAGAAACTCCCACCCCTCTTGAATTCCCTTTACCTTAAGTATTTCTGACCCTGAGATTTTACTCAGCATAACTCTGTCAATATTTGCTTTCCTGAAGTCCAGCCTAGATTTCTGACTACATACCCTTCCCCAAGACTGTAAATTCTAATATAACATGGTCACTACTACCCAGGATGCCCACCACTTTTACCTCATCAACCAGTTCTTCCCTGTTGGTGAGAATCAAGTCCAAGATAGCAGATCCCCTTGTTTCCTTATCTGGAAAATGAAGTTGTCAGCAAGACAATTTAGGAATTTATTTGACCTTTCATTTTTAGCAGAGTTGGACTTCCAATGGATGTCTGGGTAATTGAAATCTCCTATCATCACTGTGTCCCTTTTCTTTGAGAACTTTGCAATCTGTTGTAGGGGACTATGACCTAATAGACATTACTGAAAGTTTTTGAGATGATGCAATTGGAATATTAGAACCTAGCAGTACAACATTTAAAAGGGACAGAAAAATAAGGGAAGGTGGAGATGTAGCATTATATGTGAAGGAGATACATACTTGTGAGGAAATACATCAATCTGAGCATGGCAGTTCAGTTGAGACTTTCTGGCTAAAAGTAAATAGAGTAAGAAATAACAGTGATATTATGGTGCGGGTCTTTGTGCCCTGAAAGATGAACCAACCCCCAACCAGCATACTGGCTTAGCAGCAAATAAGTAGTCAAGCTCTCAAGCAGACAAACTGACAAAAGTTTAATCTTTTAGTACAGGGATTCCATCCCCAACCCCCAGGCCATGGACTGGTACCAGTCCGTGGCCTGTTAGCAACTGGACCATGAGTTGTATAATTATTTCGTCATCTCTCGGCCTGGCTTCGCAAACGAAGATCCAAGAAGGGTGCAATAGTCCACGTCCGCTGCGGGCTCGCTGGTGGCTGACAAGACCAAGGCGGGACAAGCAGGTCCGGCCACAGTGGCCGCAGGGAAAAGTCCGATCTAGGGCTGGTGCTGTAGCAGTGCGATTCTTCCTCAATCTCCTTTTGTCCTCAAGACCAGCTATGCGTGCGTTCTCAAAGGAAGAGACAGCCTGGTGGATGGTGTGCCTCCATGCTTTGCGATCTGAGGCTAGGTCAGACCACTGGTGATAGTTGATACGACAGGTGCCAAGGGATTTCTTCAAGGAGTCCTTGTACCTCTTCTTTGGTGCCCCTCTATTTCGATGGCCGGTGGAGAGTTCGCCATACAGGGCAATCTTGGGAAGGCGGTGGTTTTCCATCCTAGAAATATGCCCTGCCCAGCGCAGCTGCGTCTTCAGCAGCAGTGCCTCGATGCTGGTAACCTCCGCCCACTTGAGGACTTCAGTGTTGGTCACAAAGTCACTCCAGTGGATGTTGAGGATGGTGCGAAGGCAGCGCTGATGAAAGCGCTCAAGGAGTCGCAGGTGATGACGGTATAAAACCCACGATTCGGAGCCGTAGATGAGGGTTGTCATCACAACCGCTTTGTAAACATTGATCTTTGTGCCTTTTTTCAGATGCTTGTTGCTCCACACTCTTTTGTGCAGTCGGCCAAATGCACGGTTTGCCTTTGCCAGCCTGTTGTCAATCTCCTTGTCGATCTTGGCATCTGAGGAGATGATGCACCCCAGGTAGCTGAACTGCTGGACTGTCTTCAGAACTGATTCACCCACAGTGATGCAGGGAGGGTGATAATCTTCCTGGGGTGCAGGCTGGTGGAGAGCTTCTGTCTTCTTCAGACTAACTTCTAGGCCGAATAGCTTGGCAGCCTCTACAAAGCAGGACGTCATATGCTGCAGATCTGATACCGAGTGGGAGACGAGTGCAGCAGCATCAGCAAACAGTAGCTCTCGGATGAGTTTTTCCATTGTCTTGGAGTGGGCCTTTAGTCGCCTCAGGTTGAACAGGCTGCCATCGGTGCAATAGCGGATGTAGACACCATCATCATCATCTAGATCTACTGCGGCTCTTTGAAGCATCATGCTAAAGAAGATCGTAAAGAGAGTTGGCGTGAGAACGCAGCCTTGCTTTATACCTGTTCCTATTGGGAAGGGCTCCGAGAGGTCGTTGCAGTGTCTGACTTGGCCTAGCTGGTCTTCGTGTAGCTGGATGATCATGCTGAGGAACCTTGGGGGACATCCTAAATGTTCCAAGATTTACCACAGGCTTTTCCTGCTAACGGTATCGAAAGCTTTGGTAAGGTCGACAAAAGTCACATACAGAGCCTTGTTCTGTTCCTTGCATTTCTCTTGGAGCTGCCTGAGAACAAATACCATGTCGGTGGTGCTCCTGTTAGCTCTGAAGCCGCACTGGCTCTCTGGGAGGAGTTCTTCTGCAATGGTGGGCACCAGTCTGTTCAGGAGTATTCTGGCAAGGATTTTGCCTGCGATGGAGAGCAGGGTTATCCCCCGGTAGTTGGAGCAGTCTGACTTTTCTCCTTTGTTCTTGTGTAGAGTGATGATGATTGCATCGTGAAAGTCCTGTGGTAATTTGCCTTGTTCCCAGCAGGTGACAAGTACTTTATGAAGTGAGCTATGTAGTACTGTGCCCCCATGCTTCCAGATCTCTGGTGGAATTCCATCAACTCCTGCTGCCTTGCCACTTTTCAGTTGCTTGATGGCTTTAACAGTCTCTTCTAGGGTGGGGATCTCATCCAACTCTTGTTTTCACTGGTTGAAGTGGGGTGAGGTGGATTGCTGAATCTTGAACTACGCGGTTGGCACTGAAGAGAACCTGAAAATACTCCGACCACCGGTTCAGTATGGATGCCTTGTTTGTGAGGAGCACTTGGCCGTCTGCACTACGCAAGGGACTCTGAGCCTGATACGATGGACCATATACTGCCTTCAGGGCTTCGTAGAACCCTCTTAAATCACCAGTGTCTGCAAACAGCTGGGTTCTCTCTGCAAGCTTGGTCCACCAATCATTCTGAATGTCTCGAAGCTTGCGCTGGAGGTTGCTACATGCAGCGCGAAAGGTTGCTTTTTTCCCAGGACAGGAGGGCTGAGCAAGATGTGCTTGGTAGGCAGATCTCTTTTTCGCCAGTAAATCTTGGATCTCTTGATTGTTCTCATCAAACCAGTCCTTGTTCTTCCTTGTGGAGAACCCGAGGACTTCTTCAGAGATCTGCAGGACGGTAGTTTTTAGGTGTTCCCAGAGTGCTTCTGGAGAAGGGTCTGTTTGGCAACTGGGGTCCTCAATTCTTGACTGGAGTTTTGCCTGGAAGGCAGCTTTAACTTCGGCTGACTGGAGACTGTCAACCTGAAACTTCCTCCGAGGGATACCTCCTCTCCTGGTTGTGGGTTTAAAGTGAAGACGGAGATTGCAGCGTACAAGACGATGATCCGTATGACATTCTGCACTGGGCATTACTCGGGTGTGTAAGACATCTCGAAGGTCTCTCTGGCGCACCAGAATGTAGTCGATAAGGTGCCAGTGCTTGGACCGTGGGTGCATCCAGGTTGTCTTCAGACTGTTCTTCTGCTGGAAGATAGTGTTGGTGATGGTGAGCTGGTGCTCCATGCAGAATTCTAGCAGGAGGCGCCCATTGTCATTGCAGTTGCCAATGCCGTGTTTGCCAAGTTCTCCTTTCCAGGCTTCCGAGTCTTTACCTACTCTGGCATTGAAGTCGCCAAGGATGATCACCTTGTCCTCTGTAGGGGTCTTCCATACGAGGTTGCGTAGATCAGCATAGAACTTGTTCTTTTCTGCAGAATCTGCTTGAAGGATTGAGGCATACACACTGAAGAGTGTTGCATGCTGCTTGTTTTGAAGTGGGAGGCGCATGGACATGATGCGATCTGAGTGACCTGTTGGCAGGTTTTCGAGTTTGGAGGCAATGGAGTTCCTGACCATGAAGCCAACACCAGAAAGGCGGCTCTCAGCCTTTGACTTACCTGACCAGTAGAGGGTATAGCCAGCACCATGTTCTTGAAGACTACCTTCCTCAGGGAAACGGACCTCACTGAAAGCTGCTATGTCGATATTCAACCTGAGAAGTTCGTGGGCAACTAGAGCAGAGCGCCGTTCAGGGCGACCACTGTCTACTGTGTCAAGCATGGTTCTGATGTTCCAACACGCAAGCTTTAGTCTTTGCACACTTTGTGAGGCAGGTGCATGCCTTTTCTTTGTTGTTATTTTTTGACCGCAAGTAAGGATGCCCATTGACCGTGGCTAGCCAACTGGGGTGGGGGAGACGAGCTTTGTTTAGGCTACCTTTTCTAGGCCCCTCTCCATGTGGAGCAAGCAGTGCTGTCCCTAGGTAAGGCTGCTTGGTCGTTCAGGGTGCTGCCGAAAAATGCTTTCGTCTCCGGGTTAGCATCAGGCGACCAATACCCTGAACCGCCTACATGCAGGATCGGGACTGTTTTATTTTGTCATATATTACAATGTAATAATAGAAATAAAGTGCACAATTGTATTATCCTGAAACCAGTGTTCCATCTAAGCTGAGTTCGTGTGAGTTAGTTCAGTTTTTTAGCCTCTGGCTCATATATTTTTGTCTTAGCAAAAATGGCCCCAGAGCAAACTAATGTATGCAATAGCTCATGACTTTAATGCCAGTAGCTCACAAAGTAGAATTTTTGCTCACAAGACTGCACAATTGAGAGGGGCATTGCCTGAAACCATCCCGCCCTCCCCGGTCTGTGGAAAAACTGTCATCCACACAACTGGTCCCTGGTGCCAAGAAGGTGGAAAGCATTGGTTTAATATATTTTTATTCTCTAAGTGGGCAGGATTTTCTGTTTAGGATCAATCAAAACATGGGGTACCAATTCAAAACTCCTGCCAAAGGCAAATACAAACCAATTTTATTTACTTAATTAATTTATACCTTGCCTTTCTCCTCAATGGGAACCCAAAGTGGGTTACATAATTTTCCTCTCCTCCATTTTATCCTTGCATACCCTGTGACTTGGCTCAGTTGAAAGAGTATGACTGGCTCAAGATCATCCATAGCACGAGTGGGGTTTCAAACCTGGGTCTCCCAGATACTAGTTTGATGCTCTTAACCACTATACCACACTGGCGCCAGTATCTTACTTTAGGATCCTAGGGTTTTGTACATGGCTCTTATCCATATGTGGTGTAGTGTGCAACTGCATACTGAATGCAGAAAAGGGAGAAGTATCCATCAGTGGCTATTAGCCACAGTGTGTGTGTGTATAATTTTTTTGGCCACTGTGTGACACAGAGTGTTGGACTGGATGGCTGATCCAACATGGCTTCTCTTATGTTAAGTAAAAGTCTGAAAATTCTTCATGAATTCCCCTTCTGGAGTTTACTGTGATAGACAGGAAAGGTGTAACATCTGTATATTGATTTTTCTTCCTTCCCCCACCTGGGATGTGTACACGTGTTCATCTCCACTAATTGGCATTTTGTGCCTTACTGCAAACTCAAAAAGAATCCAGGACTGTTTCTTTCATAAAACCTATGGATTTATCGATAACATGTCTATTCTGATGAGGTGTGCATGCACCCAAAACCTATACCCAGAATTAAACATTGTTGGTTTTAAAGGTGTTACTGGACTCAAACTTTGTATTATATCCTGTATCTTTAACTGACATAGTTACATTTCTGAATAAATGCCTGTTTTGTCAAGTCATTTTATATGTCTAGTCAAATACAGCTGTTCTTTTGGGGGCATCTAATATAATTAACAGAGTTAAATGCTATGTAATGATCAGGTTAAATACTATTTCAAAAACTTTGTAGAATTTTTGCTTTTAAAATCAAATTGTATTCATTTTATCTTCTTCTAAAATGCAGGCCTGATGGTCCTGTATAGACTGCTGGAGAGCCAGTTTGGTGTAGTGGTTAAGTGTGCGGACTCTTATCTGGGAGAACCGGGTTTGATTCCCCACTCCTCCACTTGCATCTACTAGCATGGCCTTGGGTCAGCCATAGCTCTGGCAGAGGTTGTCCTTGAAAGGGCAGCTGCTGTGAGAGCCCTCTCAGCCCCACCCACCTCACAGGGTGTCTGTTGTGGGGGAGGAAGGTAAAGGAGATTGTGAGCCGCTCTGAGACTCTTCGGAGTGGAGGGCGGGATATAAATCCAATATCTTCTTCTTCTTCTTCTAACAGGCATTTTTGCAGCACTGTTAGAACATGGGCTGGATCCAGCCATTTTTCCCCCTGCTTAGTTTTGCCCAGCTCTTCTTTTAATTACTATCTCATCTAGCATGGCTTTTCTCCATATAGTTCCCACGAACTCCAACTTTTTAGTGGTCAAAGAGCATTTGATCTTCTGACTGTGTTGCTTGTTGATATCTACAAATAACATCATTGTCATGTTTCTGTCACAGGGCTTTCTTACTGTGATGCACAAAGCCCAGGCTGCTTTCAATTAGCGGTTGTTGATATGTCACCACTGGTGACACTTTAAGTCTGAAAGATAAAGAGAATAAAATCTTAAACTAGTGTCAAATGGTGAATTTATTGAATTGAGTAAAATATGTTTTGAAGATATCTGTGTTCTTCAAGCAAAAAGCACAGTTCTGCATGTTTTAAAGAAGTACCTACTCAAAGTTAGTGTATCCCTCAAAGTTAGTGTATCCCTGAGAACAGTTTTAGTAACAGGCTAAATCAGGAAAGTTCCCAGGTAAGATGATATTCACAGAACAGTGTTAGAATAGTCTACAATGTTATTGACAGAGGCAGAGACTACCTATGTCCAAAATGAAAAGGATCTATTGGGCATCTTGTTTGCATCAGACTCTGCAAGTGGAAATTGATCCTAAACCTCTGATTGCCTTATATGAGAAACCATTAAATGGTTATACTTTGAGAATACAATTTATGATGCTACAAAAACATGATTTGTGTTCTACACTCCTGGTAAATTCACGTTTACCACAAATGTTCTGTCCAGGCTACACCTTCTTTGCAGCAACCAGAACACATTTCTGAGATGTGCAGGCATATGTGGATCTGATGGTGAAGCTACTGCCTATTTCAAATATGAATCTGCAACCAATTAAGGATGAAAGTGTAGATGACTGGGAAAGACAATGGCAAACCACCCTCTAAAAGTCTGCCAAGAAAATGTTCTTATGTGACATCACCCCATGGGTCAGTAATGACCTGGTGCTTGCACAGGGGACTACCTTTATTTTAAGGATGAAACAGAAAAAGACAACTCTATGGAAGCTTTGACATATACTTGAAGGCTGGCCAGGGGACCATAGCAGCTATGATCCAGATATCTGGGAATATTGGAACTGTAAGGATGAACTCTCAGTGATAGATGGACTGATTTTTAAAGACATCAAGATGGGGATCTCAGGACATTCCAGCATACTACACTCCCTGAGGTGCATGAAGGCCATTTAGGGATTGAAAACCATAAAAAGAGAGCATGGGAAGTTATGTACTGACCATAGTTAACCATGATATTGCTAACACTGTTGCATACTATTTCACAGAAAGAAGAAACTGCAGGTAGAAGGAAGTTATTTTTCTTTGGCAATAAACCAATAACAATTATTTTTGCCTTAGTGTGTCCCTCATATTATTGAACCATAGCTTATTACACTTTAGTCTTTAAGTCTTGCAGACTTCCTTTGCAACCCAGACCACTTACCATGGTACAGCAGATCAAACAAATGATATTTATAGTTGCAGTTTTTGGAGTTTCATATTGACAGAATTCTGAGTCCTCTTAGCAGTCTGAACATAGGTGGTCTGGAAGCAGCTGGTCTCTGTGAGAAGAGGACTCATAGCTCCATGGTAAGGAACATGGGTTATGTGCAAAAGAACATAGTAAGTTTGTGCAGTTATTAATGTACAGTTTTGAAGGGTTATTCAGAGAGACTTTTGCAGCCATGATGAAGCCTAAACCCCAAAATGATTAAAGGCCCTTCTTTTGCTGCAATGTATGATGTTTTGGCCACTTTTTAAACATTCCAGTGACTTGGAAATGTCTTGATACTCTGGCACATTAGAGTTGCATCTAAGTGGCATGGTGGACACATGGTAAGACCTATCCACAATTTTGATTAAAAGCCCTTCTTGCTGCAGTGTATGAATAATATGTCCCTTCAATAGTTCTTTGAGATGATACCTATTATGTTTGAAGTTTTGGCCACTGTTTTAACATTCCAATATGTTTTCTACTGCAACATTCAGAATGTTCAACATTTTTTCTTACTTTTTGTTTTCAAAGGAAGGAAAAGTGACAGATGCATAAGGAAGATAATGCTATGTGGTCAAATAAGGTATGAAAGCAATATACAAAGAGTGAATAGAATGTCTAGTTATTTGTAAATATGAAGAAATATATGCCTCTATAAATATCTGTTATATAGAAAGATATAGATATCTGATCTATGGCTGTATCCTGATATTTCAAAAATTTTATTGTTGGCTGCATGTGAAATGGAAACATATCTTGCCTTTTCTGGACAAATCATATTAGATTGTGATCTTATAATTTTCAATAATTTAGAAGAATTGTTTTCAGACTACAATGAGGTTCTGGTTAGCAGGTTGCTGACAACATCAGTATGTGAGTATGGAAAGGTCTCTATACTACCATTTTTTGACAATGACATATCACATATGTAGCAAATATCTTGAAAAAGCCCATATGTGTGCAAATTGCCAAATGTGTGTAAATATCAATAGTGACTCACTGCTCACTGGTTAATTTGGTGATGTTATACAAGATATTACATACGCCCATCATGACTTGTATGTAATACAAGACGTTGCATATGCCCACCATGACTTGGAAGCATCTTGATGCTCTGGCACATTAGAGTTGCATCTAAGTGGTAAGGTGGACAATGGTAAGACCTATACACAGTTTGGATTTTCAGAGGGTTCCATTTCAGTCATCATAACATATGCAATAATTCAACAAAAAGTTATCAATTATGTGGTTTTGTTGCATATTTTGCTGAACACTCTCTCTTCCACTCTCTCTCACCCAGAGACACGCAGACATTTTCATCTTAAAGGAAAGGTGGCATTACTTTTAGAAATAAAATCAGAGTTATAAAATAAATGACATCCTTGAGCCTGATTAAAAAGAACAGAGATTTACTGTTTCATTGCCCCCATCTGGCAGTAATAAAATTATGCAAGTGTTTTGGAAAATGTCACATTCTTCTTCTGTTGGATTTATTCTATCTCTATGTAGAAATGAGCTACTTAATTTGTGGTTGTGCAATACAAAAAATCACTCAAAAGTTTTTTTCCTATCATGTTACCTGGATTAACACAGTTGTAAATAGTGTGGACTGCTAACAATGTGTTTTTGATAATATGTACTCACATTATTACTTGGGTATAATTTGTAGAACAAATACAAGAACGTCTTCACATTGGAATAGCTTCAGTTCATGGTTCCAACATTCAAAAAGCAGAAGAATGAAAAAGAAAAAAAGTACAATTAAATATAGAACAACTGAAATCATAGTAATTGAGCATAGCCTATTTTCTTTATTAATTTGTAATCATCTAATTATCTGGAGAATTATTTATTTAAAATTTTAAACTGACCTCCCCTGTAAACAGGGCTCAAAGCAGTGTACATCAAAAACAAGGCACACTCATAAATAAATACATAATTAAAAACAATAAAGTACAACAGATACAACAATTAACCTAATTAGATGGTGCTAGACAACTTTGTGCTATTACCCAGTCATGGGGAAGTGAGAAACAGGAGTGCCAGAAAAGCTGTACCAGACCAGGGAGGAAGCCATTGCTGTCCTCCACCAAATGCCTGACCTTGACCTAAAGGTTTGTATATTTCATATGCGCAGTCCTTTAGGCCAAGAAATAATACTTTGTCTACACCATCTGTCTGGGATGAACTAGCAAAACAACTCAGGAGAAATAGCCCATGTCACTTCTAGCCCACATCACATAATGTGTCAGTTCCAGACTGTATCTCAGAAGTCATCACTTCCTACCAGGTTGTGGCAGGGTCACTATTGCCAGGTTGATTATGATAGTTGAGCATGGAGATGCTAAGGCAGTGGCTGCTGAAGTGAGGAGGTGATAATGGCAGTTGCTACTTGACTGGCATGGCGAAATCGAGTCTAAAAAAGGAGATGATTAGTAATAAAATTTAAAGTAATAATAAATAGACAAATTCCAGTTGATAGAGGGCACTCTTGGTCACTAAGCCCACCTTCAAATATGTAGTCTGGATCTATGAGTATGCTGTTCAAGCTCTCAACATGGTCTGCAAATACCAACTACCCTAGGGATGCCAGCTGTCCACTTCTGGTGAGCATTCTCTGGCTTCTTCCCTCTTTACCCTTGCCACTGAAGTCAGCTGGAGAAGAGTGGAGGGCAAAAATGATGTGGTGCTATGAGTTAGTTGATGGGCTGAAGTCACATCCGGGTTTTTGCCTGTACATTACATCAACACATAACATAACACTATATAACATCTGCCCCTCACCTCACCCTTAAAGCTCCAGCTGATGCCAGGTAGTAGCCTGGCATCCCTAAACTCCACCCATTCTATGACATATATAAGATAAATCGAATGTACCAAATTTCCCAAGCCAGAGCTGGCAACTCTAGGTAGGCTCTGTAGATTGGATCCACTGATATTGATATGAATCAATATTTTCTGAGTTTTGGGAATAGAATGGGGTAAGTCAAATAAAAGCCTATGGTATAACATTCTCAGGTTACATTAGATGCCACATCAGTTAAGATAGTTGTCTCAGTTTAGATCTTATGTATATTTCTTCAAATAATTATGTGCTGTGACTCTACTGTTTTTGCTAACAATTGCCTCATTTATTTAGCTTTACAAATCCATATACTGACTTCAATTTGACAGAAAAGTAATATGTAGAAAAAGAAGAAGGGAAAAAACTTAACCCAACAAAATTAAATCAAGTTAGAAAGCAAAAATAGGGCTAAAAGCTAAAATGAAATATGAGCTAATTGCACATAAAAATATATGTATTTATTTCAAAGACATTTAAAAGCTTATCAGGGCCAACACAAGCCTCATAATATAGTAAAAAGTAGCATGTATCCAAGAGAAAACAGTAGTGACCATAGTGTTTCAACCCAGTTGGGCCTTCTTCAGAGGTCATACAAAGGAAAGTACAAATAGGCTTCTATTTCAATAAAAAGATAAGGCACAAGGACCAAACAGGAGTGCTGCTAGGGAAGAACAGAATCATGTTTCAGTAACAATTTAAAATGCTAGTTTTAACATTTAATTTTAAATGTCTAATAATGATATATGTTATTTAAAAAGTCAAATTTATTGCTCTTATTTAAAAAAAATCAAAAGACACAAGCAAAATATTCCACGTGAGGCCTCCAATAAATTAGCCTTGTGAAAAATGAAGATGCGCATGAGTTGAATGATATTGCAAAGGTGTGCCTTGAAATAAACAATAAAGAAAAAAAGTTTTCTAATATTAACTTATGCGAAAACATAAAATAAACTACATCTTAACAGTAAAATTCAATCTAAGGAAAATACCTTCCAATTTTGGTCAAAAAAAGTCTATAAAACACCTTATCAGAGACAATGTGCCTTCAGTATCAAGCAGTTCTATATGCCTGATGTCATTAGCTTATATATACTGGGGAGAAATGATACAGTCCTGATGTAATTAAAAATATACTCAAGGTGGATGATGCAAAAATGATGCAGTGTCACTGTAGATAGGAATTTAAAGGGATAGTACCATTTATCCCGTGGCACAGAGTGTTAAAGCTGCAGTACTGCAGTCCTAAGCTCTGCTCACGACTTGAGTTTGATCCGTGGTGGAAGCTGGGTTTTCAGGTAGCCAGCTCAAGGTTGACTCAGCCTTCCATCCTTCCTAGGTTGGTAAAATGAGTACCCAGCTTGCTGTGGGGAAAGTGTAGATGACTGGGGAAGGCAATGGCAAACCACCCCGTAAAAAGTCTGCCATGAAAACGTGAAAGCAACGTCATCCCAGAGTCAGAAATGACTGGTGCTTTCACAGAAGATCTTTCCTTTCCTTGTTTGATTTATATCCTGTCCTCCCTGTAATGGGTTCAGGGTGGCTAACAACCAATAAAAACAACATCAGATTATAAAACTTAAAACAATCAACAAAATACCATACAATAAATAATCAATTAGAATTATATAGTCAGTAAACAATAGCAACCCCAGTACTATCCATTTATTTACTTGTTTATTTGTTTCAATTTATATCCTACCCTCCCAGCAAGTAAGCTCAGGCAGGTTACAAGGTCACATAGGTCATGACAATAAAATAGTATTATATTTAACCATGAAAACCAGAAAGTTAAAATCTGACTGGTAATGAAAAACCAACATGAGGCATTGGCTTAATAGTGGCCAATACTCCCTCTAGGTTGTGGAGTCTTATTAGCAAAAATTCTACTTCATTAGCTACTGGTATTAAAGTTGTGAACCACTGCATAAATTAGCTTACTCTGGGGTCATTTTCCCTGATCTAAGACAAAATGTGTGAGCTGGGGGCTAAAAAACTGTGAGCGAGCTCACACTAACTCAGTTTAGAGGGAACACTGGTAGTGACCTTCTAAGTGATGCTGATAGGGGTTGGCTGCTGACCACAAGGCCAGGCTACTGGTAAGGGAGGCCAAGGATGGAAGAATTTGGACACCTGCTGCTTCAGTTAAAAACCCAGCAGAACAGCTCCATCTTGCAGGCTCTGCAGAATTATAATAGATTCTGAAGGGCCCTGATCACAATTGGGAGCTTGATCCACCAGGCTGGGGCCATGGCTGAAAAGGCTGTGGCCCTAGCTGAGATTATCACAAAGAGAACCAAAACCCGACATTAGGCAGTTTATGAATAATAAGTCCCACACAGTTTGTCTCAGCCCAAAGTCCATATGAAGACCCCAAGATTTTTTTTATCTCCGTTTCAATTATTGCGATCTTCCACAGTGGTGTGGGCTTCAATTAAGTATTTCTGGACATCAGCGTTAATTATTTTAATTCTTAAATGTTATTTCTGATTATTTGTAAGAATTCCGGTCGTTATTTATATCAATTTTCAACTTGTTTCAATCTTTCACTTTCAGTACACTGTTTTCTTCTATGGAATCAAGCCTGAATTCTGAATCATGTGAAGCTGTTAAGCTGTGTAATCAGGACCCCAAAAGGAAGCTATACACAAATATTTATTTGCAAGTGTTTGGAAAAAGTATATAAAAGAGAATTTCTGGAAGAAAATATACCTTACCTGATGAAGGGCCACTGACTGAAACGCACTTCGAAATCCAGAAAACGTGTAGTGGGGAATTATAATTTGAGGCTACTTGCCTGGAATTATATTTTGAGGCTACTTGCCTGGAATTATAGTTTGAGGCTACTTTCCAAGAATATATATTCATCTGAAGACAACAGTAAACAACATCAAGAGACTGCTTGAGTTAAGAGACCGATTGATTGGAAGGACTTTATTGCATACAGAATTTGCATAAAAAGGATTGTATCAGTATTTGTTGAATATATTTCTTTGTACTTTATATATTTTTGTAGCGTCATTGAACATAGTTTTTGGGTTTGTTGTATTTGAGGCATTACCATGATCAGATCACTTCACCCTGAAAGCCCATATGAATCATCTAAACCCTCCCAGTTTATGCAGCAAGTGTATTTATGCTGGCCTGCAGAGTCAAATGGACCCTATTACGTCCCAGGAAGATCTGCAGGAACTGATGCCCCTTTGCAACTCATTATATGAGGCCTGTGCTGCAGAGTGGTAAAGCTGCAGTACTGCAGTCAAACTCTGCTCATGACCTGAGTTTGATCCCAGTGGAAGCTGGGTTCAGGTAGCCGGCTCCAGGTTGACTCAGCCTACCATCCTTCCAAGGTCGGTAAGATGAGTACCCAGCTTGCTGTGGGGAAAGTGTAGATGACTGGGGAAGGCAATGGTAAACCACCCTGTGAAAAGTCTGCCAAGAAAACGTTGTGATGCGATGTCACCGCAGAGTCAGAAACGACTTGTGCTTGCACAGGGGACTGCCTTTACCTTTATATGAGCTTATGGAGCTGGCATAGCTGACTCTCTGATGCAATCAACAAAATCACCCCCCAGGGCCCTCTCTGCCCTTCTTCCAAACTAGCTCTATGGTATTCCTTAATGCTTCAGAAGATGAAACAAGAGATGAGATGGCTAGAGTGAGTGTGGCAGCAATGAAGCCTCAAGAACATCTAATAGCAGGGGTCTCAAACATGCAGCCTGGGGGCCAAATCAGGCCCTTGGAGGGCTCCTATCAGGCCCTTGAGCAACTGGCTTTCTTCTCCCTATCCCTTGCTTCCTTCTGCATAACAGCTTGCTTTGCCAGGCTTGCTCAATCACACAGGAGCTACAAAGCAAAATCTCTATTTCCTCCATTGGCTGAGGCTCCTCCTTTGGGGGGGAAGGGGGGAAGGCAGAGATTGTTTTTCCAGGCTCTCTCAATCACACAGTAGAGCTACTTAGCCAAGTCTCTCTTCCTTCTATTGGTTGAAGAGGAAGGAAGTAAAGAGCCATAGCTTCCTGTGCCCCATTCCCTGGATCCCATGGGAGAAATACAAAGAAAGCACCTTGAAGACCAATGAGTGCTAATGTTTTAAGCATGTTTTAAGGTTTTTAAAAATTAATTGTGTCTGTCTGTGTCCTTTATAAAGTTTATAACATTGCTACCTAATCTTAAATAGGTATACACATGGCCTGGCCAACATGGCCTGACCCAACCTGACATGGCCTGGCCCAACAAAGTCTCATTTTTGTCAGATCTGGCCCTCATAACAAATACGTTTGACACCCCTGTTTTATAGGATGTTTATTAAAGCCTACAACAGGGGTGGCCAAACATGCTTAACATAAGAGCCACATAGAATAAATGTCAGATGTTTGAGAGCTGCAAGACAGGAAGGAAGGAAGAGTGGTAAGAAAGGTGGAAAGAAAGCAAATAGATGAGGGGGGTGGAGAAGGAAGGGGAGGTGGGAAGAAAGCAACTTTAACTTTAAATGCATTCTCCAAGCCACTGGATGGCTTGGCTTGGAGAAGCGATTTAAAGAGACAAATGCCTTCTCCGAGCCAGCCAATGGGGCAGTGGAGTGTTCAAGATCCACATAACATGTGTGAAAGAGCCAACTGTGGCCCCCAAACCACAATTTGTCCACCCCTGGCCTAAGAGATGGTGGTGAAGGCTGCTAAGAAAACTGTCTATGTAGCCTCCATTATGTCTGTTAGCTCTTTCCCTGCCCAATTATTTAGAACAATTTGATCTTTAACTTCTTTGCCACAAGGCAAACTAAATGAAAGGGAATTGGCTATAGGCTGTGAGGCATTTGCAAGTTTCTTTACAGATAAAGGCTTGCCTGGGGCACCTGGAGGGGGGAGCCCAATTTGGTACCCCCATTCTTCTGGTGCCCTAGGCAAACATCTAGTTTGCCTAGTGGGCGAGCTGGCCTTGATGGAACAGGAAGCCCCTTGTCCATCTTCAGGTCTGGCCCTAGACCATTTCAGTCTGTTCTCCCAGGAAGAAATTGACAAGATTCTGGCAGCTGTGATCCATACCTCCTTGATCCATGCCCCTCCCTGCTGGTCAAGGCCTGTTGGGACAATGTTTGGACCACCCTGGGAGATATTAATCTGTCCTTATCATTAGGGACCTTCCTGGCTGGTTTAAAGGAGGCAGTGCTGCATCCACTCTTGAATAAGACATCGTCGGACTTTATGGTCCTCACTATCTATCACCCAGTTTCAAACTTACTGTTTCTGGGCAAAATGGTTGAGAAAGTAGCAGTGGAGCAACTCCAGGTTTTCATGAATGATGCTGTTATCCTGGATCCATTCCAATCTGGCATTAGTACTGGCTATGCGATGGAGACCAAGCTGGTCACTTTCATGGATGATCTCTGGAGACATCTGGATCAAGGCGGGTTGGTGCTGCTGTAGCTTCTTGATTTAACAGCAGTGTTCAACATGGTTGATTATGATCTTTTGACCCACTGCCTTGATAGCACTGGGATCTGGGAGTCTGCCTTGCAGTGGCTCTCCTCCTTCCTATATCACTGGGGACAGAGGGTGCGGCTTGGGGAGGAATTGTTCCAGTGACACCCACTTGAATGTGATGTGCTTCCAGGAGCAATCCTCTCCCTGATGTTGTGTAACATCTACATGTGCCTCTTTGCCCAGTTGGCCTAGGGGTATGGGCCGGGCTGTAACCAGTATGCTAATAACACCCAGCTCTATCTGTAGATGGATGGATGGCCGGGTTCCACCCTTGAGGTGTTAGCCAGGGTGTTACAGGCTGTGGTGGGATGGCTTAAACAGAGCCAAATGAAACTTAATCCAATGAAGATGGAGGTTCTGTACCTGAGTCACGGGGATCTGGAATCAGGAATCCAGCTCCCAGCACTTGACAGGACACCTTTGGTGCCACCACTGAGGGTGAAGAATCTAGGGATTATCCTGGATCCCTCCCTTTCCATGGAAGCTCAGGTTGCCACTGTTGCCAGGTAAGCCTTTTATCATCTTCGGTTGGTCAAGCAACTAGTTCCCTATGCCACTTCCCAGGATTTAGCTAGCTTCCCAGGATTTAGCTACTATCCATACAAAAGTCACTTCCAGACTAGATGATTATAATTTGCTCTGTGTATTGCTGCCCTTGAACTGTCCAGAAACTGATGGTGATGCCTGTGTGGGCTTACATTCAGCCAGTTTAACAAAAAACAGCACAGCAACTATTGCACAAAATAAATGGGCAAAAAACAACACACCAAACATTATACAACCCCTAATTATACAGAAAACTAATCAATTTGTTCATTTAACATGAGGAACTAAAGTCTTCAAAGCTGAATCCAGAATATTTCCCTGCTCTTCAAAATATTGTGCCAGCTGCAGATTGCTTGCTTGGATTTGTTCCAGAACAAAGAAACACAGGTGTCTCTCACTGTGGCTGAAGACTGTGAAGTGGTCAACCAACAGAGCATTTTTCCTTCTAAGACTAATGCAACTTCTATGCTCCCTGTGCTTACTAACAGCATCAGTTATTTAGTTTTACAATTCTGTAGACTGGCTTTAGTTTGACATAAAAGTGATATGACCTACTGCTAACACATTGTAGCAAAACCTTTAAGTTTTGTATTTTGAGCTGTCTGTATATTATTGACTTCTTTGCTTATTGTAAAGTATAGTATCAAGAGTTTTAACTTCATATTTTATAAGGTGGAAAAAAAATCAGTTTAGATCCTAGGATACAGCGCAGTAAAATAGGTGATCTTACATTTTATGGAATTTTTGTTACATCTCTTTTCCCCTATCATATTTTCAAGACAGTCGTTTACAAGCTAATCAAAATAATCTGACAATTCTGAATTTTTTAAAAAAATGTAACAAGAAAAAAAGTTACACCAAGCAATTATAAAGTTCTATGCTAGTTTATGCATTCAACCACCACATTTAAAAGGCGCTGTTTCATGTGTGGTTGTATAAGGGAGAACTGGCAATACTAATTTGAGAATCTTTCTTCTTCAGGCCATTCCCCATCCCAAGAACACTGGCACTGATTGTTTAGGTCTAGTGTAGGACACTGAATGCAGATTGAACAACAACAAAGGGCACTGAAGAGAGGCTGGCCATCTGGTTGGTGTACTTATTGCCTAGTACACCTGCAGATACCCTGCTGAGGAACCCCTAGCTGAACTTATAAGACTGAATAGCAAAATAACAGGCATCAATATAAATGAAAATGTACATAAATTGGGTCTCTATGCCGATGGTATTGTTTTATTTTTATCAAATCCTCATGAATCGCTTAAGGAAGTTCATTCACTTTTACCCCAGTTTAGCACATTTTCAGGGTTATATTTTAATCCATGCAAAACTGAAATTTATCCAGTATGCTTAACAGAATCACAAAAAGAAAAAAATAAAACATAGTTCTCTTACATATGGACAACAAACAACTGGCAGTATTTAGGAATAACAATCCCACTGGATTATACAAGTTTATAAGCTGCAAATTTTCACAGACTTCATTCAGAGATAAAATAGTTGCTTAAAAAATAGAATCAATTACCATTAACCTGGCCTGACTGACTAGCTTTGATTAAAAGTTTTATCTTACCCAAATATTTGTATTTATTTTGCACTTTACCAGTTAAAATCCCCAAATCAGATATAAATAAATGGCAAAAAGAGCTAAATGCGTTTCTTTGGGCATATAAGAAACAGAATTCATACATTTACGTTATATAGACCTGCTAAACAAGGTGGGCTAGATATGCCAGTTACAAAAATATGCAGATACTGCCAATTTAGCATCATCAATTAGGGCTACCACCTTACCTCACCTTCAATGTGTACGCATCAAGCATTCTTATCTTCTTCCTTATTCTATTTTGAATCTGTTCTGGAATCCTTCTCTTCTTAAAAAGAAACATTGGCAACATAACTTATATTTTTCAGCACTTTTTAACACTTGGTTAAAATACAAAAAGAGATTAGCCCCGGCAGTCTCTCTTGCATCATCATACATTGACCAAGATTGGTTTCCTCCAGTAAAAGAAAAAAACTCTATTTTCCATTCTTGGCAGGTCTAGCAAAACTAATTGATTTCTTAAACAGAGGTAAATTTGCAGATAAAAATTATCTTGAAAAAAAAGCCAATATCCAAATTAGATGGCACTCTTATCTACAAATAAGACACCTGTTTGATTTCAACTTGATTAAGGAAGCAATATGTAGACCTCAAATGGAATTTGAAAACTTATTATTAAAACTAGATGACAACTTATCGGGGATCCTATCAAAGCTGTATAAAATCCTTAAAACTCTAGACACCAGTAAACTGTTAAATATCAAGAGAAATGGAATTCAGAATGTCAGAATAGATTAAAAGCAAAAGAGTGGGAAAATATTTGGGCCTCACCAAGCTATAAATATAAAACCTATAGCATAAAATATCAGACAATTAAAATAATGATGAGGTGGTACATTTCATCGAATATGTTACATCATATGAGGCAGGATATTTCTGAGTTGTGTATAGATCAATGTGGGCTTTAAGGAAATTGTATACATAGTTCATGGAATTGTCGGTACATCAAACAATTTTGACTTTTAATAGCACAAGAAATTAAGAAAATCACACAGGTTGACCTTCCATTTTATCCTGAAATTTTTTTTACTAGGGATTTGGGTAAACTCTACAGGCATTAGGCATAAAACAGAAATGGTTCATATTCTTTCATCAGTGGCATGCACATCTATTGCTTTTCGTTGGAAAGATAAATCAATACCTAAGATTTCAGACTAGCAAAAGAGGTTATGGGAATCGTTTGTTATGCATAAAATTTCAGTTAATGTGGATAATTTGCTTTCAGAAAAACAAGAAGCAAGTTTTATTGCAACATGGTTTCCAATTGTTAACTATCTTAACTCAGAAGAAATTATTCCTCCGAATAAGGCTTATGAAAGAATGTTGTATTTTTGATGTTATTTAATTTTGTCCTAGACTTCTATAGTTTAAAATTGATTTCTATTTCAGTAACCTATTGTAAATATGATTTATTGATGTTGATTTTTATTGTAAAGATAAGTTGTAATGCAACATATATATAAGACAATCTGTATTAATACTTTTATTGACGCTATGTATGATGCAATATTGTTCAATAAAGTTTTTGATTTTCTTTTTAAAGATACTCTGCTGAGCCTGCTGGAGACAGTGTTGGGCGAGGCCTTGGAGCTCCCCATACTCATAGCTCTGGGGGACTACAATGTCCAAGCTGATGACAGCACCTTCTCACAGGCTACAGATCTAGTGTCCTCCATAACAGCACTGGGACTCTCTCAGATTGTATCAGGTCCCATTCATCAAGCAGGTTACACACAAGATTTGATCTTTGAGTTGGGGATAGATGTGCAGCTGGATGCTCTTGATTGTAGTGCCATGGTCAGACCTCTATGCCCTGAAGGCCCGTCTGAGTGCCCCAGTCCCTCCCTGCTTAGGCAACAAACTGGTTTATGTCACTCATGGAGACTGATGAATCCAATTGATTTTCAGATGGATCCCAATGGTTTTCACTTCCATTTCTTATAATACACTGTTAACACCAACCCCAACACTGAAGAGTCTGGGAGTGCATTCACACACACTAAATAACACACTTTGCAACTGGATTTTCTTAGGTGTAAGAATAGCAAAATCCACTAGCAAACAGTCACTGTGTGAAAGTACCCTGGGTCTGATTTTGGGTGCTTCCCATTCTATAGAGGCCAAAATCACAAATATTGCCTGACTAGCATTTTTTCACCTATGTCAGGTCAGGCAGCTGATTCCCTTCCTCTCTCCCCTGAACTTAGCTACAGCGATCCATACAATAGTCACTTCCAGACTAGACTACTGTAACTTGCTTTATGCAGGGCTACCTTGAGACTGACCCAGAAACTCTAGTTGGTTCAGAATGCAGCAGCATGTGTCCTCACTGAGACATCATTAAGGGTCCACATTCAACTGGAGCTCTGCCAGCTGCACTGGCTCCAGGTGGAGTACCAGATCAAGTTCAAGGTATTGGTTTTGACCTTGCAAGTCCTATGCAATCTGGGATCAACATATCCAAGGGACCACCTCCCCTGGCATGTCCCCCACAGAGATCTACACTCAGTAGATCAAAATCTTCTGGTGATACCTGGCCCAAAAGATATTCACTTAGCTTCAACCAGAGGCAGAGTATTTTTGGCTCTGGCACCTGCCTTCTGAATGAAATCCAAGCTTTGCAGGACTTAATGCAGTTCTGCAGGGCCTGCAAAATGCAGTCGTTCCACCAGGTTTATAGTTAAGGCCAGGGCTGGCACTACCCAGTAGGCCAGGTAGGCAGCTGCCTAGGTGCCACCTGGCTACAGAGGCAATGGGTGCCCCTCCCCATCACTGTGCATGCCCCTGTGAGAAAATGACCCCTCTGTCACAAACATGGTTGCCAGGGCACCTGGAGAAGTAAGCTTGCATCCGCCTGGCCAGTGAATGCGAGTGACGCTACCCAGGAACTACATAAGACTCCCGTGTACCTATTAACAAGTATATAAGCGCTTGAGTCAGGCACAGAGTGTCTGCAGCCGCGCTCTAATGTTTCCCCGCCATCGCGTGAAACCCGCCATGGTAAGGAAGAGGCTACGCCGCCACGGAGCTGTCCAGGCGAACGGTGTGAAGCGCTAAGCATGGAAACCACTGTGTTTTGCTAACACCACATGTAGCCATCTTCCTGCCTGGATGGGATTCATTCCTTCGATGTGGAAACCTCACGTACACACCTTGAGTCATTCCTAGCCCACAAGCAACCCACCTAGTCTATGAATGGATTAATGGCTCCACTATTAATCCTGATTGCCCAGTGATTTCCTAAACAACTGTCTTCACCCCGGAGAGTTGAGAAAGAGGAAGGATCTCTCCTGATACCACCAAGCCCTTTTGTCTACACCGGAATACCTAGGTGCATATCTGATTCTCTATTGTCCCTTTCCCAGTTAATCCCATCTCCTCCCAATCACCCAACCATTCCCACATTGATACCAACGGAGCCGCCCCAGGCCCTGTCGCAACCTGGAAGTTTCCAGGATGCCCAGGATGAAGGTGATGTTCATTGGTTGAAGCACACACCCAATCAGGTGTCGCCATTGACCCACCATTGGTCCAGCCGATGTCCAGCCTTCCTGGTCATCTGCAGAACCTCCCATTTCCACTCCCAGTCACCTCCCATCCCCTCAGGACTAAGGTGACTCTATATAATCTGTGGACTAGCTACCCACAGGTGTGCCTTCTACTCAGTAAACCCCCATTCCCGCTGGGTAGTAACACCCCCGATTCCTGATCAGTTTCGGGACCTTTCCCCCATTTCCTCATTCGTCGCCATCGGAGCCTTCCATTGGAGTCTGCGAGAGGTAGTATTGCCCTGTATGTCCATTCCTTTATGTTCCCCTATCGATCTCTCTATTTTTCCTAGACCTGTATGAATGTGTGATTGATTTTATACCTTGTGTGAACGAACTATTGTTTCAAATAAACCATAATTGATTTTATTAAATTAGAGTCCTTTATTGAGCATTGACTCTCTGATCGGTTGAGCCTGGTATACAATTGATAACAAAGATTCCTTTTTGGGGCTAGCTGTCTCTCAGTCTAATTCCCCAACTTTATTTTGAGAGCAGTTTCCCTAACAGAAATTGGTGGAGAATGCGGGCATTATCCTGTTTGTGTGAACGCACGCGAGTCGACACGCGTGTCTTCATACAGACAGACGTAAGGTTGCACCGTTCAGAAAGTCTTGCTAGCGAGGCTATTGCGTGAGTGATTGAGTGAATGAGTTCTGTGTGAAAGGCTCTAGCGAGCATCTCTAAAAATTGTGGGTTGGGCTGCTCCCGTTTCTACCATTCAACGTTGGACTTCTCAGCCGCCCCGAGGAGGCCAGACACCTCGCAAGAGGACTGAGCCCGATCGAACGCAAGGGGGAAGTCCCGTGAAGCCTGGCCGCCGTCCCGAGGCCTTTCTAAACGCGTCTATCGTGGGAGGGAATGTCAGGATAGGTCAGAGCTGTTAAGATCTGGATAGAGCACCCTTCCCTTCTCCCTTTTCTTTAGAGCTTAGTGCACACACGCACACACACTACATACACATACACTGACACACACACGCTAAGTCCTTACACAAACCTGGGCCAAGGCTAGTCTAAGGCACCCGACAGTCAAGAAGGCAGGTGGGTCGTAGGACCGCTGCGATCTGACTGCTGGGCAACTTTTTATTTTGTTTGCCCGAGACGCGATCGTTGGGTCGGCTCGTGGCTCCCTTTTTCACCCGAGACGCGATCGTTGGGTCGGCTCGTGGATTCCCTTTTGGCTGAGACGCAATCATAGGATTGGCTCGCTGCCTAAAACTCTGCTCGGAGACGCGATCGTTGGGTCGGCCCGTGGCTCCCTTTTTCACCCGAGACGCGATCGTTGGGTCGGCTCGTGGATTCCCTTTTGGCCGAGACGCGACCGTCGGGTCGGCTCGCTGCCTAAAACTTTGCCCGAGACGCGATCGTTGGGTCGGCTCGTGGCTCCCTTTTCTGCCCGAGACGCGATCGTCGGGTCGGCTCGTGGCCCCCTAACCCATAGCTAAAATACCACCAGAGATTGGCAGTAGGAGAAATACAAAGAAAAACCTACACCCACGCTAAAATGGAGATTTTCGCCAAAAAGGAGGAACTCCCCAAGTTGGAGAAATGGTTAATAAAGAAAGGGGACAACCCCTGGAACAGGGGAGTCTTTAACCAAGGCTCTGATCCCCTCCAGTCCTTTAGGGATATATTTGAAGAGAATTGCAACAATAAAACAATTAGCACTGGCAAAAGAGATCTTTTTGCCTCATGGGGCCTGTTTGAAGCCCTGCGGGATAGCTCTGCCCTGAATAAGCAGCTCAGGGAACAGCTTGCCCAGAGGGAAGGGCAAATAGAACAGCAAGAGGTGCAGATGGAAAGAAAGGAAAAAGAATTAGAGGCAAGCCTCAAGAAACATGCAGAGGTACTGGAGGACGAGTTCCGGAAGCATACCGTAGAAAAGGAACTCTTGCTCCAGACCCATGCAGCAGAGATGGATGAAGTTCGGCAAAACCATGAGGCAGAAAAAGCAGAAGTTTGGCAAAACAATGAGGCAGAAAAGGCGGAATTGCATAGGAAATACGCCGCAGAAATAAATAGATTGGCGGAAGAAAATAATAGACTTGATCTCGACTGGCAGCAGGCAAGTCGAACCATAGAAGAGGTTAAGATAGAGAAAAATACCCAGGCCTTAATACACCAAGATACCATAACAGCTCTAAAGAAAGCCCAATCGCAAGTAAAGGCATTGAGCAAAGAGCTGGAACAAACCAAAGACCGAAATGACAAATTGCAATATGCGCTAGAATACACCTCCGAGAAAAATAAGAAGGCAAGGGAGGCAGTTAATCACGAAGCGTGTAAAAAGGAAATAGAGGCCTTACAGAAGAAATTAGAACTAAAGAAAACCTTCATAGCGGCCGTCTCGGCACCTGGCCTCTATGAGTTTTCATCCGATGAGGAAAGTGAGGATGAGGAGGAAATACAACCCTCTGAAACTGTTCCCGCCCCAGTATGCCCGGTGGTCACTCGGCAAACTACCACTAGACAGGGGAACGGTAAAGAGACGGTGCAGATAACTAAGGAGGTTAAAGATTGGAAAATTGAAAATATTAAAATGGCACACCAAATTCTTGGCCCATACAATAGAGAAACCTCCATCCGATGGATGATGCAAATGTACCGTGAATACCCAAATATAACCATCAGGGAGTTAAATCAGGTCCTGAGGTTGGCTGTAAACGTCCCCCATGTAGAAAAAGTGAGAGAAAAATTGCTAGTCGCCCCCAAAGACGTCATAACCACCTTGGAGTGGATAGCGGAACTATTGAGAATTACTTGGAATGAAGAGAACATTAAATATGTGTATACCCAGACCGTGCAAGGTCCAGATGAAGACCCTATGGTCTATCTAACAAAGAAACAATTCTTAGCCTTAGTTGCCGAAGTAGTATTCCCGGAGGAAGAGGGTCAGGAGCCCGACTACGATGACGCTGATTTTATAACAGATGTCATTAAAGGCCTCAACCCAGAAACGCGGCAGGCACTAGGACCCACACATGCACCTAACCCCAAATGGAGCACACTTTATGCCAATCTGGAAAATACTAGCAGATATATGGACACGGTTGCGCAAGGGAAAAAGAGTAGTAAGAAAGACCGGGCTAAGGAAGCTGTTAATACAGTTACTTATGCTAACAACGGGCCTCACTCTCAGTATCAGAAGAGGGAAGTTAATCCGGACCCCTATAACCCATCGCAGCCTCCAGTCAATCCTCCAACAGGACAAAATAAGCACGCTCAGGCGCGGAACAATGGGAAACCGGCCAGGCAGAAGCCCGGAGCGGGGGGAGGGAACCCTAACTATCAACCGAGAGCCCCTCCTCCACCCGTGCAGCCCTCGGCCCCTTTTCCTTCTCCCGCAGTGCAGCCGCCTCCGGCCCCACAGCCTAACATAATGACGGGCCCTTATGGGGAGGCATATCAAGATTTGCAGAATCAGAGTCGAGGGTACAAGCCTTCCTATAACAGAAAGGCCGAGCGAGCTCGTTTTTGGAATTCGCTACCGCCCGGAGAACAAACTCAGCGAAAAGCGCTCTGGAACTTTTTACTCCATGCAGGGTGCGACATGACCAATATGGATCTAGCACCCACTACACTTTTGATAGAGAGGCAACAACAAGTGATGCAGGGGTGGGGAAATCAGCAGCCGTCTGCTCCCCCACCTCCTCCAACCCAATCTCATTTTGCGGCACCTCAAGGGTATTCACCGCCCGTAGCTGCAGTAGTTCAACATCCACCTCCTCCAATGCACCCCACCGTTCAGTTATACCCGGCTCCGATAGCCGCGGTCCAGCAGCAGACGGTCGTCAGCAGTCCGGAATATGAAGACCAGGGTTTGCGATAGGGGTGCCCGGGGCCCACTAATCTCCCCGAAGGAGTAGTGGCTAAACTTAAGCCAGACACTTGGGGGAGACCAATGGTAAAGGCAGGCATTGGGGCTCCAGGGAACATTAAACCTGCCACTCTATTAGTAGACACAGGGGCATCGATTAGCGTGCTCCATCCAACGCTAGTTACTCAGGGAACCCAGACAGATAGAACTCTGGAACTGGCTGGGTACGCGGGAGGAAGCCACCTCTCACACATCTGGAAAAAAATTCCAATCACTGTAGGGAGACTCAAAACCACCATGAAAGCCTGTAATAACGCAGGAGAAGACGAAGGGATGATTGGGGCTCCCTTCCTAAAGAAAAACCATTTAACTGTGGATTTAGCCAACGGACTCCTGTGGCACATCCCGGGAGGCCCGGACTTTATTAATGCTATACACCGATGTGCCGCTTTAAAAGCTCCCTTCCCTGTGTGTTCAGTGACGGGAGATCTTTGGACTCAAAAGTTTCCCGGGGTGTGGATTACTGACAAGGCGGAGTGTGGGACTGTGAGAAACGCTTGTGTTCTCATAGAGGGCAAAGACCCTCCTCCCCAGCGTCAGTACAAATACCCCGCGGAAGCGGAAGCAGGAATAGGGAAAACAATTGAGGGTCTGTTGAAGTGGGATGTCATCCTCCCAATGCAGTCCATCTGCAATGCCCCCTTGTGGCCGGTCCTAAAGGCAGATGGAGTAACTTGGAGGATGACGGTGGACTTCAGAGCCCTCAATGCAGTGACTCCCCCGGTGGCCCCGGTGGTCGCTAAATACAACGAAATCGTGGCAGCCATTGCAGCGGGATCTAAATTTTACAGCGTGGTGGACTTGGCCAACGCGTTCCACTCGATCCGCTTGCACGAATCCTGTTGGTATAAATTCGCGTTTACCTTCCGCGGCCAACAGTACGTGTTCAAGCGGACACCGCAGGGCTTCCATTCTAGCCCAAGCATCTGTCACGCGCATGTTGTACAGATGTGGGATCGACTGCTGCCTGGATCAAAGGATTGCGTGCTCAGTTATGTAGATGACGTGCTGATCCACGCAGAGACAGAGGAGAAGGTCCGGGAGGTCACTGAGGAGGTCCTCAACCTCATCCAAGAAACGGGCTTCAAAGCAAGCAGGGAGAAAGCCCAGCTAGTAAAGACCGAGGTGAAGTACCTCGGCATCACACTAGGAGCAGAAGGGAGAACACCGGATTCACAGAGAGTAGAAGTGATTTCTAAACTCCCCGCCCCCACAGACCCCCATTCACTAAGAGCTTTGTTAGGCACCTTTAACTTTTCCCGAGATTTCATCGAGATGTTCTCCGAGAAAGCCCGACCTCTTTATGAGCTCCTGAAGAAGGATGTGCGGTGGTACTGGGGACCGGAGCAGCAAAAGGCTTTTGCAGAGCTCAAAAATGACCTCGCAAAGGCTCCGGCGCTTGCCCACCCCGATGTTACCCAGCCGTTTTTCATTCAGTTGGCTATCTCAGAGCACAGTCTAGGGGCTACTTTGATCCAGAGACGAGCGGGATCCCAGCGGGTGGTGGCTTATGCCTCCAGGAACCTTTCTTCCGTGGAGGAGAAGTTCTCCCCCTGCGAGAAGGTCTGCCTCGCTCTGGTTTGGAGTTTAACCCATTGGGAGTTTATAATAGGAGGAGCAAGGGTGGTAGTTCAAACCACTCATTCCCCTCTTAAGTATATTCTCTCCGGGAAAGTTAAAGATGGGCAAGTTTCGAACCAAAGGATTGCCCAGTGGACGCTGGCGTTAACTAATAGAGGGGTAGATTTCCAGAAGGAGCAAAAGGAACCGCCCTCGCCCTATGGCCTCGTAGTTGAAGGGGAAGAGCATGAGTGTCCGCTGCCAGTGGTACAACATATACCCTGGCCAGTTAATGGAGGAATAACCCTAGCAGAAGCCCGACAACAAGAGCTTGTTTGTTGGTTTTGCGATGGATCTTCTTTCCATGTAAATGGCTCAGCTCGAACCGGCTACGGCGCCATTAGAGTGCAGGATTCCCTAGTCCTTAAAGGAACCGTCCGCCCTCATTCTAGCCAGGCCGCAGAAGTGGAAGCAGTGCTAGCAATCCTCCAATTTGAGCCTCTGGATGTTCCCCTAGCCATTTTTACAGATTCTCATTGGACGGTACAGGCGATCACGGCCTGGCTGCCCATTTGGAAGAAACAGAATTGGCTGAATAGCGAAGGGAAAACGGTCGCGCACTCTCAGAAATGGCTGCAAATAGCGGAGAGAATAGAGGCGCGAACTGACTCCACCTACGTGACTCACGTTAAGGGACATCAGAGACAATATACAGAGGAAGGGATGTGGAACAATAGAGTAGACGCTATTGCCAAAGAAGCTGCATTCGCAGACAGCAATCCTTTCCGCTCACCCCCCACCTTTCCTTTACACCCGGTCACCACCCGGAACCAGAGCAAAGGGAGGGAAATCCTGATGGATTTGGGCGAGCTCCAGAAAGACGACCCAGAGATCCTGGAGCTTGCCAAAGCCCAGAAGGATGAAACGGGGAAATACACCATCATTCAGAAAGAAGGCATTTACTGGGCAGTAGATAGCCAGGGGGAGCAACACTGGATTGTGCCCCTGCAAGTCAGAGGGGATTTAATCAAGTTTGTGCACGAGCAGGGACACCGCGGTGCAAATCTAACTTTGGAACGGGTAAAGGAGACGGGCTGGTGGCCGGGCATGCGCCAGGAAGTCGCACAATGGGTTAATAATTGCCTTGCGTGTGCTATGGTTAATGCCGACACATCAGGACCCAAAGCTCCCATCCAACACCAAAGAATAGAGGGACCCTGGGCTCGTATACAAATTGATTTTATCGGCCCCCTTCCCCGCACCGCAAGAGGAAATAGATACTGCCTTACGGTGATCGATCCTTTCAGCAAATGGGTGGAGGCTTTCCCTTGTAAATATAATACTGCCGCTACAACTGCTAAAATTTTATTCAACCACCTATGGACGAGATGGGGAATCCCGAGGGTCATGGACTCGGATTTGGGGTCACACTTCATCGGGGAGGTCACAAAGGAATTGTGCAAAGCCTTGGGGGTGGAACAGCGGTTTCACATTGCCGGGCACCCCCAGGCATCAGGGGCAATTGAGAGGACTAACCGGACAATCAAGGAAGCCCTACGGAAAGTAGTAAAATCCACAGGCAGGGATTGGGACGAGAAGCTACCCATTATCCTGATGGCGCTGAGGGGAACTACTGCCGTCCATGGTCACACACCGCATATGGTCATGACAGGAAGGAAAATGGTGTTGCCGGAAGCCTTCTGGCTCAAAACACAACTTCCATCTGACTGGATGCCGGTGGTTGTGAATGACGCGTGGGTGCAATCGCTAGTCACGGAGGTCCACAATATCCACCTGGAGGTAGCTAAACAACTAGGAAAAACACAGCAGGCAATGGACCAGAGATTAGGCTGGGTAAAAAATCCTCGAGTGTGGGATCCAGGCCAACTAGTGCTATATAGGAGATTCTCGCAAAACGAGCACTCCTTGGAAGCCAAATGGTTAGGTCCAGTCCCGATAACACTGAGGATCAGCCCAGCAGTCTACCAAGTAGAAATTCAGAAAAAGAACGGGGAAACCTGGCGAAAGTACTTCCATTGTTCCCAACTCAAGGAATGGAAGGGGACTGCTCCAGCTAACCCTGATCAGATTCAGCAACCTGAAGGGGCGCCGCCGCAGAGAAGAGCCGAAATCCGACAAATCTCTGTCATGCCCTGCCCTGAACCGGTGGATTTCCCCTTAAGTGACACATTCCTCACCCTTGGTGTAACTTGAACAAGTCCAAGTGTAAAGATTCCTGAGACAGACCTGTCCACAGTAATCTAGGGGGGGAGTGCAGGAGAAAAGAACTCAGAACACAAACATGTAATTTTAGAAATGCAGCAAGTTTTTTTCTTTTCTTCTCTCCTGTGAAATTGCTCCTTCCCTTTCCCCTCTTCCCCAACCTTGTCTTAGTACTTTGACTCCTTCCAGCTTATAGAAATAGCAAGAAGGGTCTACAGCGCAATCTTATCTTTTATTTTCAGGTACACAATATGGATTACCAGAATGTGAAGGTGAGATTTGTGAGAACAATGATGCATGCAATGTATTTAGTGTTGATGTTAATGCAGGAGGAATGTACAGCTGATAGAGCAGTATTGCCCACTATAGTCCCATTCTCTCATTGGAGATGTAAAACAAGCCTATATCCCAAGGAAATCATGCTGTGCAAAGTCATAAAGTCTAATTATGGGGAAAATGACAGCAGACTCCCCAGAAGCAGCTATGACTTTCGCAGCTGTGATGAAGAGTGGGTCAGACCACCTAATATGATTCTGTTATGTGCTGGGACCAGGATGTTAACGCAGGAACTGTACTGTTTTTCTCATGAGGACACCATGAGACCTCTAGTGCCAATGCATTGTGTTTATGTCCCAAAGGGCCCACGGAAATTAACAACAACTCCCACAATAACTCCTAGCGCTACTCCAGCCTCTAAAGGGTTTACTGAGGACATGGGGCCATACTGTGAAATTGCAATCGTGTCGACCGCAGTATGGAGCGCAAAAGACCCTTTCAAATTTATATTATCAATTGGCTCAAGGATAGAAAAACCGCTTGCGTTCTCAATACAGACACCTAGTGGAGAGACGCATCATCACCAGCTAACCGCATGGTCAAATAAAAATTGGATAGTTACTGATTCGGAGTTAGGGACACAGGGACCTCCTGACTGGTTTATAGTAATAGACCCTCTATGCCAGCGGGAGTCCGCAATGGGAATGAAATTCACCAAATTGGGCACCTTCAACACAGAGCTTCCATCGGAGGAAGGAAACTACACCCTCACAATAGGGAATTTTACCCAGCTCCAATTCAACCCTCTCATTCCAGACGCTGAGAGTACATTAAGTGCCAACTCTCACATAATTGGCTCCCATGTGATTAAGCGGGATATTAGGGAACAAGTTTTAATTCGCCCACAGATGGTATTAAAGGAAATCAGGGTCAGCCTGACGGGATTAAATACCATCGAAAAGTTGCCACAATGTGCTCCCTACTTGGAACCCAGTAAAAAGGGTTGGGAGGCTTGGCTGCAGTTATGGGTGGGGAACACGCCTCGCAGATTGAAACGATCTGTAGGAGACTGGGTTGCACCAGTTGCTGGAGGAGTAGCGGTTTTAGATTCTATAAATATAGAAACCCTCGCAAATAAATTTGCCTACGCTACCTCCTATATTTCCCAGCTAGGAAAACCCATTAATGACTCTTTCCACACCATCTCTGAAGTCCAGCATTCCATCAGCTCCATTTTAGTAAATTGGGAAAACCAAATTGAAAGAGATTTTGCCTTACTGTTGAGAGGTACTCAATCCCTACAGTTAAATATTTCTTTAGCACTGGCATGCACCCAGGCTCAAGCTATGAATTTAGCAGTAACCATGGGCATGATCAGGCAAGCCACGGAGGGAAATATCCCCCTGGAAATCAAGCAGTTAATTAGACCAGAAATTCCCACCCCGCAACTGGAATTGGAAGCCTGGTGGACTCTGGTGAATACATCTTTCTCAGTGGACAGGCAGGAATTGAGACTTCTCATCCTGATGCCCACTGCACAAAGGTTCTTTTATGTACACCCCGTTGTGCCACTGGGGCTGCAAGTGGGACCAACCGAAGTTTTATATTCCGCGGACTCAGATAAATGGGCCAGGAATGACAACGGAAGTTGGGAAGCTGTGGATCTAAAGGCATGTGTACACAAAGACAACTTGGGATTTATTTGTGATGAGCAAACTCTACAAACTCACCACCCCTGTGTGAACCCATTAAGGGACTCCCCTCAGGAATGCAAATATGCGCTTAGGCAAGAGAATGCCTCCGCTTTTGTGTACTTGGGAAGAGGGTGTGCTTGCGTGAGGACATATTGCGAGTACCTCATCATAAATACCTTCCACATCCAACCCATGTTGCCAGATGTCAACAGATGTTTCTGCAACCTATCTTCCATTGTGGGATGCGATATAGAATTCACAGTCCCCATATGGACTAGGGAGGAAATCCTGCTGGCCCCTAGTCTGTTCAAATTCATTCAACCAGTTTTTCTGGGCATGGGGCTGCGGGCGATTAGATCCCTGCTGTCTCATCCCCTTTTAAAACAGACCTTGCAAGAAATCAAGAGGAGCGGAGACACTGCGTCCATGGTGGTTAAACATGATGGACAGGAAATCTCCGGGCTTTTAACACAAATCAAGGACACGGGAAAGCATTCGTTCCTTGACGCGCTCCTTGGCTGGAGCCCTACTGGGTCAGCGATACTTAACGTAGCCCTGCACCCTATTGTGGTCATTTTGGTCTTCCAGATTATACTCTGTGTTGTAATAATTGTCTTGGGGTGCTGGCTGAGAAAGCAGCTAAAGAAGGTGGACGAGCTCCAGACCATGTGGAGATATCGTCCCCTCGTCATTGAAAAGCCCTAAAGAACCGCCTTGAATCCTCTCCCCACTCGTGCGAGGGGGGGGGGAAGGCTCCCTGTTCCCTATTCCCTTTTCAAGATCTTTCTTTCACTTGTAAGAGAGGGCTGTGTAGCCCAAGGGAAAGGGAGAGGGGAGAAAGGCGACGAAACCGAACCGTGGACTGTGCCAGCGATCACTCCAAAACTTTTCTGTTTCAAAGAAGAAACGGAAGTGTGCATTGGAGGACCTCCATAAGCTCTCCTGCGAGATCTTCCAGGCAGCCCCGGATTTGGGCCGCTGAGCTGGATTGCACCGGGTGCTTCAGTTCAACAGGCCCACTGGGACCCCCGGTTCTGCAGCCCCACATGTTTGATAACAGCGGGGACCGGTCGGGTCACAGGCTAAAGCCGCCCGATCAACCCCTCTGGTGCCTCAATCCCACCAAGTAACTAAAAGGTCACTAGGAGTCAAATGAAGGCTCGGCCCAATATATATATATATTTTAAATCCATACATCCTGTTTATAGACTTGGAATACCTCCCTCCTCATTAACCCCCGAATAAGGCGTTTAATGGTTGAAAACTTCACTGCCCCGTCGATCCCAGGCCGCCTTGGATTTGAGGCATTTGCATAAATTTCTCCTGCACATGCCCCAACTTTTGGGATGGGAAACGGAGGACGATGGGAAATGTAGTCCCCACAGCCAGCCTTTACATTATGCATGTCAGTATCTCTCAGCCCCACTCTGTTCCTATGGGAAGTTCTATCTTTTACCAAGTAAAGGGTGGGCTCGTTGGCCCAGGGGAATGGGGTGAGAGGAAGCCCAAATTGGGCAGAACAAACTCAGGGCATTCTTGCAAGTGTTGGATCGCTTCTTGATGGTCTAGATAACAGTCCCACCAAGTGATCCATCACTACAAGGCCCGAAGTGACTCTGGGACAGAACCTGTTCTGACCCAGAGAGACTCCCAGCAGTCCAGTGTTTGAGCTCTGTGACTCTTCCGGCGCTCCGTGATCCTGAAGTAACACAGGGAACGGAGAGGGGAAGAAGTTGTAGACGCTCAAAGCATCAGGAACCTGGTGCAGCCACTGTTCTGACCCATTGGGACGCCTGAGCGTGCAGCCCTTACCCACATAACTGTGGAAGGGACTCAGGCTGTGCATGGGCACCCGAACCGAGGAGCTTAGGAAAAGCCACCTACCGCGGGCACCCTGTGTCCGCCAACTGTCTTTCAGATTAAAGAGACAATGCGGGTGAAGAGCGATCTTGGAACCAATACACCTAAACTATGACCCTGCCACAAGCCATTATTCCCGCAGGAGCGGACCGAACCTAGGTCCATATATATTTGAAAATGTTTTATAATATCTTATTCCCAACATGCCTTAGGCTTAGTTCATCTGCATAAACACACCATGCGCATGCACTAACCCAAAAGCACAGGATTGGGGACATCTGGGACTTAGAGTTCCAACACCCCATGTGGGTAATGAACTGGTGTTATTAAGATTTGTCTATCTTTTACCAGAGAAGGTTGGGCCGCCGAAGCAGCCCGAGGGTTAAAAGAGGGCAGGCACTGACACTTGCCCTCCGGAGCGCGGAGCTCCAGCTAAAAGTTCCGCCCACCTAGGGTCTCAGGGGGCCAGAACAGACTCTGCACCAGGTGCCATACTTGCAGGGGCACCCTGAGTTTGTAAAGGCGCACACGAGACCAGGCAGAATGCTTGAACCCGGCCCCCACCGGGAGAGCCAAACGCGCCGAAGCACCTTTAAGTCACAGTGACTCTGGCTTTCCCCACGAGAAAGGAGTGCCCCATTAATAGGAAAACCGCTGGAGTATGACCGCAAACCTTTTGGGGCGATTCTGAAAAAGGGGGTGCCCCACAATGGCCCAAGAAACCCATTTCAAGGCAAAAGAGTATTTGCATATGTGCCTCCCACTTGGTCTGCTTAATGAACTGTATGGCCTCATTGCCTGGCGCCTCTGTCAACCGCCCTGTCTGCCTGTAGAAGGCAGTGCTCAGCAGAAGACATGACGTGTCAGTCTACCCGTTGCCATCTCCCGGGCGGGAGGAGTGAGGGAAAATGGGATCTCGACCAACCAGCCATGTGTATCTATGTTTATAAGATGTTATGAATCTATTTTTGACCAAAAGAAGGGTGCCCACCCTTTTCGGGTGGGCTGGTTTCAAAAATTAGAGGGGTTGAGAATTACAAGACCGAACCAGAGAGTATGGTGGCAGAAGAGCCAGAGAAGCAAGTTAGCCCTTTTTGACAAGGGCTTCATCAAGCTTTCTCAAGAAGCATCTCCATCGTGGGGATGCCGGGCTCTTTCTGCGTTTCACCAAGAAACATCTCCCTGGTGGAAGGCCTCTCCTGGTAGTGTAGGTTCGGAGAAGCCTACCCAACGGAGTAACTGGCCGCACTCAAAACCCTCCTCCCCATGGTTTCCACCGAATAGTCAGGTTAGTGTGAGGAATGGGAAAATTTCCCACGCTGCTTTGCAAGGGGTCATTTGCATCTCCCACATCCACCGATAGACTACTGGCACCACGTTAGGGGCACGACCCCACAGGAAGTGGGAGCCGCCAGGCAACGCAGAACCCGCCCCTGCCAGTCCAAACCTTGATTGACAGACAAGGACCCTTAGGCTAAGTGTCAATAGGAACCAAGGTTTTTCTTTATGTGTTTGTTTTTGCTTGTGTTCTATCTTTTACCAAATAAAGGGGGAGTCCCCCCCTCCCAGTCAGGGAGGGACTCCAAGAGGCCCTAAAAGAGAACCACGCTTAAAGCTGGTTCTCCGGAGCCCACACGGGCTCCCGATTAAAATATGGGAAGCGATCCCTGAGTCAACTTCCCCGAACCTACTACACCAGGAGAGGCCTTTCTGTAGCCACACTCCCCGGTTCGGGGTGTTGACCCATGGGTCCGCACGTCCATCGTATGCTTTTCCCCCTCTGCCAAACCTAGAGGGCATGGGAACGGACTCACTTTAAGATTGAAGAGAGCGGTCCGGGGACAAACTGAAAAGGGCTGCAAAATCCTAGGGAACTCTGACTGTGTATAAGTGTTTCGCCTGAAGAGTTTATTATTGTACTAGAACTGTATAAACTTGGACAAAAACCTGCAAAAATCTCTCCCAGAATCCTTTATCCATGACATTTACATAAATGTACAGGAAACTCCTTCTGACAGGGTCTCCTCAGACCATGTGAACGGGCCCCCGACTGGGTCCGAGCGGGATCGGAGGCCTCCGTGTTGGGCATGCTCCATGTATGACTTGGCTTCACTATGGGCAGCCTGGATACAAGGGGGGGTGGGATATCCGCCGTAGACTCCTCGGCGCCGCCAGCCTCCTCCCCTCCAGAAGGAGACTACAGACAAGCCAAATGAGAAGGGAAGCCTCCCCTTTCCCCAGCGTGGAAGTTATCGAGGGGGGGAGAAGAAGAAGCCCGAAGACCAAAGGTCAGACAGATGAATTATGTACTAGCATAGTGATAAGATTTGTGTTTTTCTTTTTTTTTTTATTATATATATATATAAGTATGAAATGTAACCCGGTAATTTTAAATGATTTGCCTTGTGAATCCGTGGGTAATATGAAATGCTTATTGCCTGTCTAATCAATTATTGCAGCCTAGCCGGTCTAGACTGCACACATGATTTCTGCTTTTAAGTAACCTTTGATTCAAATACTTTGTATTATGCGATTTTACCATGTGTTTTTATGGATTTTAATAATGCTATATGAAATACTGAATATGTACAATGTATCCCAGAAGGCCTCCCTGTAAGCATGAACGCCAAGGAAGGATCTGATGGCCCATTGGCATTTTTAAATTGTGTTTTTGAGTAGTTTTAAGATAGTGGCTCCAACCTTTTTTTCAGGTAGCCGGTATTCCCTAGTAGACACCCCACGCTTCAAGGGCCTACCGCCCTCTTACCGAAGCCCCGTTTTGTTTGTTATCAGTTGTACATACGAGACTTTGCCACTAGACGGTGACGTCAGTCTCGAGGGGGGGAACTGTGAGAAAATGACCCCTCTGTCACAAACATGGTTGCCAGGGCGCCTGGAGAAGTAAGCTTGCATCCGCCTGGCCAGTGAATGCGAGTGACGCTACCCAGGAACTACATAAGACTCCCGTGTACCTATTAACAAGTATATAAGCGCTTGAGTCAGGCACAGAGTGTCTGCAGCCGCGCTCTAATGTTTCCCCGCCATCGCGTGAAACCCGCCATGGTAAGGAAGAGGCTACGCCGCCACGGAGCTGTCCAGGCGAACGGTGTGAAGCGCTAAGCATGGAAACCACTGTGTTTTGCTAACACCACATGTAGCCATCTTCCTGCCTGGATGGGATTCATTCCTTCGATGTGGAAACCTCACGTACACACCTTGAGTCATTCCTAGCCCACAAGCAACCCACCTAGTCTATGAATGGATTAATGGCTCCACTATTAATCCTGATTGCCCAGTGATTTCCTAAACAACTGTCTTCACCCCGGAGAGTTGAGAAAGAGGAAGGATCTCTCCTGATACCACCAAGCCCTTTTGTCTACACCGGAATACCTAGGTGCATATCTGATTCTCTATTGTCCCTTTCCCAGTTAATCCCATCTCCTCCCAATCACCCAACCATTCCCACATTGATACCAACGGAGCCGCCCCAGGCCCTGTCGCAACCTGGAAGTTTCCAGGATGCCCAGGATGAAGGTGATGTTCATTGGTTGAAGCACACACCCAATCAGGTGTCGCCATTGACCCACCATTGGTCCAGCCGATGTCCAGCCTTCCTGGTCATCTGCAGAACCTCCCATTTCCACTCCCAGTCACCTCCCATCCCCTCAGGACTAAGGTGACTCTATATAACCTGTGGACTAGCTACCCACAGGTGTGCCTTCTACTCAGTAAACCCCCATTCCCGCTGGGTAGTAACACCCCCGATTCCTGATCAGTTTCGGGACCTTTCCCCCATTTCCTCATTCGTCGCCATCGGAGCCTTCCATTGGAGTCTGCGAGAGGTAGTATTGCCCTGTATGTCCATTCCTTTATGTTCCCCTATCGATCTCTCTATTTTTCCTAGACCTGTATGAATGTGTGATTGATTTTATACCTTGTGTGAACGAACTATTGTTTCAAATAAACCATAATTGATTTTATTAAATTAGAGTCCTTTATTGAGCATTGACTCTCTGATCGGTTGAGCCTGGTATACAATTGATAACAAAGATTCCTTTTTGGGGCTAGCTGTCTCTCAGTCTAATTCCCCAACTTTATTTTGAGAGCAGTTTCCCTAACACCCCGATGCCCCCAGTGCCCCTTCCCTGCCAGAGCCAAGCTCACTCTTGCTGCTGCCTACCTCTCCACTGCCTTGCTGCCCAGCAGCATTAGGGAAGGGGCTGGATGGGGACACCCTGCAGGAGAAGCATGTGAGTGATTGGGGAAAGGTGGGGGGCAAGTAAGCAATTGGAGTGGGCATGGCTGGTGGGCCAGAGACTGGCCTCTCTCCCTCCTTGTCCCCTTCTGCAGCAGCGGGCTAGTGGTGGATGCCAATGACACCCTCCATCACACCTCTTGGGAGAACCAAGCCTTACTTCTGAGCATGTGGGTTTCACCTACACCTAGGGACTTGTGTGGGTGGAAATGGGGAGGTCTGCTAAGCATGCAAGATGAATCAGAGACAGAGTGGAGGTGGGTTTGACAGGGCTCCAGCGATGCACGGCCAAGGAAGAGGTGCCATTGCTGGCCTCTGCTTCCACCTTGCTCTGCTCTGCCCTTTCATGGGCTAGGCATTTGGCTCCCAGCTGCTCTTAACATGCCCTGTCCCTCTCCCAGCACCTGAGATTTGGAAGGGGAGACCTGTGGGAGGGAGGCATGGGGGCGGTGTCTCCCATGGCCAGTCCAACCCCTCGAGCTTCCCAAAGAAGGACAGGCTTTAAGAAAGAAAACCAAGGGGAGAGGAATCTGGATCAAAAGAAGAGGGCCAGCTTGGCTCATCTAAATGGCCAAGTCCTAGGTGCTGGAGTGGCTTGCAGTATCTCATGGGGGGCAGGTGGTTTGGAGGTCATGATTCCCCACTGGGCTGCCTTGCTCTAGAGTAGGCCACCAGCTGACATCCCAAAAGGGCTCTCTAGAATTAAAAGGTTGGACACAGGAGAGATGGAAGGATTTTCTCTAGAATTAAAAGGTTGGACACAGGAGAGATGGAAGGATTTTTCCAGCTTGCATCTTCTGTCTTTGTCCCTGACCCTGTCTGAGAAATCCAGGCAGGCAGGCTGTACCCTTTTCTCCGACCAGCAGACTTTCTGCCCCCAACTCCTTCCTCAGGGCAACAGCTGGAGCCTATAACACATCTTACTAAGTCAGCCGAGGTGTGGGCAGCAAGACAGGAAGTCAGAGGCAGGGGGGGCCTCACCTAGGGAGCCAAAAACCCTGGCACAAGCCCAGGTTGAGGCTGTGGTAGTCATCTGTATAGGCCTCCCCTTGCACTCTCTCTTCCTTGACTATTTGACCTGCTCCTCTGCATTATTTTAACATCTATCGTTGCATTTGATGCAACCCCACCCCCTGGGTGTATTAACTTGTTCCAATGTTTTGGCTGTTATCTGATACTGATATTAGATATTGTTCTTAAAACTAATTTATATTCATTGTTTTAAATGTTTTTATTGTTATTGTTACTGTTGTTACCAGCTCTGAGCCTGTTTTCAGGGAAGGGTGAGATATAAACCAATCAAATTAAATTAAATTAAGCTCTAATTACCTATCTTCATTTTCAGGAAGAATTCATTGTATGAAGGTATTTTAAGAGAAGAAATGGTGAGGAGGAAATCACTCTCAATAAGTACAACTCAAAAATCCACAACTGGGCAGAAAAAATTAACATCTTAAAGTCTTTCATGCTACCTAAATTTCTTTTCTTATTTAGAACCTTGCCAATAAAGATTAACTTCTAGAGGGAATATATATTCCAAATTTGAAACTTTAGTATGAGACAATTCATACAGGCTCACTTATTAAAGCTGCCACAGCAAAACCCCTACCTGAATGGGTTTCAATAGAGTCACATCCAATGGGTAGCTCCATACTATATGATATGCTATGGAACCCAGAATTGGTTACGGACAGGGTTAATATAAGTAAAAACTTTTTAGACCACTCATTATTCTGACAAGGAAAACTAGCTCCACAAATATCCCTGCTATCCTCCTACACTAACCAGCAGTGGTCCATGCCAAGTTTAAACCCTGTAGTGTTAAGCAAATGGAAAGAAGCGGGTTTCACCTGCATCAAACACTTTTTGGAGAAAGGGGCAATTATAGAAAAAACAAGCCTAGAACAAAAACTGAACCATAAGGTGCAGTGGTTTCAATATATGCAATTGTATTTTATTGGTTTTAAATTGTAAATATAAATGTCTGAACTGACTGCTAGCTGCCCTGCGTCAGCTTGCGGAGAGGGCAGGATAGAAATTAAGGTAATAAATAATAATAAATAATAAATTGTGACACTGCTTAAGTTCCAAACTGGTGAAACAAACACCAGAGATTTAACACCTTTAGAAACACTGCTATATCTAGGTAAAAAACATCAATGGGACTTATACACATTATTAAGGGCTTTAGAGGAAGAAGAAAGTACACTATATCAAAAACATTGGTCTATAGATTTAAACAAAACAATACCTAAGGAGGACTGGGACAATATCTGGACCTCCCCTGGTAACACCTTTAACATCTTCACAGTCAGATTTCAAATGCATAAACTTATGGCAAGATGGTATCTAACACCTTCTACACTGTACAGATGTATGCTGCCCTAAACAATGTGGTCAGCTGGCCACCTACTTTCACCTGTGGTGGTCATGCCGTTATATACAAGAATACTGAAAAATGATTGTAACTGAACTCAATACTATACTAAGCATCCACTTACCTTATAATCCTGAAGTACTTTTGCTGGAAAACTGGACCTATTCAGGAGTACTAAAAGAAAATGGGAAATTGCATCAATTTTATTAGCGACTGGGTCTGGCCCCTTCCCAGCCAAGCTGGCATCGCCGGCGTTCAGGCTGGGGGCCGTTGTTGCCTGCTCGGAAGGAGGGAGCGGATGACGGACAGCCCCGGTTCATCCGGGTGCTTCTTCTGGGCGCGGCGTCGGGGCTATATAATCCCCGACCCCGCCCAGAAGTACGCAGTTTTCTTCTGGCTCTCTGCCCACCTGCCCTCCGCTTTGGCAGTACAGGTTTTCACCGGTCCCCTTATTAGGGGCCAGGTAGGAATTTTTTCATCTTCACAGAATTGGCCTATGTGGAGTTGTTTTTTGCCTACCTTGTACTGCCTTGTAGTGTTAGGGTTTTAGTATGAGTTTTGTTCGGTCGCAGGCTGGAGGATGTATTGGCCACAGTGTTTTCAGGGGAGCACCTATGGCTTAGCACCAGGTGTGCGGGTGGTCTGTATGAACCGCAGATGGGCTGTACGGCTCAGTGCAGGGAATGCAGATCACGGAAAAGCCTCACCTGGGCGGATCTTTCCATGGGGGATTGATGCTAGCCCAGGTGGAGAATGGCTTTGGGCCTGGCCGCTCAGCACCAGACCGAATACGGGGGGCTTGTGCTGGGGGCAGGGTGGCTCGCCCTCATAGGACAAGGCGGGGTCAGGGGGTAACCCCAGGGCTTGTCCTTCTAGGCCTTATGCCTGCCAGTTATAGGTTTGATAAGTTTGTTTCAATAAAGCGGCCCAGTTTTTTATACCCAACATACTGTGTCAGCCTCTTCACTCCGACTGGGGGGGCAACTAAAACACTCTTGGCATACAGTTGGAAAACTCCTTATACAGTGTCCCTAAACACATGGAGGAACAAGATTTGGGATTATTTTATTCTTAGTAAATTGGCATACGTCAATAAAGACATATCCCCGAAGCTGTATGAGAAAAAGATCATAGAACAATGGTACCCAGTTGTTACTTACCTGACTTTAACACAATATTTTGCCTAGGAACATAATATATCAGAACTTGATTTGACATGCTGTAGAGGTTTAACTATTATGGTTTTTAGCTAAACAACTTACCTGTATATGCATCTTAGACCCATAATTTAAAATTATTGTTAACTTCATTAACTCTTTAATTTAGAGCCCTGTAGAATATTGTGAAGGCTATATTAATTCAATTTATAGATGAGGAAAATCCTCAGAGTGATTTCCCGTGGGGTATAGCATCATGGGCAAAGAAAGTCAATTTTTACAGTGCTTTTATTACAGTACAAATGTTAGCATAGCTACAATTTAGCTGAGAACAGAGCTGAAAATAAGTAATTAGAATCTTACCAGAGGTCATTAATGTCTTATAGCTACTTCATTTCAACAACAGTGTTACTGGCTACTATTTGAAGAGGTGGAGTTTATAAACAGAGAACACATTTAGTTGTCCTGCCCAACAAAAAATAAAGCTGTAGATTGATTTTCTGGTCATTTGTGCAAGTGGTGAATGCTATTGTGTTGTATACCTTCATTACAAAAAAACCCCACTAAAAATCTTTGTTAATTTCATTTCTATGAAAAAATTCCATAGGAGAAAAAACTATAGAATGGTTGCAACCGATTAATATGTTCCTCCTGCTGCTCTCTTGTTCTCATCATCTCTGTCAAGCACTATGCATACTATATTCCACAAGATGCCCTGAAATGTGGCACTGCAAGTGCATTCAAAAAACATCTGAAGACATGGGATGCAAGCACAACAACTATCTTCTGCTACTTACCTGGCATGTGGCTGCCAACCATCTGCTGGTAAGCACAATACTTCTGCTTCAGCAATTATGGCCAGTAGTAGCAGCCACTTATTCTAGGAAGTGTAGTGTGTGTTGGGGATTAAAAAGAATAAAAATGAACACACACACACACAATATTCTCACTACTGAAATATGTAAGCAGGAAAGTAGACAGCTAAAATGAAAGCATGTGTATGCTGCCTTTTCTAAATGACCCTAGATAGATCCAAGTGTCGGTCTGAAGCAGTTGAACAAAGCAAAAGTCAAGTTGAACCTTTAAGACCAACCAATTTTTATTTAGAACGTGCTCAGGGGGTCGGCCCCCGAGCACGTTCTAAATAAAAATAGGTTGGTCTTAAAGGTTCAACTTGACTCCTACTTTGTCTAAATGACCTTGTAGCTTTCCCAGCTCTTTCTTTTGGAGTGATTGGAATCATAAATAGGCCAGACTACATGGATGCAATCAGGGCTTTTTTGGTAGAAAAAGCCCAGCAGGAATTCATTTGCATATTAGGCCACACCCCTGACACCAAGCCAGTTGGAACTGTGTCCCTCTGTGTTTCTATTTTAAAAAAAAGCCCTGGATGCAGTATACCTTAAACTTTGTGAAACTCCTCTACCTTTTCAGTTTTTGTTTTCAAATACTTATATACTCCTTTCTTTTATAGATTCTTTTGCAAGCTACAAACGGTTCATATACAGCCTGTTGTCATACCTGTCTTTCCCTAAAAGTCTGAAAAGGGGGTCATTGGGAAGTGGTCGCCAAACTCACCCAGAGGTTCCATTTGTGATCCCACATGGATGGGGAGAGCCAGCAGTGGCCATAGCTTGCCATGTCCTGAAAGGCAGGATAGGCTCCATAGGCATCTCGGGGACTGGGCAGCAACAATGGAGGATGTATGATGGGGAGGGGGCAGAGAAGGAAGGAGCCACCAGGGGGAGCATGCTGTGTCATGTGGCCAGCTTACCTGGCCATGTTGGGTAGCTTGGACAATCTTTGTAATTCCTGTACTTCATCCATGGATCTCCTATGCTGGATCAAGGTCCATGCAATTTGGCTGGTGAGTGTCTGGGTCAGCACTGAGAGACTCCATGGAAGGGATCTACAATTGGGTCGGCAGAGGGTGGCACTCCCAGGACCACCTGAGCCATCATTAGAAGGATGGTCATTGAGGATTGGCAGCAGCATTCTGACCACATTGAGCATAGGGGCCTTGTGTGGTGGCATCGTTTGCCTTTACAGGGTGAGTACTGCCACTTCAAGTTCCTTAGCATGGGGCCTTGTACTAGATGGGGCCTTGTACTGAGTGTCATGGGCCTTTACAGGATAAGCACTGCCATTTTGAGTCCTTGGGTACTGTACCTTGTGCTGCAACTTTAGGTCCTTTGTAAAGTGAGTGCTACTATTTTGTTCTTGTGCAGCAACTGCAGTTGCAGCAAGCCCTGGAACAAGCATCAGGGATGGCCTCATTTTCAGAAAGCCCCACTAGCACTATCTGTATTCGAGAAGAGGCCAGCGACCAGCTGAGCCAGTGGAAGGGGCCAGGAGCATCAGCAGTAATCAGCAGCTGATAAGTATGGTGGGACAGAGTGCTTTCATGGGGGGTCCTGTTCATGAGGAGATGGGAGGGCTTTATCATCCCTGATTATTGTTGAAATTCTCAGTATTTATATTGCATGTCTAGGCAATGTCTAAAGTTCAGTCATTATAGGGTTAAATATGTTTACCAGTTTGTATTGTTTAGCTGACTCAGGAAGGGATATCTGGCTCACTGCCAATGAGTTGAGAGCTGATGGAATGTTAAGGAGAGGGTTGAAAAACGATAGTTAAAGAAGAACAGTTGGCAGTTTTGGATCTGGGAGAGCTGACTGAGTACCAAGCTTGCTAGTGACAGAGTAAGCATGTAGTCTACCATGTTATTATTTTCATCCCAGTGTCCCTATCGCTTTAGAAATAAAATATATTTTTTCAATACTAAAGTTCTCTCAATTTCTTTTGTGATCCAGTGGTCCATTTAACTGTCTGGGAAAGTTTAAACAATTTTCCTCACAAAATTTCCAAACAATTATTACTTGTCCTTCCTAAGCAGTAAGGGGTAGTGGGAAACTCACCCTGGGTCCTGAGTTCCTTTTTTTCATCTACTTTAGTGGTTCCCTGCCTCTCAGTCTAGGATGGGTGAGCAGCATTGTACAACTGGAGCTAGCCCCCATAACATCCCCATTTGATTATGGCAGGGGTATTGAACTCATTTGTTATGAGGGTCAGATCTGACATAAATGTGACCTTGTTGGGCTATGCCATGTGTGTCATAAAATGTAATGCCAGGTAGCAGAGATATAAACTTTATAAAGGATACAGACAAATACAATTAAAGATTTTTTTTTTAAAACAAAAACTTAAAACATGCTTAAAACATTAACACTTGTTGGTCTTCAAGGTACTTTCTTTGTATTTCTCCCATGGGATCCAGGGAACTGGGCAAAGGAAGATTTGGCTCTTTCCTTCGTTCCCCAGGAAGAGAGGCTTAGTTTCATAGCTCTGCTGTGTGACTGAGACAGCCTGGCAAACCAAGCTCTGCCCCCCACTTCCTCCTCAAAGGAAGAGCCTCAGCCAATGGAGAAAACAGAGATTTTGCTCTGTAGCTCCTGTATTTAGTTTGATTCTAGGTTTTTTGCCTTGCCAAACATATTTGGCGACCATGCTGTTAAATTCTTGAAATAATGCATTATTTAAAAATATTGGAATGGTTTGGAATAAAAATAATAATCTTGGCAAAATATTAATCTTTATTAGGGCTATTCTTCCCATTAAAGATAAGTTTAAATCATGCCATTTTTCCAAGTCTTTTTTAACTTTTTGAATAGTTTATCATAGTTGTCTGCTTTTAGATTGCTGGATCTATTTGAAATAACCACACCTAAATATTTAATTTTTTTTCATAAAGAAATTCTGATTTCTGCTGAAAGGATCGAATTTGTTCCGTCATCATATTCTTTGTCAAAAATTTGTTTTGTAATAATTAATCTTTAATTTTGCATGATGGCCAAATTGTTGAATCTTGCTTATAAGACAGTCAATTGAGTCCATCGGTTGTTCTAACATAAAAACTAAATCATCAGCAAAGGCTCTCAATTTATATTGTTCATCTTTTATCACAGCTCCCTTTATGCTTGGATCTTCCCTAAGGATAAAATGAAAAGTAAAGGTGGGAGCCTTGTCTTGTACCTTTTTGAATTTTAATAAACTCTGTTAGTTCACCATTCACTGTCACCCTTGCATTTTGTGTAGAGTATATTGCTTCTACTACTTTCAAAAAGTTTTCACCACACTCCATATCTTTCAGTTGTTGTAACATAAAGTACCAACGTACATTATCAAATGCTTTCTCAGCATCTAGACAAATTAAGGCCAATTGCTTCTCCAGATGTTTCTCATAATATTCCAAAACATTACAAATTGTTCTGACATTATCTTTCAGGTATCTTTTAGGAAGAAATCCCGCTTGATCATAGTGTATTGTATATTGGAACACTTTCTTCAGGCGTTGCGCCAATATTGCAGCAAAATTTTTGTAATGCACATTTAAAAGGGAAATTGGTCAATAATTTTTAATATCCTTCAAGTTATTATTCTCTTTTGGAATCAAAGATATTGTAGCTTCTTGCCATGAAGCTGGTATCTGACCCTCATCCTGGATCTTTTCAATGAGACGTTTGAATGGTAAAAGCAAAGAATCTTCATAAGCTTTATAAAATTCTGCAGGTAAACTATTTGGTCCAGGAGTTTTGCCACTCTTTTGAGATATTGCCTCTCAAAGTTCCCTTATTGTTATTGGCTCATTTAGAATTTTTTGTTGTTCCTCTGTAAATTTATTAAGGTTATTTTGATTAATATATTCTTCTAACTCTACTTTCTAAACTTGCTTCTCTTCATATAATTGCTCCACAATTTGTCGTATTTCTTGTTTTTGATTTTTCTCTTTGTTATTCTCATCTTTCAATGTCATAATTATTCTTTTGGCCTTCTCTTTTCTCATCCTATACGCCAGCCACCTTCCAGGTTTATTAGGATGTTCAAAAAAGTTTTGCCTAGCATATCTTAATTTAATTTCCATCTCTTCCATAAGAATTAAATTCAGTTTATGTTGCATTTCTTTCACCTTTTTTGGAATTCACATTTTGTTAGTTGTTTTTTAAGATTCTTTTCAGCTTCTCCAGCTTGTGATATTAATTTTTGGAAGTTTTCAGTTCTCTCTTTCTTTTCTTGCTACTATATCTGATTGCAAGACCCCTATAATAAGCTTTAGCAGTGTCCCAAACTACTTGCATTTTTACTTCTTGTGTTTTATTCTGTTTAAAAAAGTATTCCATTTCCACCTTGGATTCTTTGAGAAAGTCTTTGTCCTTCATAATTGAAATATTTAAATTTCATAATTTTCTCGTCCGTAGGCCTTTTAGCTTTATCATTACAGGGTTATGATGTGAAATAACCCTTGTTTAAATTTCTACATCAGTTAAATCTTTAATCAAACTTGCTGAAAGCCAACACATATCAATTTTTGACCAGGTTTGATGGCTGGAAGAATAATAAGTAAAATCTTTAGAGTTGGGATATCTTGTTCTCCATACATCTACCAGATCCATTTCTTCTGCTAATTTCCAAAAAGTTACTGGTAACTGAAGACCTTTACTTTTAATCTGTTTGTGCATTTTTTTATCCAATTGTCTATCCGGAACTGCACTGAAGTCTCCTATTAAAAAATATTCTGCATATTCCAAATTTGATAGTTTAAGATGCAAGTCTTGAAAAAAATTCTCTTGGTGGTCATTTGGGGCATAAATATTTGCAAGCAATTTTTTTTTTATTATCTACTGTGATTTCCACCAGTAAAATTCTTCCATCTTCAGAGGCAAATTGCAGCTGGGGATTATATTTGTCTTTAATATATGTTGTCACACCCCTTTTCTTCTTATACTTGTCTGTTGCTGTGAATAAATTGTCCAGTTTTTTATTTTCCAAAAAATGTTGGTCTTTTGTTAAAATATGAGTTTCTTGTAAACAAATTATATCCATTTCCAATTTTGCCAAATATCTAAATGTCTTCCTCCTTTTAACAGGAGAGTAAAGTCCATTCACATTAATTGAAACTATTGAAGCCATTATGTATTTGAGTTATCATTATCTTTCCTATCCTTTTTAGGGTGTTGTCTTGTATGGTATCTCCGTGGTTTGTTTGGGTTTTCTTCCCCAGAGCCTTCTCCCTTTTCCTCCTCTTCCTCCTTTCTTTTTTTACCTTCTTTCTCTTCCATTCTTTCCAAAAAGTTCTGAGCTTTAAAAATGGAATTAATTCTAAATCTGTTTTCCTGTTATGTATAAAGAAGGCCCTCTGGCATTAACCACATATAGGATATTTCTCTTCTTCTCAAAAAGTCTGTTAAGTCTTGACTTCCGGGGATTGGAAATGGCGAGCTGAAGTGCCTTCCTTAACAAGGGCAGGCTGGCACATCTGTTCAGGGTAGTAAAAGGCAAATCAATGCCTTCTGCCTACTTTTCTCAGTCAGAGAAAAGTCCAAGACTAGCATAGAAGCTTTTAGAAGATTTACCTTGGCTGAAAAAGAGTCCTGGAGAGGGCTCTTTTGAAGCTTTGATGGGTCTTTAGTGATATGCTGCTTTTCCAGCGTCTGCAGAAGTGTCCAGAGTCATCTATTTGGCAAAAAGTCTGTTAAGTCTTGGTATTCTCTCCTCTTTTGTCTCACAGGCCAGGGAACCTCTCTCAAGATTTTCACCATGTTTTCCGCTATCATCATTGGTCTATCTCTTACTTGTTTGAGAATATCGTCTTTGGTCCCCTTTCTTGTAAATCTCAAATGAACTTCGCTAGGCAGTTTGTTTCATCTTGTATAACTCGAAGGTACCCGTCTATCTTGATCAAATTCTTCTTCCATCTTCTCAGGAGTCACCTGCAAAATTTCAGCCAAGGCTTCACTTAAAATTTTCTGTAGATCTTCATTTTTCTCTTCTGGTATGTTCTGAAACTTCAACATATATGCAGCTCTATCTACTTCCAGTTGTAAGAGTCTAGAGTCTTGTAGACTCTGTTCTTTTTCCAGATGTTCTACCTCTTGGTTGTTCTCTGTCACCTGACCCTCTAACACTTTTAAAGCCTTATTAGTCTCAGCTGTCTGACTGGTATTCTCCGAAAGTTCTTTTTGGATCTGTGCCATTTGTTCACCAGTGTTATTTACTTTGCTTGTTAGCTGTACAATAGCAGTCATTAAATCAGCCTGCATCTCTTTCATGTCTCCTGGCATGGTTGCAAATTTGCCTGGTCCCGATGGGTTGCTAGTTGAAGAAAATATTTGTTTACCTTCTTTATTATCTTTTTTCTTTAGAGATTCCTTAGGACCACTCATTCTTGTTAAAATAAGAACACTCAGAAGAAAAAATCCAATGGCACCTCTTCCCCATTTATTTTGAAACTCTGTGTTCCTGTTTACAACAATTGAGCTAAACTCCACAGCAATTCAAAAAATAAAAACAGCCTTCTAGTCAACACAATACTAAAAATTATAATAAACACCCCTTTTTCAGTTCACCACAGAAGATAGTCAGTAAAGAAAACAATTCAGTTCAGTTCACTGTAGCTGCAGCCGTTGTCTGTTATATGGAGCAAAGCTAGTTCAATTGTAATCCAAATCAACACCAGGTCTCTCCATTAAGTTCCAAATATAAAAAAGCAAAGTATAAATCTGTAATCCAGGGCTGATTACCCTATTTGTAATCCACAAATTCAAACTGCCAATCCAGGCAATGATGAAGAAAAAAGACCAACAAAGCCAAAAATAAAGACAAAAAAGAACAGATGTACAAAACCAAAGGTAAATAATCCAGATGCTAAAGTTACCAAATATAGATCTAAAATTCAGGACTGAATGCCCTATTTGTAATCCAAGCACGACCCACCAAAACTGGTAAAAACTCAATAATCCAAACAAAAAATTAAAAAGACAACAAATCCAAAAGTAAAAACATATAGGACCACACTGTCAGCGTAGTGTTCATTGAGATTCCAGAATAAAAGAACTCTTTCTTCAGAAATAAGTTTCTTTATTGGATATACAATGTTTCTACTGGAGAAGACCTTTGAAAGTGATAACATACATTGGATGGGAGCTGGCATATATGGGGGTACATCAAAGGCAGGTCCCTTTAAATCATTCCTAAAACAAAAGTTACTTTCTCTCTCAGAGGTGTTTGATTCACACGCCTGACATACTGCCCCCCTAAGCTCTTGCTCGGGGCTTGTTGAGATCTGGGGCCTTAACCCACTCATCGCAGCTGGGCGGAAAGTAGCGCCAACTTACTAAATACTGTAAGACCCCCCAGTGCATTCTAGAGTTGAGAATCTCTTTCACTTCGTGGTGCTTCTGACCCCGGACCAACGTGAGTTCCGGCTCGGGGCCCCGAGGGTGCCACTTCAACCCACCCAGATCTCGACGGATAAGACTGCAATGGAAAACAGGGTGTATTTTACTAAACAGTTTGGGCAAGTCCAGTTCAACAGTCACTTTATTGATCACCCGCTTGATCTTGAATGGGCCAAGGAATCGGTAGGCTAGCTTCCGGGATGTCTGGGGGAAGCGGGAGGTTCTTGGTTGATAGGAACACAGTCTCCCCGACTTTGAAATCCCACCCTGGGCTGTGTTTTTTTATCGAATTGGGCTTTATAGTCCCTTTTGGCTTCTTCCAAGTTCTCCTGGATGACTTTCCAGGAGCTCTCTAACAACTTCCACCATTGCTGGCACTCTGGTGAGATCGGAGGGTCGCTGCCACCAGGGAGAGTTGGGAAGGGTTTCCCCTCGTAACCGTGCACTGCTTGGAATGGGGAGACCTTTATTGAACCGTGCAAGCTATTGTTGTAGCTATATTCTGCAAAGGGCAATAGCTCTACCCAGTTAGTTTGCTGAAAGTTCACATAGCAGCGGAGGTATTGTTCCAAAAGCCCGTTCACCCGCTCACTCTGTCCGTCCGTTTGCAGGTGGTAGGCGGAACTTAGCCCCTGTTCCATTCCTAGTAGTTTGCAGAACTCCCGTCAGAAGTTGGCAATGAACTGTGGCCCGCGGTCGCTAATGACCTTATCGGGGAACGAGTGGATCCGGGCCACGTGTACAAAGAATAAGTGGGCTAGTTCTTTGGCTGTGGGGAGTTTTTTGCAGGGGATGAAATGGGCTTGCTTGGAAAAGGTATCTACCAGCACTAGAATCACCGTCCGACCCTGGCAGGGGGGTAGCTCTACAATAAAGTCCATTGAAATCACCGACCACGGCCGTTCTGCTGAGGGGAGCGGCTGGAGCAGCCCGGGCACCTTCCCCCCCTCCTTTTGGCCATTAAGCATGTTGGGCACGTTTGCACAAATTCGGAAATGTCCTTTTTCATCTGGGGCCACCAAAACTGCCTGTGCACCGTGTGAAAGGTTTTCACGTAGCCGTAGTGCCTGGCGAGTTTGTTGGTGTGGCAGTGCTGGAGCACTTCCACCTGGAGTGATTTTGGGACGTAGAGTTTTCCTTCATGGAACCAGAACCCCCCGTCTCCCTTCACCTGTCCCTCCGGGCGGTCTTTCCCTTCCGCCTCTGCCTCCAAGATCAGTTTGCTCCCCCCCCCACAGGGGCTTCGGGGATTTTGCTGCCTGTGAGCGGGTTTGGACTGCTCCCGCAACTGCTTCGGGGGGGATGAGAGAGTCTATGACTTCCTCGCGTTTGCTCTCGTGCTGCGGGAGCCGGGAGAGCGCGTCGGCTAGAAAATTCTTTGATCCTGATATGTGGCGGAGGGTGAAATCAAATTTGGCAAAGAACCCAGCCCACCGTATCTGCTTGCCGGTTAGTTTCCGGCGCCCGGTGAGTGCTTCTAGATTTTTATGGTCAGTCCAAATTTCGAAGGGAACTCTGGCCCCCTCCAGCCACGATCGCCAGGTTTTCAAGGCGAAGGTGACGGCGTAAGCTTCTTTGTCCCACACGGACCAGTTCCTTTGCTCGCCTGAGAATTTTTTGGAAATGTACGCGCAGGGTCTCAGGCAGCCCCCCTCGTCCTTCTGCATTAGTATGGCTCCTACGGCCATGTCGGAGGCGTCACATTGAACCACGAAGGGCTTGAGCTCGTTTGGGTGCACTAGCACGGGCTCGCTCGTGAAGAGCCGCTTTAAAGTCTCAAACGCCTCCTGGCACTGGCTAGTCCAGTTGAGCTTTGCCCCGGGTTTTTTTGCTTCGGGCCCCTTTCCCTTGGTCTGCAATAGGTTGGTGAGGGGCAGGGCCACCTTGGCGAACCCCTGAATAAATGTTCTGTAAAAATTTGCGAACCCGAGAAAAGATTGGAGCTGTCTACATGTTCTCGCGGGTTCCCACTCCAGCACCGCCTGGATTTTGGCGGGGTCCATGGCTAAGCCCTTTCCGGACACCCGAAAGCCTAGATAGTCTAACTCCTCCTTGTGGAACTCACATTTGGACAACTTAGCGTACAGTTTGTTCTCGTAAAGGGTGGTTAGTACCTCTCGGACCAGCTTGACATGGGAGGCCATGTCCTTTGAATAAATAATTATGTCATCCAGGTACACCACCACCCCCTTGTACAAGTACTTTCGAAGGACCTCATTGATAAAATTCATGAAGACCCCAGGGGCCCCCTGCAGCCCGAACGGCATCACCAAATACTTGAATTGTCCCATCGGCGTATTGAACGCCGTCTTCCATTCATCCCCCTCCTTGATTCTGACTCTAAAGTAAGCGTCCCGCAAGTCCAGTTTGGTAAATATGGACCCCTCCGAGACGCTGCTCAGCAGGTCCTTGATCAGGGGGATGGGGTAGGCGTTGGACATCGAAATCCCATTAATCCCGCGAAAATCTGTGCAAAGTCTAAGGTTCCCGTCCTTCTTGCGGAACAGGACGGGGGCTGCGTGGGGGGGCAGTCGCCGGGCGGATGAACCCCCGACGGAGGTTTTTGTCGAGGAACTTTCTCAGTTCCTCCTTCTCTGCCCAGCCCATCGAATACAGTTTGGCTTTGGGAAGCGGCTGGCCTGGGATGAGCTCTATAGCGCAGTCAGTGGCCCAATGGGGTGGTAGCTCATCCACTTCAACTTCGCTAAAAGCCCCCTTTAGATCTCGGTACTCTTTCGGGATTGTTCTCACTTCCTCTATAGTCACGCATATCTTTTCATTCTTGCGGGGAGGTTGGGGTCCCCAGGACTCTCGCCACAAGTGGGAGGTGCACCACCGATCCAGAAAGTCAATTGTGTGCTCCCCCCACTGGATGTCCGGCTGGTGCCTTGCCAGCCACCCTACTCCCAGCACAATATCAAACGAGCAGGAGGGTGCAATTACAAACACTTCTAGGTCCCAATGATCTTCTACTCCCATGAGTATCTCTTGCATCCTATTGACGCAGGGCTCCCCCTTCATTCGCGTCCCGTCCATCTGCTCGAATTCAAGGGGCCAGGGCAGGCGCTCGCGCCCTATTCCTAACATGTCCACGAATCGCGGGGTTATTAGCTCCCGCGTGCACCCTGAGTCTATGAGAGCCCGTGCGTGGACGAAGAGCTTCAGTTTCACATTTAACAAAGTCAGTGGGATGAACATCAGTTCCCCCGAGATTCTCACCTGCAGTGGTGCCGCTTTCTCCGGGACCTGCCGCTGGGCACCCTCTAGTGCAGGTAGTCCTCGTTTCCCGACGGCTCAGGCTCCCAGGTGTCGTCTCCCAGCTCTTGCAGCATTATAGAATCCTCGTCAAGCACCATCGACAGAGCGGTGCTGCTGCGGCTCGACTCCTTTGGCTTGCCTGGCTTCTTGGCGCCGCTGGACGGCCCTTTCGCAGCGGGGGTGCTGGATCTCGCCCGGTCCGGGCAATTAGCCGCCAGGTGGTTCGGGTCTCCGCATTGGTAGCATTTGTGGGGCCCTGGGGTGACGTTGGGGCTCGCTCCTCCCCCCGTCTTCTTGGGCTCCGCTTTCGCCGCCGGCTGCCCATCTTGACTGGTGCGCGGTTGAAGCCCCTGGCGTTGGATCGCCACTTCCTTCAGGTTGTTCTCGATCTCTCCCGCTAGCTGGATCCAGCCCACCAAGGTGTCGGGGCGGACCTGCCCCAGCGCCCGGTCCAAGATGCTCGGGTTGAGCCCTCTCTTGTACGCCCAGATCTTCATGGCCTCGCTCCATCCCCTTATCTTGCGGCTATGGTTCCGGAACTCGAGGGAGTACTCTCGGATCGACTTTCCCCCTTGGCGCAGCCCCTCGATGGTGGCTATGGCAACGGTCTCTCTCAGGGGGTCTTCAAACTGCGACAGGAGGGCTTGTAGGAACCCCGCCACGGTGGCCACCTCTGGCCCGTTCGCCTCGAAGAGGGTCACGTACCACAGCTGGGCTTCCCCCTCCAACTTTGACCCCAGGTAAGCTACTCGGCTGCGTTTGTCGTGGAAGGACGCCCCCCAGTAGTGCATGTAGCTGTTGGCCTGGATGATGAAGTACTCCACCTTGTCGGAGCTGCCGTCGAACGTGACAAGTAATTCCCGGGTCTTCACCCGGGCCGCCGGGGCCTGAGGGCCGCCGGGTGCTGCGGGCGCCGCCGGTGCGGCCGGAGTCACTGGCGCTGCTGGGGCGGCTGGCGCGGCGGGTTGTTGCGGGATCGGGGCCGCCGCCCCCCCCAGTGCCCGCGATTGCGCGATCCACTTGCTTCTGCACCTCTTTCAGTATTAGGGTCATGGTGAGATTCATCTCCCGGCGGAGGTCGCACCCCAAGATCTCGACCTCCCGCCGGAGCTCATCCATGGTTGCGGGTTTCGGGGAGGAAGCTCGCGAATCCCCGTCGTCCTCGTCCCGGGAGTCACAGCTGTCCCTCCTCCGGCTCGGCCCCGGGCCTTCTTCGGGCTCCCCCCCTCTCCTCAGTTCGTCCGTCGGCTCGGGCGAGCAGGGTGGTGCCTCTGGTTCCCCGGGGTTGCGGAGGATGTTGGCGTGGCGTTGCATTGCCTCCTCCATCAGGGTGGTGGAGGTGCGATGCTTCCACTTCTGCGGGGTGATGAAGAGCACTTGGCTGCTCACCTTCCGTGGCTTGCGCTTCTCGGTAACATACCACGTCAGGGACCCAGGCAGTTCTGGGATGCAGGGCTCTCGGTCGTCTGGTGCCTCTGTAGCCATTCGCTAGAAGTAACTTGCGCCGATAAGCCCCTTTTAAGGGATCACTTTCAAAATGTCAGCGTAGTGTTCATTGAGATTCCAGAATAAAAGAACTCTTTCTTCAGAAATAAGTTTCTTTATTGGATATACAATGTTTCTACTGGAGAAGACCTTTGAAAGTGATAACATACATTGGATGGGTGCTGGCATATATGGGGGTACATCAAAGGCAGGTCCCTTTAAATCATTCCTAAAACAAAAGTTACTTTCTCTCTCAGAGGTGTTTGATTCACACGCCTGTTATCTGTCTTTCCTGAGCCATCCACACTCCCCCTTCCGCCTGGCGGCCTTGCGGGGCCTGGGAAACGGCACGGTGTCTCTCTCTCTGTTCGGCCAGCCGTTTATTGCCCCTGGCGCCCAAGGCTCCCCTCCCTTCCTCTGCTTCCCTCTGACATACCTTGCATTCTACTAAGCGGCAAGGAGGTTAGTCCTGAACAAATAAACAGTATAGGCAATATGGTTAGTATCGATAGGAAGCAATTGAACACAAGCTGACACACACACACCCAAAAAACAAAATCCCAAACCAAAAATCTTTAAAATCATGTCCAAAAAGTAATCCAACCACAGATGTACACCAAGCAAAAATGAAAAATAAAATACCAGTTAAAATGATTATATCCACTAAGATAGGTAAGAATCCAGTTTTTAAAAGTTTATAAAATGCACCAAATGCCTTTCTTGCAACCAAGGATCCTGTTATGTCTTAAAATCAGTATTAGGAATCCACCAACTTTTAGCCTTTTCTTTAAGTGATTATAAATTCAGTCAGAACACTTGAGCTTGCACTTCAAAGAAAAAGTTTTTTTAAACCAGCCAGCTTTCCCATCCAAGTACACTTATCAGCAAACATCTTCCCCATGAAGCAAGATCTTTTCACCTCTCAAAGAAAAGTTTGATAGAAATCAGTTCAGTTCAACCATCCATTATAAATTGATGAAGTCTCTTGTTGCAGATATTCTTAAAATATCAAATTAGGCAAACTTTTAGAAGCCTTGAAAGAGAAAGAGGGAGAGTCCCCCCCCTCCTTCTCAGTCTCCTGTTTTGCTTGAAGTCACATTTTTTTCTCCTGCAACTTGCTACCCATTCAAACTGAAATATTGCTACCCATCCAAACTTACAGTTTTAGGAAGATCAGAATCCTAAGTCTTGAAGACATGAACCTTGAAAATCCATAATGTGATATGTAAGACAAAAGAGGAAAAAAGAAAGAAAGCTGGTGGCTGGCACTTTGGCCATTGAAAAATGGCGATCAGGACGCTGATGCTGGGGAAGAGCAGGATCGGGAAGCAGCCGCCTCCGCTGACATTCCCGATCTACCGCTCCAATACCCTTGCCTTCTGGGACCCTCCCTGGGTCCCAGAATCGATTCTACCTTTGGAGGGCGACCCCTCAACAAGACGATTTGAAAGCGGCTCTGGATGTGACAGTCCGAGCCACTTTCAATCTCAAGCCGCCGAAACTGGAAGTTCCGGAAGTGACCAATTTGAAGGGAGCATAAAACTATGCAGATGTTCTGAGCTCTGAACTTAGTTGCATCGAGCACTTTCCACAATTACAGTTGTTATTAACTGAGACCAATGAAAGAAAACATTTTAAATACATGTGAGCCATTAAAAAATTATTCTTTGAAGTTCACCTCCCTTCTCCTAATGATGTAGCACTACTCATAATGTAATGTTGCTCAAATTTCAAAATATGAACTTTCTGGTTACGAATATGTGAATTCTTTGTGAAGACATTTACACCACCTGCCAACATAGAAAATACTAGCATGCTCTATTTAAAAAGAGATGTTGGATGCCATATCTTGGTGTCATGTTGCCACAGGACTAAACCTTGATCCACAGAAATAAACACTTATATTGAGTCATGTTAGATTCATTCATGTGTGTGTAAGGTGCCATCAAGTCACATCTGACTGATGGTGACCCAGGCAAGGAGCTTTCAAGGCAAATGAGAAGCAAAGGTGTTTTGCTATTGCCTTTCTCTGCAGAATCTTCCTTGGCAGTCTTCCTTCCAAGTATGGACCCTGAATATCTTTTAATATCTGATGAGATAAGACTACCATGCTGCCTTCCCCCCTAAACTCATTTATACTGGAAACAATTCCTGTTAAAATTGCGTTGGGTTGCAATTGCTTTTTAGAAGTTAGATTTAAAAAAAAATCTCTTCCCGATTTTGTTTGACAGAATGTAGATTAATACATGTAAATCAGATGCATAAAAATACTGGCAAAGTTGAAATTTCCTGCAAACAGAATAAATGAAGTTTATGTATTTAATAATATGTGCATAGAACTTTGAAGGTTTTTATATACACTATAAATGTATATTAAGTATTTACTACACATCAGGATTTTAGTCTCGTAGTGCCTTAGAAGAAATTTATGTGCACTGCTAAGTATTTGAAACCAGAAAATTAAGGTAAACAGAAATAGAAACTAGACAATGGGGCAGAGAATTTCTACATTCTGATGTGTAGGAAATAACACACACATGCAAACATAAACAGGTATAGATTTTGTTGACTTATCTCAGAATAAAACTATATAAAACCTCATGCCAGTTTTGGCAGAAGATGAAACATATACTATTTATTCAGGCGCCACATTAGAAAAGGATTCCAGTTTTCCACTCCCTCTTTGTAGCAGGACAAATTAGCAAGGCCATCTGAGCTCTTTGACCACTACCATACATGAGCTGAATAACCATTTAGACTCAGAAATATGAACACTGGAGACAACTTCAAGGCAGCAGTGAACTCAGTTGGTCGGTGATCATGGGGGGGGGGGTGTCTATGAAGCTTCCCCTCCCCTGGGCTGGCATGGAGAGTGGCAACTGCCCAATGGGTAGGTGGGTGAACAAGCTCAACAGCCCCAATCTTTGCTTACTCTGGCTCACTGTGGCAGCACTGGCAAAGGCCTGGCCTTGTGGTGGTGCCATGCTGGGGCAGTTGGGGCTGAGGTGACCGGCTGAGGCTGTGGGAAAGGATGGTGCTGGGCGCTTGTGGCTCATCTAGTGCAGTTAGAGAAAAGAGCTGAATTGCCATGTGTCATGAAAAGGAAGGAAGAGAGGGAAGGCCAAGGCCAGGCAGAACTGCAAGCCAACACCATGGGACATGGGACTCATGGGAATGGGTTCAGAAACTGCTCCAAACAACAATAGGGGGCAGGGGCTGCTGCACTAAGTGTTAGAGGACACCTGCAAGTTCAGGGGTCATGAACTGACCGAAGGGAACCAGTGTGCAGGGAAGGACAAGCAGGCACACATGCTGACTGGATCTGGAGACAATGTTGCTGGGAGTGGACGGGTGGGTGAGAGAAGTGAGGCATGCACCCAGCTCATTATTGGCTCTCTGCAATTTCTGAGGCAAGAGCAGGAATGCTGGTGCATGATGATAATACAAAACAAACTGACATTTAGTGACTTTGTTTTAAAATTCACTACACACAATGTATCTCCTTTGTCCCTGTACCTGGGGTGGACCACACCTATTGCTTTACTCAAGTATGACACCATGAAAATACAGAGATATTTCTTCCCCAATTTATTATCTCTGGACTGACATTATGAATGATGACAAAAACACAAAAATGTCAAGAGGACTCTTGCCATTAGCAGGGAGTGCTTTCACTTTCCACTGTCTCTGTTTTGCACCGCCACTATGTCTATGTAAGGAGCAAAACATTCCTTTATGCCTAGTCTCAGAAATGGCCAAGGCCATTCTGCCTGATTAAGCTCACACCTGCAAAAGGTCTGGGAATAAATTTGGGGGGAGGGACTGCCCGCTTTGCACATTTCCTTTGAATGTGTAATGGTCTAAGCCTGATCTATAAGAAGGGGCCAAGCGCCCGCCAAAACAGTTTTCACAAGGACTGTCTTGACGTGACCTGTCATGTATCAATAAATACCTATTCTTGCAATGAACTATCTCTGATCATTGAACTGCTGGGGACTTGACAATTATTATAGTTATTACAGTTTGAATGGTTTCTTTGTCAAGAATATCAGGTTGAATTAAATAAATGGATATGAAATATGGTGTGAAAATCTATTGTGAACCTTCTGAGCACATGATAGAAAGTGTATTAGCAGTTTGTTGCACCCTTTATTTATTTAATTATCAATAGAATTTATATGTAGCCCCACAGCGATATGTCTCCAGGATATCAAAAAGCAAGATTCCAAATATAAAGCATCATAAGATCACAAAATTTAGAACAAGGACCTAACTTCATATTTTAAAAATACCCCTGAAGTGGCTAAAATCGGTAGAAAAGAATAAGATGTATTCCTGCCAGCAAGTGTGGGGGCAAAATATCACGTCAGCCAAACAACTCACAAACTCAGGCAAATGCTTGCATAAATAAACTTATTTAACCTACACCTGAAAGAAAACCAGGCAGATAGCTGGGAAATGAGTATTTGGTAGGTGAGCAGCTACAGAAAAGGCTTGGGTAGCAATCCATTTGACTGCCGAAGAAGGGACACACAGGGAAGAGTGTTGCAAGATGACCTGTATTTGCAGACATATATTTATTTATTTACACAATTTATAGTCCACCTTTCTCACTGAGACTCAAGGTAGATTACACCATGCAAAGCAATTTAAATCAACAGAAATGTGACATTCAATAAACAATGCAAGACAGTTTGAATTGCAAAAATCTGAGAACAAGCAGAAAACAGAGTTGAAACTAATATGAAATAAAACATAAGCTTTAATATAACATGTTAAACAATGCAGATATTACATAGCAGGGTCATATTTACAGCAACAGAGGGTATGTATTATACACAGTCATATAGTCCCTGTCTCTTTAACCAAACAGTCCCTGTCTCTTTAACCAAAGCATATTTCTGAAACATATATTATAATATAGCACTATTACCTGTGTAAAAAAAATGCTGTCTTAAATAATTCAGTCTTGCTTAGTTTGTGTAAAGCCAGGAGGGTGGGAGCCTTCCAGACTACATCAAGTATTAAAGAAAGCACATGTACAGGCAGTTGTTGATTTTGGCTATTTGCAGGATGGCACCTGCAGAAGGCTCTGCCCTGATGAGAAAAATAGTCATAGTGGAATACAGGGGGGCAGAAAGTCCTGCAAATATGATGAACCCAGGCCATAAAAGATTTTGTATACGATTGTCAAGTCCTTGAATTGTGCCCATTAACAAATGAGCAACTAGTAACTGCAAAATCAGAGAAATGCACATGCTCTGCCTAGCTTCTGATAATAACCAAGCTGTGATGTTCTGCACCAGCTGGAGTCTCCACATTGAATTTGAGGTGATGCCTATGTAGAGTGCACTGCAGTCGTCTAATCTCAGTCACACTGTGCTGTGGATATAGGTGGATTTAGGTGGCCAGAGAAAAAGGCCCAGCAACGACTATACTACTTAAGACTCTTAAGATCACTACAACTGTCAGGGAGTCTGCTGGTTGCCTTTTATCGTAGTTCCATTGAGAGCATTTTATCTTATTGCCTCTGCGCGTGGTTTGGGAGCTGCATGGAAGCAGAGAGAAGGGTGCTCCAAAGAGTGACGAGAAGAGCACAAAAGATTTGTGGATGTTCTCTCCCCTCATTGGTGGATCTGTATAATATGGCATGTAAAAGGAAGATACAAATGATCCTAAGGGACCATACACATCTGGGCCATTTGCTTTTTGAGATCTTACCGTCAGGTAGACGATATAGAGTGTTGAAGGCTAGGACAAACAGATTTAAGGACAGTTTCTATCCAAGTGCTGTGGTTAGGTTAAATGCAGGGTTATGAAGGATTATCTGTTTTAGATGTATTTAATGGTTTAAATGGTTTTAATGGTTTTATGAATGTTTAATGGTTTTATGAATGTTTATTTAATGGTTTAAATGGTTTTAATGGTTTTATGAATGTTTATCCGTTTTAGATGTATTTAAATGGTTTTAATGGTTTTAATGGTTTAATGGTTTCAGATGTATTTAAATGGTTTATGAATATGTGTGTTTGATGTGTTGGTATGTTTGTGGAAGAGCACCTCATTTCGTTGCTCTCTTTTTGTTGAGAACAATGACAATAAATTCATCTATCTATCTATCTATCTATCTATCTATCTATCTATCTATCTATCTATCTATCTATCTATCTATCTATCATCCATGTCAAGGGGCCATCTTCTGGGCTAGACTGAATCGGAAGAAAGCATTTTTGGAGCTGCATTCTCCTCAAATGCTTCTCCAGTATAACCGCTAGGCTCTTAACTGTTGTCAGTAAGGGCCAGCTGAAGCCCACTGAAAATGTAAAGTATAGTGTCCTTTAAAATCTTTTTCTGCCTAACCAGCATCACTTCTGTCTTGTCTGGGTTCAGTTTCAATTTGTTCACTTTCAAGCATTCGACCAAAGCAGTCAGGCAATGGCTCAAGACCTCAACCACTTCACCAGGAGATTTGGGTACAGAGATATGAAGCTGAGCATCATCCATATATCGATAGCATCCAATTCCAAAGTTACAAACAATTTCTCCTAAGGGCTTTACATAGAGGTTGAATAACATTGTGGAAAAGTTTGTGCTCTGTGAAAACTCATAAGACAGCTCCTGGACTGAATGCAGCTGCAAAACCCTCAGCAGGACAGCATGGTTACTGTTTCAAAAGCTTTCGGAGATCCAGTAGGAACAGAAGCATGGCCTCTGTCTACATTCAGAAAGAGGTCATCAACAAAGGCCACCAGGGCAGTTACTATCTCATAGCCCAGCTTGACAGAGTGAAAAGGTCCAGAACACATGACTTTCCCAGGAAAACTTGAAGCTGATCTACTACCTCGATCACTTTCCCTAGGAAAGACAGATTAGAGACTGGATAATAACAGGCCACATCATTTTTCTGTTGGGCTTTTTAAAAAGTAGTGAATGAATAACTGCCTATTTGAATGGCAGGGAGAAGCTACCATGAGTTAATGATTGATTTATGATGGACATTAAGAGCTATTAAAGTGGTCCTTACATGATTTTAGCAGTCAAGAGAGGTAAAGATTTGGTGCCAACTGATGGCCTTTACAGATCACAGGATCCTGCTAACATCCATAGTGGTAACTGGGTCAAAATGGTCCATAATGAAGTATTATTCAGTTCTTCTGCTTGGCCAGCATCTAGATCAAAATGTATTAATGTTACTTCATCAGCAGAACACTATGCAAAGGTATCACTACAAAGTGTCTGCTCATGAGACAATAAAGATGTAGATTTAGGAGTCAGCAGATGTCAAGATACCTTAAACAACTGAAATGAACATATGAACATATGAAGCTGCCTTATACTGAATCAGATCTTTGGTCCATCAAAGTCAGTATTGTCTTCTCAGACTGGCAGCGGCTCTCCACGGTCTCAAGCTGAGGTTTTTCACACCTATTTGCCTGGACCCTTTTTGGGAGATGCCGGGGATTGAACCTGGGACCTTCTGCTTCCCAAGCAGATGCTCTACCACTGAGCCACCATCCCTCCCCGATGGGGATGGATGTGAACTAGCTGATGTGATGGTTGTGCTATTTCTACTGTTTCATAGGTCTTTCAATGGGCTTTATAGCTTGCTCTTTCAGATTCAGTATGGGTGTTCCGCCAGCATCTTTCTAGATATCTTTTGGCCCTCTTTAGGTCACCCAGCTCCATAGTCAACCACAAGGCTAGTTTCCACTCCGAGGTGGGAAAAGTCTTCGAGCAACAATCTTGACCGATCTCACACTATGCTTGTTCCAGGTGGAGAGCCCTTTTGCTACCAGGGCTTCTCACCATTTTCGCACAAGTTGCCCTGGAGCTGCGAGTTGGTGCTCCGCTATTCCACAGCAAGCAAGATCCTCTGACAAGCAGTTTCTGCTTGCTGTGGAATAGTGGAGCACCAACTCACAGCTCCAGGGCAACTTGTGCGAAAATGGAGAGAAGCCCTGGTAGCAAAAGGGCTCTCCACCCAGAACAAGCGCAGTGCGAAATCAGTCCTTGTCAATAGCTTTGAGGAGCTTCACGTTTTAAATTCCCACCATAACCTCAACAGAGTATACATTTGGAATCCTAAAATTTCCCAGAGCATTTTGGAATCCAAAAGGATCCATGACCATGGGTAAACCATTTTAACCCCCCCCCCCCTTTTGCCGGTTTTGGAGCTATATTCACCCTTGCCTTGTGTTGGTCAATCCATGGTTCAGGCTGAATCTTCAGCCTTCAAGCAGGATCTCCTGTCAAGGGCTTAGTGCAGAAGATTGTCCAAAGTGTAACAGCTTTCATGTGTTGGCCCAGTCATGCCTATGGCAGCCAACGAAGCTATCAAGTCCTAGGGAAGGAGATATATATTCCCAGTACTTCATACCTCTTCATACCTTAACCAACTAAACTTTGGTACAATATTCAAAGAAAACCCAACACAGAATATATTACAATAGTTCAGTCTAGATGTGATCAGAACATAGTTAATTGTGGCCAAATCAAATGGACCAGGAATCAACAAAGCTGGGACTCTAGTGAAAGCCACTAGAGGAAGAGAGTGTGGATTTTTATATTAGGACCCCTTCCTGAAATTTAGGTTCAGTTCAGCTTCCCATAGGAAGCACTATTGGAATTTCAAGACTATCCATGCCAGACTTTGAAGTTCAGGTTCATCCCAATACTGGTTAAGTGTGCAGACTCTCATCTGGGAGAACCGGGTTTGATTCCCCACTCCTCCACTTGCAGCTGCTGGAATGGCCTTGAGTTAGCCATAGCTCTCGCAAGAGTTGTCCTTGAAAGGGCAACTGCTGTAAGAGCTCTGTCAGCCCCACCTACCTCACAGGGTGTTTGTTGGGAGGGGGAAGGTAAAGGAGATTGTGACTGCTCTGAAACTCTGAGGGTGGTTTCACACAAGACATTTGGCCCGACCTAGGGACGCCTCCCATTCGATTCAAAGGAGCATGTTCACACAAGCACATCTGCCCTCCGAGCCCAGCTCATTCCCAGCCTGTCCCCAGACACCTCCTATCTGCATTTAAAAGCTACCTGGATTCTCCTGGTAGCATCCCCCTGGATCAATTGTAGGCCACATAATTGGCTGCTGTCTGAATGTCTGGTGTGACTCATGAGCGGAAAAGCTGTGTGATCGTGCCAAGCCGTTTCTGGCACAGTCAGGGTGTTTTTTCCCTAGCCCCTCTCCACGTTGCACTTGTGTGCTTGCCGGCATGAGCGCACACACAGGGGGCCTTCACAGAAAAACCACCCTTTCTGCAGTGGAGCTGGGCTAGCAGTCTGAAGGCAGAAGCATGGATGGCTGCCAGAATGCTGCCGCTTCAACAGAGGCTGTCTGATCCCCCTTAAATGGACCTGTCTGATTTGGGTTTTTCTGCCTTGGCATACTATTGCATCAGTTTCCCAGTGTGATAGCACCCTGAGATTCAGAGATATAAACCCAATATCATCTTCTTTTCTGCCACTGCAACTCTTAACAAGATATTGTGAGACTTGATCTTATCCCAGGACTATCCATGTCTACAGCTCTTGATTAAGCTTTGGATCAGGCAATTTATGGGCCAGTACATATCCCCTCTTGTTTCCCCCACATGTGCATCCCCTCATGGTTCCCTAGTAACAGATATATTCCAATTAGTATAATTGCTAATATATGAACTGAATATATTTACAAGCTGAGTAAAATATTTCTGTCCTAAAATTAGTTGTAAAACAAATACTAATACCAAAACACAGTTACACCCCTTCTAGCAGTTCCTGCATGTTTTTTTTTTAACCCACTTGTACTCTGCAGCATTCATAGTTGTTTGGTTTGATTTGCATTGAAATTTGGCAATTTGGGAAATTTGTCACATTTTGAAGCACTAATTTCTAACTTGACTGGTAACAGGCAAAACTCCTGTGACTGGGAGATGACTCCTGCTCCCTTCTAGTGGTGTGCAAAAAATAATAATTTGGAATTAATCAGATTCAGAAATATACGGGGCCAAAAAATTTGAAATACCATATATTTCCGAATATCGGTACTTGGAATAGCCGCATATACGGTAGATGCGCAGCTATTTTCGAATATACGGCCCCAATATACCCTATGGCCATTGAAATCAATGGCAAAATAGGGTATATTGGAAGCCGCCTGGAGGGGAGGGGGTTTGAGGGAGAGCCCCTAAATTTGCAGGGGACCGGCAGGGTACTCTTCCCTACAAACCCCCATGTCCCAAAAAGATTGGGCCAGGGCGTCCCATTCCAGAGGCACCCAAAGAGGGTGCCCCTATCCCACCATTATATGCTATGGGCCATTGAAATCAATGTCAACATAGGGCATAATCAGAGGCTACTGGGGGGCAGGGGGGTTGAGGGAGAGCCCCCCAAACTGAAGGGAACCTGCAGGGGACTCTCCCCTACAAAACCCCCAAGTCCCAAAAAGATTGGGCCAGGAGGTCTCTGTCTTTAGGCTCCCCAAAAGGCCCATTGCCACCAATGCTGGGGAAAGCCCAATTGGCCACTTCCTCCACTATAATTGCTGTGGGGAAAGTGGCTCTGGCCAGAGGGGGGTTTGAGGGAAAGGCCCAAAAACTGCAGGGCAGCTTCAGGGGACTCCCCCACATGCAACCCCCCCTGGCCCAAAAAGACTGCACCCATCTGTGGACACCCCAAAAGGAATACTGTTCCCAATGGAGAGAAAAAAACAATTAGAGCCACTTTCCCCACTGTAATTGTCATGGGGAAAGTGGCTCTGGGGAGCAGGGGGTTTTGAGGAGAGCCCTTCAAAGTGCTGTGCAGCTTCAGGGTACTGTCCCACACAAAACCCACAAGGCCAAAAAAAAAAAAAAAATTGGACCAGGGGGTCCAGTTCCTGGGGCACCCAAAGCCAAATCTAACTTCACACCAGAGAATCTCTATAGGCCCCAAATGCACTACATCCATCTATCTACTCTATGAACCCTGCTGGCCTGGAACCAATATAAACCCAGTTGCCAATGTCACTGCCATGCAAAACACAATCTACTCAAGGTCTGGTCTGCAGACCTGGCTGCAGCAAACCCAGATGCCAGCTCTCCAGCCCTGCCCCAAACAACCTTGGGAGAGCTGGCCAAGCCCAACAAGCATGCTGGTTCTGGGTCTCTCACCCAGATGCCAGCTCCCCTGCCACAGAACACACAATCTACAAATGCCAACTCTCCAGCTCTGTCCCAAAGAACACAACTCTCAAACAAGAGAAGCGGTGGACCACACCTAGCTCCTCATCATTCTGTATCTGACACAAAGCAAGAAGCATTTAGACTTAACTTGAGTGATGGATGGTTGGCTGGTCCAGGCTCTTTTGTGTTACCCAGGGCACACCACGAGGAGGCGAGCCAGAGTTGCACCCCAAATGAGGAAGATCACTGGGAGGGCCTTAGATTGCGTGAGAGGAAGGGAACCATTCCTTCTCTCTCAGCTCAGCAGCAACACACCAGCTATCACTGTCCCATTAGAGGGACCTCAGGATTGGTATGGCTGCTGGCTGCCTGTCATCATCACTGGCACCTCCCTCTTTCTTCCTCCTGCCCCTGAAAAAAAACCTGGGTTATCCTGGCTAGGCCTGTGGGTGCTGTCGGTTGCAGTTGGGGGCTGCAATGGCCCTTTCAGTATTATTAGGCATGTGTGGATGGGGACTGCGGAAATTTGGATTGCTTTGCAGATTTTAAACCAGCATTCACTTTTGGTTCGGGGATGAATGAGGGGTGGAGGGGTGCACTGCCAATCAATTTGTGAGTGAGTTTTTGGTCTGTCTTTGGACTCTAGTCTATGTTTAGTGGGAGAGCATTTTACAACTGCCTTCCAAGCACGGGCCAAGAGAGGATGCAGGCACAAGTAGATGTTCACTTCATTCACTCTCAAAGTCTACGTTCGGGGAGCCGTATATGGCTTCCATATAATGGCTGTGAATTGAATTCGTAAGTATATGGCGCCGTATACTTCCTAATCAGGGGTGATTTGGGGGTTTAGTCGGTTCGGCCGAACTGAATACACACCCCTAAAGAACCATTATGGGAGCATAATGAGGAAAATCAGATTCTGAACAGTGAGGAAGAAGTGCTGAATCCGAAAACTTAACTCTTCATTTTAAATGTCTGAATTATTTGCTTGACTGCAGATGCCAGCAGGGGGCTAGAGTGAATGTGGAACAAATTAACAAGTATGTGTTACAAGCATAGTAGTAATAGTTAAAATATTTATTTAAGGCAGATAGAACAGATTAGGTAACAGAGACCATATACACTGAATTTTCTATGGAGAGCCATCTGTTGAAAAAAAAGCATTGCAGAGTACAGTGAAAGCTATTTGGAAAGCCTTTTCTAATACAGATCAATGCCATTCTGTGCTTGATTTAGAAAGAGATTCATGGAAAGTCATAATTATTTAAAGAAGGGAGCAGTGAAAATGTTCCTCTGCCATGTCTATAAATCTTTTCTTACATTTTATAGGGAACTCTGCTCTCCATGTCTGCTTTGGCAGTGTAATAGAAGTATATCATAATGGCACAAGTTGTCAGTGCTTTAGAACTCTTTATAATGCAAGATCACACAAGTAGAGACATTTCCCCATCTCTTCCAACTGCAAATAAATAGTGTTCCGCAGGTTTGCTGACATCATGCCAAAGATAGTTCCTTCCACGTGTTAACATTTGGGAAATAACCTTATCTATTAGGTTAGAAGAGGTAATAAGAATAAGATGGATGAAATTTATAAATGAATAAGACTGCTGGAAGAGAGGAGCTATTTCAGGAGGAAGTTAAAATACAGAGAAATGGATCCAGAAAAGGGGAGATAAGTGCCTTTCAAAAGAAGAAAATGTTTCTGCTGATGAAGCTCCCCAGGGAACTCAGGTATAGGAAATTGCCTACTATACCATCAGAAAATGTAGTTTAACACCCACTTGCTTCTTTTTCTTCTCACTCTTGGAGACCAGAGTAACTGTCAGCAGCATGTGAGACCAGAAATGTACATAACTCCCATATGGTTGAGTTATATATTGACCAGCAAAAGATTGTTAGACAAGGACTCCACAATATGGCAGTACGCTGAATCACAGCCATTTTGTGATTTAATGTCTGGGCATTATGTCTATTAACTGAGTCTGTGTTTAAGGTTTTCTATACATTGTCAATGGTTTAAGAGAGCTGATATATTCACTTAGCCTATATGTTCTAAAATAGAAGATGCATTTTAACCAGCATCAGTTATATAAATAAAAGCCCAACCATGGTGGCAATTCTGAGGATTTTCATTCGTTAGATGTGGCTTGCACAAGATTGGCTCACACTGTTTCTGCCATGCCATTGGCTGATTCTGTTCTTTCCCGCACACTGCCAGCCCCATCAGGCAAGAACCTCAGCAGAAGGCCACTGTTTCTGCTGACAGGGAGCTTACTGAGCAGAACTGCTTCTCCTCAGGGTCTGTAGTAGGAAGTCCAGCACAGTCCATCTGAGAGCAGGCAAGGAGGTGTGAGGTTGTAAAACAGGGGAAATATTTGTGGTGCTGGACCCCCCATCTTCTTCTCCAGCTACAAGCCTCTGTTCATGAGAAAACAGTAGTGTTCCTTCTCTTCAACTGAGGCAAAAGGAATGTTCATTCACAACAGAGAGGGGCCCTTTTCATCTGCCAATACTCTTCATTTTTTTCTATTCCAATTAGGCTACAGTGGGCTCATATGATAGAATGGACTCTGAGAGAGGCCTTTCCTCCAGGCAAACCACTGGTTTTACTGTATAATTTCCAGTGATTTCTAGAGGGGGGAGATGACACTTCCAGGTTTTCCTCACTAACTATTGCTGATGGCTGCCTCTCTTTATGTTCCCATTCTCTGGTCTCCAGCCAGCTGCCAGGCTGGGTCTTGGTAACTCTTATCAATCTTTTCTTTTAAAAAACAAAATCAACCCCCCACTCCCCCCTCTCCCCCCATTTTAAAAAGAAAAATATATAGTTAGTCAGCAGCACCAGCCTGAGGGCGCATGGTGCCCTAGGCAGACTGGTGACCACTCCTCCACAGTGCCCCCTGCACCTCCCCCATGCTGCCACACCCCCCTGTGCCTCCTCCTCCCTCCCTTCCCCACCCCAGGTCTATTTCAATGCCCAAAAGTGTGATCAAGCACCTCCTGAGCTGTCTAAAGGTGGCTTCCTCTCTTGCGATCAGCTGATCAGCAGGTAAAACCATGCTGTGTGCTCACTCAGTGCTTGGGCAGGCCAGCAGCAGCATGAACAAACCGTGTCCTGAAAGGGCTCCGCCGCTGCTCCCTCCTCCCAACTTTCTGGATGGGAAGGAAGTGGAGAGGAGTCAGTGGCAGCACCCTTTTGGGACGTGGTTCGTTTGTGCTGCCGCTGGCCTGCCTGGGCACTGAGTGAGTGCGCAGCATGGTTTTACCTGCCAATTAGCTGATTGGAGGAGGGCACCTTTAGACAGCCCAGGAGCAGTGCTCCATCGCCCTTCCAGGCATTGTAATAGACCTGGGGTGGGGAAGGGAGGGAGGAGGAGGCCCAGGGGGAAAAACTAGGTGTGTGCCTAGGGGGGAGGGGGGAAGGTTGAATTCAGCACCCCCACCCAGCCAGTGCCCTAGGCAACTGCCTAGTTTGCCTAGTGGGCCAGCAGGCCCTGGTAGTCAGGCTTTTGTCTTCAAAGATTCCAAGGCATGGACTCATATTTATTAGTATTAAAAATCATATGTGTGTGTGTGTGTGTGTGTGTGTGTGTGTGTGTGAGAGAGAGAGAGAGAGAGAGAACCATTATAATGTATTGATTGGAATTTTAGAATAGGACCTGGGAGACCCTGGCTGAAATCTTAGCTCTGTCTTGAAGCTTATTGGGTGACCTTGGTCTAGTTCTTCTTAGCTTAATCTCACAGGGGTGTTGTGATAATTAGACAGAGAAGGAAGAAACCATATATGGTGCACCAAACTCCTTGAAAGAGGGGTGGGGTAAGCTTTAGATACATAAATATATTTGCCATTACGTTTTAAATAGAAGTGTACAGTGACAAAGATCATTATAATATATAAGTAAAACATTGGCTATTCCTAGGAAGAAATTAATTCTCTCTTTTTAAGCTTTTTGATTACTTTTGAAACATCATCACAATGTACAGTTAAGAAATAATCTTGCAAAACCAGTATATGGAAGCTAACGGCTTGCAGTTTTATAGTCTTTCAGGTATTAAAACATTATACATTTTCAGTATGTGGTCTTATATTTACAGGCGTATTCAAAAGGTCATTTTTATAAACAAAAACAGGATTTTCATGGCAGGAAAAAACCTTTTTCTCCCCCCCCCCCTTTACAGCAAATCAATGAAGAGGTATAAATCAAGGCTTCTAAATTATGGTACAAGGCCATTCTGTGTATTATTCATATACTTGTTTACCAAAATAGGTTTTCAAATAAAGTTGAAATTAATGAGAAAATGAAATGCAGAAAGTCTGTGTTCTAATCCTAAACTTTGCTTTCCTTTTTGAAAAACAAATCTACTATATTTTAAAATATAGTCCAACAAAGGGAAAAAAAAATACATGTTATGGGCATTTCATCAATAGTGTACATGATAGTATTAAATTTGAGATGAATTGTGATAAAAATATAATTAATTTTCTGGATGTGGTAGTGAAGAGAGTGGGCAATGTGATTGAGACTGACACTTATAGAAAACCAACTGATGTTAATTCCTTACTTGTCAGTGACAGTTTCCACCCCCAACATTTAAAGAAGAAATCTACCATACTCTCAAATGCTGAGACTGAGAAGGAATTGCAGCCAATACTCTGATTTTGTTAAACAGGCGTCTTTATTGATGAGACAGTTTAGGGAGAGAGGTTACTCCTCCAGAATGGTTAAACAAGCTTATCACAAAGCAAAAAAAATACCTGCAGGTCATCTTTATTGGCCCCTAAAACTAGACAAAGTCAAACTAAGAGACATTGGGCGATTTCCCACACAGCTTACTGAGGAGCGAAGTCCCTCCTCACCACGCAGCGTCTGCTCAGATTTCCCACCAACTGCTCCGTGGATTCAGGAAGTGCCGCACCTTTTGCATTGCTAACGTAAACTAGGGTTTTAGCGATTTCCATTTGAGATACAAAAGGTGCGGCACTTCCTGAATCTGCGGAGCAGTTGGTGGGAAATCCGAGCAGACGCTGCACGGTGAGGAGGGACTTTGCTCCTCGGTAAGCTGTGTGGGAAATCACCCTAATTATCCCTTTAACATTTGATGGCAAATCAAGAGAGGTAAAGGAAATTATTATGAAACACTGGCATCTCCTCACCAAGGTTCCCAGATGCCACCCTCCTCACCTTTTTACATATAGGAGATCTAAGAACTTGAAGGATGTTTTAGTTAACAGCAGATTAAAATCCATTCAAACAAGACAGATGGGAGTGGATGGCAGGGACAGACCAGTAGGTAGCTTTCCATGAGGGGGTGCTCTGTTTGCAGTTTAATGCATCACACTGATTCTTTTCTTGACTCTACCAAGCAGAAGAAGTATTTCATTAAGTCATTCCTTAATTGTAATTCCAAATCTGTTATTTAGCGTATAATCTGCTGTGACTTAATGTACATTGGCTATACAACTAGGACTGTGAAAACCAGGATTTGTGAGCACAGAAGTAACATCCGTCTTCAAAGGAAAAATGCTCCCTTGGTGAAACACTGGACTTCATCAAATCACTCTGATAAGCACCTGCAGTTCTTTGTCTTGAAACAAATACATGCTCCAAAGTTACAGCTTGCGAAACGTCTGAAGGCCAGAGAGACATTTTGGATTCACACTCTAGGGACTTTAACACCTCATGGTTTGAATGAGGAAATTGATTGGTTTTGTGTATAATGGAGAGAAAATTTGGAAATTATTTTTGTAACTTTTAAAAGTTTTCCATTTTACCTGTAATGTACCTGTAATTTTCAATTTATCTTCCCTCATGACTTTTGTTCGAAATATATCATGTGCTTTGATTCGGCCAGGATTGCATCATCTGGTTCCTAGCATTTTTAAGCTGAGCACCAGCTTCAGTGCAGTACACACAACTCTTGGCACATAGGCTCTGACTTTACTTGATCAGTTCTGGACCACGTGGTGAGACAACTGATTACAATTGAAATTTATGGTTTTATTCGGTATTATTTTTAGTGTGGTTTAACTTTTATATTTTGGTTAATATTTTGTTCTTAGGCATACAAAAAAACACTGAATGCTATAGGTATGCTCTTGATTAAGACATAAGGCTATAGAACAAGAGGCTTCAAGAATATCTCTAATCCTTTGTCACTTCACTGTAAGTAATTAATTCTAAATATTATCCTTAAATAGCATGAAAAAATATTTTTACAAATTTATAATTTTTCTCTTGTATATTACAGAAATTTCCTTGTGGTCCAGCATTGTTCTGTTGTTTTATTCTGTTCTGTATTATGAGCCAATATGTGTACTTACCTTTCTGACTTTTGAAGAAACCAATTTAGGTCAAAACGTGTCAGGTCAAGTTGAGTGGGTTCCCATTGAGGTTTTATGATTTTACATAGGATAGAGGCTTATGATGGGCCCTTAAATGGTTTTAGCTTTCAACAATAAATACATGTATGCTGATTTATGATTTTTTTACACTTTGTTTTTAATATTTGGCCCTTTAATTGCATATTAACCTTTTAGGTTTCTTACTATGGGCATTGTGATAACAGTTTTAAATCTACTGATGTTTATTGAGATAAAGGCATTTTGTTCTTAAATTATAAACATTATCTCTGCTACTAAAGACAATGAATGAAAGAAAGAACTCTAGATTGACAATTTGAGACTCCTATCCTAAGAATACTTCTTGGGGAGTTTGGCACAGCATGCATGGTTTTCTCTTTCTCTGTTAAACACCACAATGAATAAGCCACATACCATGATTAAACATTCCCATTTAACTTGACAGTGCAATCCTGATCCTTGGATTAAGTCCCACTAAAAGGATCTGATTAAGATTGATCTCTGAAATATGTAGATAGGAACTTGATTCCCAGTAGCCGGGCCCATATCCTGGATGATACTAGTTGGTATACTACCTCACTGGTTGCACCAATTAAGGACAGCTAAGTAGCTCTTTTTTTTTTTTTAGAAAAAAATATACATTAGCCTCCATTGAAAGAAAGAGACCTCATTTTTTTTTACCATGAAACCTTTTGCTTAGGAATGGGCATAAATTGAAACACAAAATAAATTTTTATTCAAACTGGGCTGGTTTGTGTATTGTACTGGCCAGCCCCATAGTCAGGATTTGAAGAATTGGGGGGCCCTGATTTTTTTCAGGGGGCACATAGTGTCCCCAACCTCCATGGCCTTCTCTCCTACCACCGCTGAGGAGGAAAGCTGCCAGCTCACTGCCATACAGCCTCCCCCCTCCCCGCAGCTGCCCCAAGGTAATCCCTTTCCACCCCTCTTCCAGCAGCTCTGGTGGGGAGCCACTCAGAGGTTTAGCTACATGCCACACAGTCTCCTGCCCTTACCTGTAGCATGATCCAGCTAGGCAAGCCTGGCGAGACAAGGTGTGTGTGTGTGTGGAAGGCACCACCAAGTCGCAACTGACTTCTGGGGCTACAAGACCTCCAATTCAGATTTCTTCCTGTTGGAGGACGAGCCGAGGCTGCTCAAGTGCAGCTCCAATCCTTGCTTGGGTGGCCAGCGAGACCAGGCCAGAAAACCCCTGCAGGTGAACATCACCTCTCCACTGATCCTCAGCCCAGGACTGCAGCCGGGACCTCCTTTTGTGTGCGCCAGCCTACCCTACCCTGCCCTGTCTGCAATGGAGCAATTCGCCCCCTACCCCCACCGCCCCACTTGAGGGCCAGAACAGCCTCTTCTTGCAGGCGCCCTCTAGCCCAACATCAGCCCAACGTGGAGCTTAACTTTCAGTCCTGGGTGCTGAAAGTGTCCAGTTGTTTCTGCTTGCTGAGGGGCCAGAGATTTCTTCCAGCCCCTAAGCAAGCAGAAGCAACAGAGAGCTTAACTTTCAGTCCTGGGCACTGAAAGTGCTCCATTGTTTCTGCTTACTGAGGGGTCAGAGATTTCTTCCAGCCCCTAAGCAAGAAGAAGCAACAGAGAGCTTAACTTTCAGTCCTGGGCTCCAAAAGTGCCTGGTTGTTTCTGCTTTCTGAGGGGTCAGATATTTCTTCCAGCCCCTAAGCAAGCAGAAGCAAAGTGGAGCTTAAGTTTCAGTCCTGGGCTCTGAAAGTGCCCTGTTGTTTCTGCTTGCTGAGGGGTCAGAGAATTCTTCCGGCCCCTAAGCAAGCAGAAGCAACTGTGTATGATCATGGCCCCTAAGCAAGCAGAAGCAACGGTGTATGACGACGGCAGAATGGAGAAGGATGCAGCCAAGGCACTGGAGGCTGGTTAGGGGCCCCAAGTCAGGGGGCCCTGCCTAGCAGTCAGCGGGCTGTGCCCTTACAGTCCCCCTTGTAGCTACGGGCCTGGTACTGACCCAGATCAGTTGACTGCTAATTTGGAAATGAAACCAAATGGCCATTTTATTTTGGTGGGTTGTTTGCTTCATTTAGGCAGCCCCGTAACGCAGAGTGGTAAAACTGCAGTACTGCAGTCTGAACTCTCTGCTCACAACCTGAGTTCAATTCCGGCGGAAGCTGGATTCAGGTAGCTGGCTCAAGGTTGACTCAGCCTTCCATCCTTCCGAGGTCAGTAAAATGAGTACCCAGCTGGGGGAAAGTGTAGATGACTGGGGAAGGCAATGGCAAACCACTCCATAAAAAAGTCTGCCGTGAAAACATTGTGTTGCGACGTCACCCCAGAGTAGGAAACGACTGGTGTTTGCACAGGGGAACTTTCCTTTCCTTGCTTCATTTTGGTGGTTCAGTTGCCCAGATAGTCTGGCCCCAATCAGTCAATCTTTAGGCAATGCTAAGGGTGGACTTGAGGAGAGCCATCTAGAAACACCCACAGGGGTTGTCCATAGCTTGATTGGCAGCTCTGGCACCCAAGCATGGAGCTCCCATTATGCTGTCTGAGAGCAGTTAAACCACATACTGTGATTCTGAAGTTTCACTTTTGCAGCAGCTGCAGAGAGAGACAGAGCCATTATTAGGAGAGAATTAGGAGTCTGCTACAAAGAAGTTTTTAGAAAGTAGATTAAAATAAATCACTTGCTGCTGCTGGCTACTGCGCTGATTTAGGGGGGCTCCCTTCCCCCCCCCACACACACACAAAGTGGGACAATTTTTTAAACACTTCCCAGCTACGAAAGTATTCTTGTGGTCTCAGGGACCTGAGACACACACATTACATAGTGCTAGCCTCTATCTGCTCTGCCAGTGCTAGGTTGGTGGGAAAGCTGTTTGGCTTTTCTTTTCTTTACTTATTTTTATTTAAACAATATTGCTGGGGTCTTTCTTTACTTTTTGAAGAACACAGCTCTTTCCAGACACTCTCTGCCATTGTTTAGTGGGGTGATAGTTTCCCACCAAAGAACACATCTCTTTCTGAGGGTTACTTTCCTTTCCTGCATTAGTCCTTTAGTTTTGTTTATTGTTGTGTTCAATAACACACCTATAGGACTCTGGAGTCTAAGCTACCCCTCTCTGCTACTGTTTGGTGGGGTGGGTCCCTTTCCCCCCCTCTAAATAACCCATCTCACATGTTCTGCAGCCTCCTGAATGTCTGTATCGAATGAACCATGAATCAATTTGAAAAACAGAAAAAACCTGTGATGACTCACAAACCATGGTTTGTCCAATTTGATGAACCATGAAATGAATCAAACCACCAGTGATGGACTGGAAAGCAGTCTACATGAGTGACAGTTGAGACACTCACTATGATTGGCTAACCGCCTCAATGATGACCAATGTAACAAGTTAAAGGAGGCAGGGAGAGAGAAAATCTCCTCAGTTCCAGTATAGTTCCAGTGGAAATCAGACTGAGAAGTCTGAGTGAGACTGCAGTCTGGGCAGTCTGAGACAGAGCTGGTTGTTTGAATAGAGCCCTTGTCTGTTGAGAGTTTCTGTTTATGAGAAGGGGCTAACAGTGGCTCTTTCTGCGAAAGATTCTCAGAATTGTGACACAGAGTGTCACAAGGAAGAGCGAGGTTAAAGACTCTGCTGAGGAGTTTAGTCAGAGCCAAAGGGCAGACTCCTAGTTATAATAATAATAATAATAATAATAATAATAATAATAATAATAATAATAATAATAATAATAATAATAATAATAATAATAATAATAATAATAATAAGTTTTTATTTATATCCCACCCTCCCCGCCGAGGCAGGCTCAGGGCGGCTTACAGAACATGATATGGTATCATGATATAACAATACAGGTAAAATCAATTCACAATATAAATACAAATATAAATTAATGTTAAAAAGCTAAAAAACAATACGGTGGTGCTACAGTCTCTATTTATCCAGGCAGCATAATATTCAGTCTGGTTACGTCTTGAAGGCTTCACCGCACCTCAAAAAGGATATTATAGCACTGGAGAAAGTCCAGAGAAGGGCAACTAGAATGATTAAAGAGCTTGGAGAAACGTCGACTGCGGGGTGACATGATAGAGGTTTACAAGATAATGCATGGGATGGAGAAAGTAGAGAAAGAAGTACTTTTCTCCCTTTCTCACAATACAAGAACTCGTGGGCATTCGATGAAATTGCTGAGCAGACAGGTTAAAACGGATAAAAGGAAGTACTTCTTCACCCAAAGGGTGATTAACATGTGGAATTCACTGCCACAGGAGGTGGTGGCGGCCACAAGTATAGCCACCTTCAAGAAGGGTTTAGATAAAAATATGGAGCACAGGTCCATCAGTGGCTATTAGCCACAGTGTATGTGTGTATATAAAATTTTTTGCCATTGTGTGACACAGAGTGTTGGACTTGATGGGCCGTTGGCCTGATCCAACATGGCTTCTCTTATGTTCTTATGGAAGAGGGCAGTTTTGCAGGCCCTGCGGAACTGGTTGAGGTCCCGCAGGGCCCGCACCTCCTCCGGCAGCTGATTCCACCATTGGGGCACTTTTATAGAGAAGGCCAGCTCCCTAGTTGTTTTAAGTTTGGCCTCCTTAGGCCCAGGGATTTCCAAAAGATTTTGTGAACTGGAACGCACTGCTCTCTGGGGAACATATGGAGAGACGCGGTCCCTAAGGTAGGCAGGTCCTTGGACATATAGGGCTTTATAGGTGATAACCAGCACCTTGTAACGAACCCGGTATACAATTGGCAGCCAGTGCAGTTCCTGCAGCCTAGGCCACACGTGTTCCCACCGGGGTAGTCCCACTAGCAGCCTGGCTGCTGCGTTCTGCACTAGCTGTAGTTTCCGCGTTTGGTAGAGGGGCAGCCCCATGTAGAGGGCATTACAGTAGTCCAATCTCGAGGTGACCTTTGCATGGATCACTGTTGCCAGGTCACCTCACGCCAAGAAGGGGGCCAACTGCCTTGCCCGTCTAAGATGAAAAAAGGCGGATTTGGCAGTGGCCGCTATCTGGGTCTCCATTGTCAAGGAGGACTCCAGTAGCACTCCCAAGCTCCTGACTTCACACACTGGTACCAATGGTGTCCCGTCAAAAGCTGGAAGGGGAATCCCTCCTTCTGGGGCACTGCGGCCTAGGCAAAGGACCTCTGTCTTCACTGGATTCAATTTCAACCCGATCAGCTTGATCCAGTCAGCAACGGCTTGCAATACCCGGTCCAGATCTATAGGGGCATCAGCGGCCCGGCCTCCCATCAATAGGTAGAGCTGGGTGTCGTCAGCATACTGGTGACAACCCAGCCCATGTCCCTGGGCGATCTGGGTAAGGGGGTGCATAAAGATGTTAAATAACATTGAAGAGAGAACCGCCCCCTGAGGCACTCCACAATTAAGTGGGTGCCTCTGAGACAGCTCTCCCCCAATCGCCACCCTTTGTCCCCGACCTTCAAGGAAAGAGGAAAGCCACTGTAAGGCTAACCCCTGAATCCCTGCGTCGGCAAGGGGGCGGGTCAGTAGCCGGTGATTGACCATATCGAACACCGCCGATAGGTCTAGCAACAGCAATACCGCCACACCACCTCGATCCAGATGTCGCTGGAGATTATCCATGAGGGCGACCAACACCGTCTCTGTCCTGTGGCCTGGGCAAAAGCCGGACTGAAAAGGATCTAAGGTGGAAGCGTCATCCAGAAAACTCTGTAGCTGCAACGCCACAGCCCTCTCTATTACTTTGCCCCAAAAGGGCAAATTTGAGACCGGCCGGTAATGCGCCAATTCGGCCGGATCTAATGTAATTTTTTTCAGGAGAGGGCGGACCACTGCCTCTTTCAGAGGAATTGGAAAAAGACCCTCTGAAAGAGATCTATTTATGATGTCCCGTATAGGACATCGTAACTCCTCCTGGCAAGCTTTAATTAACCAGGAGGGGCAGGGGTCCAGATCGCAAGTTGTTGGGCGTGCAGCAGAGAGGATTCTGTCAACCTCCTCCAAGCTGAGGGGGTTGAAATGATCCAGGATCAAACCAGAAGGCAGGCACGGAGCCTCGAGTCCACTTACTGTATCCAACATGGCGGGGCAGTCGCGGCGGAGTGATTGGACTTTGTCTGTAAAAAAATTCGCAAAAGCCTCACAGCCTATCTCCAATTCCTTAACGTTTGGCTTGCCTTGCGGCAGTGTAGTTAAAGTCCGAATTGTTCTAAATAATTGTGCCGGGCGCGAATTTGCAGATGCAATCTTGGCCGCAAATTATGTCTTCTTTGCGGCCTTGACTGCCATCTCATAGGACCTCATAAATTCTCTGTAAGATGTTCTAGTCGCTTCATCGCGAGTACGCCGCCATTACCTCTCTAGCCATCTGAGGCCCTGTTTCAGCTGGCGCAATTCCGGGTTATACCACGGAGCCAGTCTGATCTGAGGTCGCAGAGGGCGCCGAGGTGTGATCTCATCAATTGCCGTAGAGAGTCGGCTGTTCCAAGACTCAATAAGGCCTTCAAGGGCCAGGAATCCCGTAGAGACATCTGGAACCATTCCGGGTCCATTTGGCTCCGCAGGCGAGCCATAATACGCTCGTTGCCTAAGCGGGTTTGGGATGGAATATCCATATGAGCCCTGCGAGCAAGGTGGTCCAACCATGGCACCACTTCTGTAGTTACATCGTCCACTGTAACCCCGGCCGCACAGATCAGGTCTAACATGTGGCCAGCCTGGTGGGTGGGGGTTGTGACAAATTGAGAGAGTCCCAGTGTTGCCATGGATCACACTAGGTCCATCGCCGGCTTAGAGGTCGGGTCATCCGCATGGACGTTGAAGTCGCCCAGGATCATCAGCCTTGGGTGCTCCAACGCCCAGCCTGCCAGAGCCTCAAGCAGGGATGGTAAGGCGTTGGCCGGTACGCTAGGCGAACGGTACACCAGCCAAATCGCCAACCCCTCTCCAACCTCCCACACCAGGCCCGCACATTCGATACCCTCGATCTTTGGGGCCGGGAGTGCCCTGAAGGAGTAAGCCTCACGTATGAACAATGCCACTTCTCCCCCCACCCACTAGTCCGTGATTGGTGAAAGACCGAGTAGCCCGGGGGAGCTGTTTGAGAGAGAGCTACCAGATCTCCCTCTTGTACCCAGGTCTCGGTCACGCAAGCCAGGTCCATGTCCTGCTCGAGTAAAAACTCTCAGAGGACAGAGGTCTTATTATTAATGGACCTGGCGTTACATAACACCAATTATGGAGGTGGGTTATTTAATCTGGCCCTACTACCTGCCACCCTTGGGATGGAATGCAGACTGGAAGGTGACCGAGCCCTAATTGGTCTCGGTCCCCTTCCCTTGTATCGTTGTCTGTTCCCACCGCCATACCTCTCCCTCCCCATGAGTACTGGAATCCCTGGGCCTGTCATCTCCCGCTGGTGGTAATTGTTGTTGTTGTAGCCACTCCTAGAGCCCTTTAGCACCACCCTTAACTACTCCCCAATCCGTTCCACACCACTAATCCCAATTCCAAATCAACCCGGTTAAACCCACCCCACAATCTTTTATATTAATTGGTAAAATACATATAATAAATCAGTGGCAATAATTAATATAATCCCTCCCTAGTAACCCTCAATTTATTTGCCAAATAACATATAAAAATCAGACCCAATCAATATAATAATCACAAATCACGAGTTAATTGGCTAAAATTTTGTTATAAATAGTCGATTGTGAATGGATGGAGGTAGGATGTTGGATAGGAAAGTGCTATCGTGCAAGTCTGTGCAGGTCTGTGCTAAGTAGGTGCTGAGCAAATAAAGTGCTTGGATAAAGTGCTGAGTAAGGTGCTGGGTAGGTAAAGTGCGAAGATAGATGCAGGCATCGAGCTTATATCACGATGTGTGCTACACTGGGGGGAAGCGGTCGAAGGTGAATGTAGTATATGACAGGGTCCATGAGTTCTCGGCCAATGCCCCTGGCGCAACCCGGCAGGCCCAGGGAGGTGAAACCCCCCCCGTGCTCCCCAGTCATGCCTCAGGGCTCCACAGTTCTTCTGATGGAGGTTCGCCAGTCCAATCAGGGACCCTCGATCCACAAGGGTGACTAGAGGCCTCGGAGCCATCACCGCAGATTTCCCTCCATCGGTAGCAGCCCCAACCGCCACTATCAGTCGCCCTGGCCGCACCCTCACTCGGCGCCCACGCTGCGTAGTTGCCAAGGTCTCCAGCCGCTCACCCGCCTCTGTTTACTCTCTCGCCACAGTCTCTTAGCTCGCCTGTTCGCCACACGCCGCTTGTGTGTGTTGGGTGTGGGTGTCCCAGCTGTTCCGCTCCGCTTCACACTCCTCCACTCGCCGGCTACTCCTCTTGCCGTCCGACCTCACCCAGCCAACGGCGCAGCCCAGCCCGGCGTCTCAGCCTCCTCCGAGCTCGTTCCCAGGCCCCGCCTTGCCCCTGCAAGTCAACAGCGACTCTGGCAAGCTCCGCGGGACCCTTCGGCACCGTACCGACTCTCCTGCACTAAGGTGGGATGGCTTGTTAGTTGCACTTGACATTTAAATTCAGACCAAGTTGTTTTCCGAGTTGTTTTCCAAGTTGTTTTCCGAGGTGTTTCAGGGAGGTCTAGCACCTGAGCTCTACCACCGCCGCCATTTTAGCAGTCACTTTGATATTAAAAGCCATCGTTGAAGTAGTTATAAAAAAGATCATACCACACACACACTGTGAGAGGGACAAAAGGTTCTTGTTTCTGTGTGAAATCCCAGAAGACAGACAGAGATCCTAGCAGTGGAAGGGGACTGGGCACAAGTGTATGAGGAGTCAGCATGAAGGGCCCTCAAGGTTGTCAGAGTCCAAGGTATCAGACAAGAGGATACCTAGTCTGCTAGGGGAAAGGGTATGTGGTGGAAAGTTCTGTCACATTCAGTCAGTCCTCAGAGTGAATGAGATAGTGTGTGGGGATATTTAAGAAGCCAAATCCATCTCTCAAAGATCTTTATTTACTGAGTGTTGTCCAGTTAAAGGAAATACTGTTTGTTTTTATATTATAATAACAGCCGGCCAAAATAAGGAGTGTTCTTGAGTTTTCTAGTTTGATTTTCTGCTTGCCAACACTTTTAACAATACAAGTCTGTGATATTATTTCCTTCATTCCCAGCCTATCTGCATTTATAAAACTTATTCTTGGTTTTGAATTTAAAACACTATCTGTGCAATCATTTATTTCTGACAAGGTTAATTTTGGTTCTCCTGAGGTACTGGGTAAAGGTGTGACAGGATTCAAAGTGGTCCCCTTTGCCTGCTGACCATGGCTCCCTCACATCACCATTTTCCGGTTTGTACCCATCCCTAGTATGCATCTGTGACATTTGATTCTCCTCATAAAACCTGAGTAATCGAACCTCCACCTACTTATTCTACCTAGCTCTGTCCACTCACTATTCCCTCTGGCTGGGGATAGGATATTAGTAATCCCTAACATCCTTAAAGAAAAAAACCCTCTAACTATTATGACTTTACAAAGATAAGTTTCTTTAAAGGGATGAAAGGTGATTTAATGCAGTTGTTTTTTTAAAGGCATATCAAAGGGTTTGTGACTTAAACATATATGGTTTTGTTAAGTATATTAAATTCCTGTTGCTAATAATTAATAGAATTAAAATATTTGTAAACATTTGAGAACTTTCTATTGGGAGTTCCCATTTATTTTTGGAGATGATCTGAAAAACCTCTCCCAGTGAAAAAAACTTAGTATGGCCAATCAGATGCTGCTTTCCTCAATGAGGCTGCACTGAAGCTGACACATGACAGTGCAATTGTAGCTGTTTATTTTTATTTATTTACTTCATTTATATCTCATATTTCTCTATAATGGGGCCAAAAGCAAATTACATCATTCTTCTCTCTTCCATTTTATTCTCACAACAGCCCTGTGAGGCAGGTTGGGCTGAGAATGTGCGACTGGCTCAACATCAGACAATGTTACTTTTAACTGTTGTTAGCCACGCTGAACTCATTAGGGGAGGGCGGGATATAAATTAAATTAAAATTAAATTAAAAAGCTTCCATGGCAGCAGGGCCAGCAGGTAAGAGCAGGTGAGTTAGGCGGCTGCCTAGGGCACGACCTCACTACATGGGCAGGGGTGGGCGCCCCTCCCCGCTCACACCGACCCTTATACTCCAAGTTCAACACATGGTTTGGCCTGTCCCTTGCCCGGCCCTCTCCCGCTTCAGAGGCCGTGTCCTTTCTTCACAAGAAAGAAGGATATGGCCTCTTCTCAGCTCCCTCTGAAGCAGGAGAGGGCTGGGCATGGGGCAGGCTGAGTTTTCTTTCTCAGCTCAGAGCCAAGAAAGAATTCTTGTTCAAAGTGCACCATCCTGATGATGTCACTTCTGGTGATGTCATCGGGCCACGCACACTTTGTACACACAAATAGAGTCCGGGGGGGGGGGCGGGGTACAAGGTTCTGCCTGGGGTGGCAGAACTCCTTGTGCCAGGGCTGCATGGCAAACTGGGGATTACAGCCTAGTTTTCCCAGACCTTAGTCTAGAATTCTAACCTATACACCTTTAGCACACAAGAATTTCGAATTAGGTGCCTAACCATAACTGGAGATGTAATTTATGGTTCTGATTATGAAAATATAAAAGTATTTTCCTTGTGTATAATTCACTTGATAATTATATAATTTCCCAAATCAAGGCTCTTTTTCATTATAGGTTTGACCCTATGAATATTTTGCTAAATATTAACTTCCTATAATGAGACTTTATCCATGCAAATTACATATAAACTATATGTAGGTTAGTTTTCTTAATTACAGGAAAACAACCTGATTATGTTTTTCCATGTAGGTGGTGGTGTGTATAAACAGTGAAGAAAAAGCTGGTATTTAAGGCTAACAGACTTTCAAGGCAATTGCAAAGCATTAAAGCATCATATGTCATTTTTAAAAAGTGATTTGGCAAGCTGTTTCGTCTTCCACTTTAATTAGTTATTTACCAGCAATCTAATACGTTATCTATCTCACATATGCAAATAACTTAAGCCTTTCTACAGCTCAGTGCATTCACCATGGTCTGGAATTTGCTGCCAACAGAGAGTGGGTATCTCTAATATGAAAAATGGCTGCCTTTCTCAGATTTTACCAGTTATGTCATGTTGCATTAGACAGTGAGATACAACATTAAACAACTAATGAGACATGAGTGCTCAAATGTAAAGGAGGATACGCTTTCAGATTATATACAAGCTATCTTTTCTGGAAAGGGTATGTGTTCTGAGATGGTAGCAGATGCCTCAGAAAGCAAGTATGGGTTAATTATTTGGGGAAAGAAGTGCATTCTTATGAGAGCAACAGTGGTTCCCAGGAGTTTGGTGTAGAGAGCCAGTTTGGTGTAGTGGATAACTGTGTGGACTCTTATCTGGGAGAACTGGGTTTGATTCCCCACTGCTCCACTTGCACCTGCTGAGTTGGCCTTGGGTCAGCCATAGCTTTCATAGAAGCTGTCCTTGAAAGGGCAGCTGCTATAAAAACACTCTCAGTCCCACCTACCTCACAGGGTGTTTGTTGTGGGGCGGGGGGGAGAAGGTAGAGGAGATTGTGACCGCTCTGAGACTCTGAGATTCAGCATACAGGGCAGGATATAAATCCAAAATCTTCTCCTCGTGGCATCACAACATTGTCATCACATTACTGGTGGTGGAGGATTGTATCCTACTACTAATGCCTTCACTTGGGTGGGTGGGAAGACAGCAAGGCTAGGGGGGACATTCACCCAGAGGCCTTTAGTGGTACCTTTCCAGGTTGGTGGGAAATTCCTAAGGTATCAATACAGGCCTCTGAGGGAGAGGCCGTTCCTCCTGGGAACCACTGTTGCCAATCTCCAGGTAAGGGCTGGAGATCACTCAGAATTACAACTACTATCCAGATAAATGGCAGAGATCAGCTCCTCTTGAGGTGGAGGGGAGTGAATGCCTTCACTTGGGTGGTGGGGAGATAGCAAAGTACTTGCACAGAGGCCTTTAGTGGTACCTTTTCAGGTTGGTGGGAAATTCCTGGAGATTCTGTGGTGGAGTTTGAGGAGGGCAAACGAGTTAGGGCATCAGAATGGGGCCTGCCAGATACAAGTTCTTCCTATGGAAGCTTACTGGTGATTCTGGACCAGTCACAGACTTCCAGCCTAACCTGCCCCACAGGTTTGTTGTTCAGATCAAAGAGGGGAGAGGAGAATGATGTAAGCTTCTTTGGTCTCTCCCACACTGTGAAGGAAGACTGTCTTTTTCCTATGTAAAGGCAACAGGGAAGGGGGAGGTGATGGAAACCTGAAGTCAGAGGGGCAGATAATGGGATGGCTCCACCTGGAGGTTGGTTACCCTAAGCCTGGCTGCTTGGTACTGTTTAGCAGCAGCCACCCTATGACAGCCACTGTGGCATAGAAGTTTGGACTTCAGAGTGGGATCTGCCAGACCCAGGTTCTTGCTGTGGAAGTTGGATGGTTTTGGATCAGCCACAGACTTCCAGCCTAACCTTCCTCACAGGGTTGTTGTTCAGATCACATGGGGGTAGAGGAGAATGATGTAAACTGTTTTGGTCCTCCCCCCACCACTGTGAGAAAGACTGTCATTTCCCTATGCAGAGGCTGCAGAGAGGGGGAAGGTGATGGAAACCTGAAGCCAGAGGGGCAAATAAAGGGAAGGAGATGGATTGCCAACTCCAGGTTAGAAAATTCCTGGAGATTTAAAGGGTGGGGCCTTGAGTGGGTAGGGTTTGAGGAGTGATAGGATGTGACCATCACCCTAGGCTTCATTTTTAAGTATGATCCAGCTCGTTGGATATAACCATTACTTATTTTATTTTCTTCATTATTTCATAGCTACCCCATGGATAAATTTAAATCATGCTGTTATGAAAGAATTTAGTGGTGGTCATGGCCAGAGAAAGATACCGGTAAAGAAAATGCAAGTTCACACTTCTTTACTCTTACCCCACCTTCTTCACTTTGTGAAAATTAACAGAGGTCCCTGTGCCAGAAAGAAGAATGAGGCGGCAGCAAATGAAAGAGAAAGAGAATTTAGGCTTTTCCATATGAGGGCTGAATGGGCTAAGTTAGTCTAGTTTACTTGTGAAGGCACATTTGCATTGCATCCAAAAGGTAGCAAATTCTTTATATGTTATGTCCCTTCTTACTAAGGGTTCATATGATGAATACCTTGAGAAACATTTTTTTGTTTTCACTTTAGATTACACCTTATGCTATTTCATTTATTCAGACTTACTCTCAAACCAAAGAGAGAATGAGTGGAACCTTTTCAAGTGGCTAAAATGGCACTGGTTAATTGTTTTGAAAGGACATGGGTACATTTCCTTCCACTCTTCTTTTCAATGGGACTTCAACCTTTTGATGGGGAAAGGAAACCCTGTACACAGGACTTGTTGGTACACGTGGTTCCACATCCTACCTACTTTGGATATGTACACCAAAGCCTGCATTTGTGGATCTGAGCACTAGTGTTTACATTCTAATGATACAGAAAAAATGAAAAAAGGGAAAGTTCTACTGGATGTAATTGAAGTTCTTCTTCGTTACTTCACTGGATAGCCTTAGGACTTAGAATCTGTTCAATTGCAATGAATCATTAAGATTTCAGTGAGTAGGGAATGGGGAAAGGAGAGTAGACACCTCTTCACACTTTGTTGTTTGCAAGATTTTAACTAAATAACATCTGTTAGCTTAGATTGTAGATGATTTAATTTTTAAACACGTACTCCCAACCTTTAATTTTCTGCAAAGCAATGGCATACATTATTAATTCATCTATTTTTCCTCAAGGCGAGTGAGACTTAAGGTCCTTCATAAATATTTAACAATTCTTCTGCAAAATAAACAAAAACTTCCACATAACTTTTAATTTGAAGTTGTAGTACCCAACACCACCAAGAAAAGCAAGAAGAGAAAAAGGAAAGAAATAAGAGTTAAGAGTTTTCACAACAAAATTGAATGAATATATAAGAGAGTATTAATTATCTGAATGCACTCTCTCTAGGGATAACTGAATTATCTCTATTTCATTTCCTTTTTATGTTCATTTATATGATTGTCAACAACTTTGGTTCTCCATTTTTGGTGGGTTTGTATATTAATTTGTATTGTGTTTCCATGTTATATTGTTTTTATATTCAGTTCATATGTATTCATATAATGCATTACTCTTGTTGACTCAGTTAAGAGTCTTGGGTTATAACATTTTCCCCAGAGAAGTAAGTTAATTTTGCCATGAAAATGTGCTGTTTCACCTAGAGGATGGCTCCCTACCATGACCCAGCCAATCTAGCTGCATGGATCCATTCCATGGTGACATGGAGGCTAGATTACTGTAGCACCCTCTACATGGGTCTGTCCTTGAAGACAACTTGAAAACTCCAACTGGCACAGAACATCATGGCTTGTTTACTATCAGAAGCCGGGTAGAGGATGCACATTGCACCTACTTTGCAGTCACTCCACTGGTTACTGTTTATTTCCCAAGTTTAACACAAGGGTGCTGAATATTACATACAAAGTCCTTCAGAGTCCAAGACTGCCTCTCTCAGTATGCTCTACCATTTAGTTTTGCTGTCATGGAGCCATGACCCATCCCTATTATGTAGCTTGGCTTGTAAGTAGGAATGATAAATCCACAGCAGCAATTGAGGTGTACTGATCAAGTGACTTGTCTGCAACTGTACAAAACCAATAAGAATCAAATTCCAAACCTCTAATAGCATAACAATTGCAAATATGAGTACACAGAATGTAAAAAGTTAAACATAGGAGATAAAATCAATAAGAAACATAGATTACATATGCATTTATACAGGAGCAGATTTACATTTAAGAATGTCAGCCAAAAATTTTGCCACAGCCTCATTTTGCCACTCAGTGTCATTCAGTAAATAATAACAGGGTGACAGAGTAGATGGATCTGGGGACAAGGAAAGCTTGCAAGATAGTTCCTTATGGAGATTATGATATATGGAACGATCAAGCAATATATGTTGAATTGAGTCGGGAATATTCGCTTCACAGGTACAGAGTCTATCACATAAAGGTACTTGATGATATATCCCCTGTAAGACCTTGGAGGGGAGCACGTTTAATCTAGCCAACATGAATGCCCTGTGATGACTTGGAATGGTTAAGTCTGACAAATAATGGAGCATTTTACCACAAAAAACATTGGGCGTTTTCGCACTCACCTTCAGCCGGCGCGACCCCCCTCTTCACCGCGCAGGATCTGCGCGGATTTCGCACTAAACGCCGCGGAGCAGCCGGAAGAGCCGGAAACTCCCGGCGCTTTTGCGGCGCAAACGGAAACCGCCAAAAAGCAGTTTCCGTTTGCGCCACTTTTGCGCCGGGAGTTTCCGGCTCTTCCGGCTGCTCCGCGGCGTTTAGTGCAAAATTCGCGCAGATCCTGCGCGGTGAAGAGGGGCGTCGCGCCGGCTGAAGGTGAGTGCGAAAACGCCCATTGAGACCTAAGGATGCTGGGGAGCAGATATAAGGGTCTGTTGGGCATGGTTTCATTTCCTCCAACTCCAACAATCTCAGTTTAATACATCTGAAGATATATGGCTCATCAGATGTAAGAAAACCAATACGAATCAGACATGTTTAGATTTGAAATGATGTACTAATTTTCAACTCATTCTACCTTTCTGCAAAAAAAAAAAAAAAATCTGGTTACCCATGTGATAACGTACTTCTGGAAAGCAGAAGAGTATACATGGTGGAGTTCCTTCCCGCCCAAAACAAACATGCTGTTCTGACTATTGACTATCTGAATATACTGTTCTGAATACTGAAACTGTTTTATTATGTTTATGATGTTTTAATTCTGAGGTTTGTTTTTACTGCTGTAAACCACCCTGAGCCTGCTTGCGGGATAGAGTGGGGTATAAATTAAAAAAATAAATTAAATTAACCCCCCACACCAAGTTAGCTCAAGTCCTGATCACCAATAGCTCACATTTAATGACATATCAATTATGCAAAGAGTGCAGATTTGTATATAATGTTATATAGTTGGTCCCAGGGTATGGTTGGAGGACATGCAATATGGCAAAGCAAAGGAAATTTTGGCCTGGGCTATACCTGGATAGAATACTCACTGTCAATATTCCCTCTATTTTTTTTCCTCCTGCTTAACAAAGCAGTTCACATCCTGAGCAAAATATAACTGCTGTAATCTTAAAACAAGCAATGGGCAGTGCAAGACCCTGTGAGGCTCCAGATTACTGTTGAGTGGGGCTCCCTGTGTTAATGAGTGGCCACTCATGTGCACAGCCTTGAGGGAACACAACCCTTTTTGGAACTAAAATACCCACCTGGTGAAGTCAGGACACAGATCAACAAAGCCAGAATGATACCCAGAGAAAACCTGTTACAAGACAGGGTATTATGCTATGGAGTCCTCAGTCCAAAACAGCTATTTTCTCCAGGGGAATTGATTTTGGTCATCTGAAGATCAGTTGTAATAGTGGGAGACCTCCAGATGCCACCTGGCTCAGATAATCTTAGCAGCACTTGTGGATGATCAGTGACCTTTGATACTATGGACTATGCAGTATTGCTTAGGCACCTGAAAGGTGATGCTGCTGTCTCTGTCTTGGCCCAGTGTCTGAATGTGGTGGTCAAGTGACCAAGGAAGCATGAACTAAATTGAAACAAGATATGATTAAAGTGATGGCTTGAAGGGCCACTGTTTTAAATGGGTTGTCCTTCCCACTATCGATCATATGCAACTTTTAGTGAAAGAATCCACTAGGAACTTGGAACCCTTGCTGGCTCTTGTTGGAGAAACAGGGACAGTGAAACATGTTGTCCAGTCACATCTAGTTAGGAAGCTGGCTTTCTGTTTGTAAATATCTGGTCCTACTGATACATGGTTCAGTAACCTCAAGGCTAGATTACTGTAAAATGCTGTGCATGGGGTTGTCCTTGAAGATTATCTGGAAGCTGCAACCAGAGGAAAAAGTGGCAACTCATCCATTATCTGGAGTTAGCTAACAGGACCATGTCACTCCTCTCTTGAGGTACTTTCATTGGCTGCTAATTAGTTTCTTGGACCAATTCAAGACTTTGGAATGCAGCCCAAAGAAAGACAGGGGCTTTTGGATTACTGGAGAAGATGCTAAACAGAGCTGTTCCTGAGAGCTCTGGGGACAGCCTGAGGGTGGTTGGGGCATAGCTTGGCTGTAGTTTTGTTTTTATGTTTTTTCTCTTATTTTATTTTACTGCTTTATTTTTATTGTTTTAAAATTGTTGCTAACTGCCTTGAATCCTGGAATCTTCGGGAGAAAGGCAGCTGTAGAAATATTTTAAACAAACAAATATTTGGGTACATGTGTGGCAGCTGAGGCCAAATCAAAGAGGGAAAGAAGAGAAAAGGGTTCAATTGAACCCCTGTATGCATGTCTGCAACTATGAGAGATGACTTATGTACATTTCTTTCAGGTGGGTAGCCATGGTGGTCTGAAGCAAAAGAACAAAGTTTGAGTCCAGTGGCACCTTTAAGACCAGCAAAGTTTAATTCTGGGCATAAGCTTTTGTGTGCATGCATACTTCAACCCTGTTAGTCTTAAAGGAGCCATTGGACTCTATATTTATTTTATTGATTAATTATGCAGCATATATAGTTTGGATATAATCTTAAAATACACCTGGGCCAATCACCTAAGGTAGGGTCGCCAAGTCCAATTCAAGAAATATCTGGGGACTTTGGGGGTGGAGCCAGGAAACTTTGAGGGCGGAGCCAGGAGCAAGGGTGTGGCAAGCATAATTGAACTCCAAGGGAGTTTTGGCCAACACATTTAAAGGGACAGCACACCTTTTTAAATGCCTTCCTTCCATAGGAAATAATGAAGGATAGGGGGACCTTCTTTTGGGGCTCATAGAATTGGACTCACTGGTTCAATCATTTTGAAATTTGGGAGGTATTTTGAGGAGAGGCACTAGATGCTATACTAAAAAGTTGGTGCCTCTACCTCAAAAAACAGCTCCCCCAGAGCCCCGATACCTCCAGATCAATTCCCCATTATACCCTATGAGAATCGATCTCCACATAGGGGATAATGAAGTGCCCAGCAGACATTTCCCTCCCCCCCCTCCCCGTTTCTGGCAACTCTGAAGCGAGGGATTGGCATCTCTACTCATGAGTTGCTGCCAGCTTCTTCAAAGTAACACAGACACACTATCCCAAGAGGAACCCTTTCAATTGGAGACTTTCCGGAGGTGGAAAGTCACATGGTGGCTGTGGGGGCGGGGCTTCCCCCCGTCAGCCAGCTGACTTGGGGTGGGAAGGAGCCTGGGAAAGCGGGAGAACCTCCACTGGGATCTGGGGATTGGCAAGCCTAACCTAAGGTGATTTTCTTGCTATTAAAGCAACACAGCTGCAACATTTATTTTAAATGCCTGGCCTTTCTAATCTTTGTAAATAATAAATGCCCCTAGTCTAGGACATTAAAAAAATGGCCATGCATAATATACACAATTGACACGCTTGATTCAAAATTACTGTCAATAATATTAGAGAATTGGCAAGGAACAGGATAAGAGAAAGTGTGGCCTGCTGCTTTGGCTCTTAAAATGCTTTTATTCAGAAGCGGAAGAGAAATTACGTGTTTGTGATAACAGTCTTTAAGCGTGTCTAGTAATTCTTATCATGGCTCAAAGATATCACATGAACAGCTAACTAATCACACCAATTAGTCCTAGATTGTTTATGAAAGGAAAAACCCAGGCATAAAGACCATTCTTGTAAACAGGTTGTCCAGTAGATCAGATAACAGCAATAACACCCCTCCCCCCCAAAAAATGACTTGGTATCAGATTGAACGCTAATAGATACCTTTAGCTCAAGACAACTAGCTCAGTAACCTGTGCAAGCATAAAGATTTACTGATAGGTTTAACTGGAAAGGCAGCTTTGACCTTTATTGTGGGCTAACTTTGGCTGGGGTTTAGGAGATTTTTTTAAAAGTGTTTATATTCAAAAGCTGTACTGTATGTACAATCTTTAAATTATTAGATAATGTGTACTATACTGTGGTTATAACAAAAGAGGCCATTCTAAGGTCAATAGCAAGTGGTTGCCAGGTTTGATATAATTTTGCAAGAGTACTCAGCAAAAGTGTGGTTTCTGTGTTCTAGTTCTAAAGGTATTCAGCTTGTATCTATTGAAGACAGTTCAGATAGCACCTTTTTAATAGATCAGCTCTGTATGCTAGGAATTTAAGGCTGGTGTACAGACTCTGAAGAAAGTTGCATTCCTTAATATTTGGATTCAATTCAGTTTAGAAATTTAAAGAGTATATTTTCCTTTCACGCACAAAAAAATCAATGTTTATTTATTTTTACCCAGCATCTACTCTAATGCAATTGCAACACATGAACACCTTTCCAAGCTCCTGTTCTCATTTATGCTATTTTGGCTATTTCTGCTGTTTTTAATTTCACCACACTCTCATGACATTGGCTATTAGTGGTCAGTGTGATCACACTGGTGGTTACTCCTCATGGCTGTTCTTTTCATTGTCGGTTATGCAGTGCTGGCCACCTGACTGAACCCTGTTGCTTGGGGGTGGGGTAGCATGCAAGGACTTGCATAGACCACCTCACTTTTATTTATTTGTATTTATGTATTTATTTTATTCAATTTATATCCTGCCCTCCCTGCAAGCAGACTCAGGGTGGGTTATAAGGTCACAAAATTGTGACAATAAACAATACCACACATCAATATAAAACCAGAGATTTAAAATTTACAATGGTAACAAGAACCAACATAAAGCAGTGCCTTCGTGGTGATGCTGCAATGGACCAATTCTGAGCAGTGCTGATGGTAGTTGGTCGCTGATCATAGGCCAAGGTGACTCGTAGAGGAGGCCAAGTGTTGGAAGATTTTGGAGGACAAAAGTTGGAAGAATTTGGACAAATACTTTCCCTTGTATCACCCTTTTTCTTCTTTTCTTCCTCCTGACAGCCATCATGTCCTCTCTTTCTCTGTCTCTTTTGCTCCTTCCCACCCATCCACCAACAAACCAAACAAAATTTTATCTACCTCCTATCATGGATGGTTTCAAGTTCCACACTCCAGGAACTTCAGCCAATCATTTTCAAATGGTGGGCTAGAATGCAGGGGGAAAAAAGAAGAAGAGGAATTTGGCTTTTTAACTGCTGGCCAACTGCCAGAGTTGGGGATTGTTGAATTATGGTGGAAGAAGAGTAGGAGGTCTGCTGGTTAGGCAGGGATTCCATTAGATATTTTCAAGATAGGTAGTATTTGTGTGCTGTTCCTGTCAAAAACAGTTATAGAGGAGGGGAGTCTATCTGCTCTTTGTTATAATGGTTCAGTTGATGTTCTTGTCAAAACAGTTGAAAGTTAAAAGCTTTTCTGTTCCATGTCTGAATCTCAATCAACCAGACAAGAAACCTGCATTGTAACTGCTTTCTCAGGTCCCAGTTCACCGGTATTTTTGCTATTGTAATACTGTTCATGTGTTGGAATTGCATTAGAGTAGATGCTGGGTAAAAATAGCTATTGCTATTGTAATTGCTGAGAGGACTGGAGAAAAGAGGGGGGGGGGGAATAACCAAGCTACACATACCGCTGGAATAAACCTGTTTCATTCTTGTTTTAATAAAATCTACTGTGTGGTTCCTTCAAGCCTATAATCCCCTCATAACTGGCCAGATGATGCTGGGTGGCACTACGAGTCCACACATTTCCCTCACTCAGGAAGTGAAGACTAAATGGTCCCAAAGGCTTCAATTATAAATATAAAATCCAAAATACACAAAAAAGAAGTTTGTAAGGTGTGAAATTTAGGTCTGTAGGTTTGGAGACAGATTGTCATCAGTAGGGATGGACACAAACCAGCTCATGAACCTTTGTTCATGATGAATCTTTGCCAGTTCATGAACTGCAGCCTGGCCATTAACCTCCATGAACTTTTAAGGCAGTTTGTTCATGGGGAATGTTATGTATATGAATCTGTGTGTACCAAATGGTGTTCCTGCCTGGCTCATTGGAACCTGATGGACTGAGCTTGGGGACTTAGGAACAATGGGCAGGAGGATCCAAATCCCAACTGCCCTGCTCTAATCACAGGCCCCCTGCTGGTTTGAATGACCCAATAACGTGCTAACACGGGAACCCAGTGTTGTATATTGCCCCCCCAGTCGGAATGAAGAGACAGACACAAAGTGTTGGGTATAAAAACCGGGCCGCTTTATTAAATAATTAATCAACCTATAACTGGCAGGGATGGGACCTGAATGGGACAAGCCCTGGGGTCACCCCCTGACCCCGCCTTGTCAAAAGGGCGAGCCACCCTGCCCCCAGCACAAGCCCGCCGTATTCGGGTTGTAGCTGAGCGGCCAGGCCCCAGCCATTCTCCACCTGGGCTAGCATCAATCCCCCATGGAAAGATCTGCCCAGGTGAGGCTCTCCATGATCTGCATTCCCCGCACTGAGCCGTGTAGCCCATCTGCGGTTCCTACAGACCACCCGCACCACTGGTGCTAGGCCATAGGTGCTCCCCTGAAAACACTGTGGCCAAAACATCCTCCAGCCTGCGACCGAATTAAAACTCCTACTGCTAACACCTAACGCTACAAGGCAGTACAAGGTAGGCGAAAAACAACTCCACATGGGCCAATTATGTGAAGATGAAAAAAATTCCTACCTGGGCCCTAACAAGCTGACCGGTTGAAACCTGTACTGTCAAGGAAGGGTGGGCGGGCAGAGAGCCCAAAAGGAACTGAAGAGCTCTGGGCGGGGCCGGGGCTTATATAGCCCTGACGCCACGCCCAGAAACAGACCCAGATGTACCGGGCCGAGCGTTCTGTTGCTCCCTCCTTCCGAGGGGGCAAAGACGGCCCCCAGCCTGAACGCTGGCGATGCCGGCTTGGCTGGGAAGGGCCGGGCCTTGCCCCCCCAGTCGGAATGAAGAGACAGACACAAAGTGTTGGGTATAAAAACCGGGCCGCTTTATTAAATAATTAATCAACCTATAACTGGCAGGGATGGGACCTGAATGGGACAAGCCCTGGGGTCACCCCCTGACCCCGCCTTGTCCAAAGGGCTAGCCACCCTGCCCCCAGCACAAGCCCGCCGTATTCGGGTTGTAGCTGAGCGGCCAGGCCCCAGCCATTCTCCACCTGGGCTAGCATCAATCCCCCATGGAAAGATCCACCCAGGTGAGGCTCTCCGTGATCTGCATTCCCCGCACTGAGCCGTGTAGCCCATCTGCGGTTCCTACAGACCACCCGCACCACTGGTGCTAGGCCATAGGTGCTCCCCTGAAAACACTGTGGCCAAAACATCCTCCAGCATCCTTGTGTGTACCAAATGGTGTTCCTGCCTGGCTCATTGGAACTTGATGGACTGAGCTTGGGGACTTAGGAACAATGGGCAGGAGGATCCAAATCCCAACTGCCCTGCTCTAATCACAGGCCCCCTGCTGGTTTGAATGACCCAATAACGTGCTAACACGGGAACCCAGTGTTGTATATAGTTGGCCCAGTGGGCTCCATTCTTCAGTTCAGTTAGTGCAGCCACCCACCATGCTGCACTCAATAAAGAGCTTGTTATCACAACTTCCTCGCCTCTTCAATGCCTAGAAACCCACTATATTATTGGGGCGGGGGGGAAGCAGGGGCTTAAAGCTCTGCTTCCTCCATCCTTGAAAGCTGCCAAAACATTCCCATGAAAGCCACCAAAAGATTGGAAACAGCTGAGCCTTCCCCCATAGCTTAGCTGTTTAAGCACTAACTGTTCATGAAAGCACCTTTAAAAAGCTAAGATACAGGACCAATTTGCAAGGGATTTATTTGGAAGCTAGCTTCTGAGCCCCACACAGGTCAGCTATTTTGATCTAAACAGCTGAGCAATGGGGGCAGCCTGCTTCCAGGTTGCAGTTATTTAGAGACTGAAATAACTGTGCCATGAGAGCAGGCTGCTTGCATGGCTCAGCTATTTTGGAAACGAACCTCACAAATCTGATTTGGTTCATATGTGAGCCAACTGGGGTCAAGGGGTTCATGGTTCAGTTCATGGTTTGCCCATGAACCAAACCACATTTTTGTGGTTCATGTCCTTCCCTAGCTGTCACCCTCCCATCCATTTTCAGCTAGACTTATTTATTTACTTCACTCCGTTTCTAAAGAATGGGGACCTAAAGCAGTTTACATTATTCTCCTCCATTTTATTCTCACATCAATCCTGTGAGGTAGGTTCAGGTGAGATTGTGTGACTGGTTCACACTCACCCAGTCAGTTTTCACAGAAGAGTGGGGATTCCAACCTGACTCAAACAAATCCTGTTATGAAACCATTACACCACACTGTTTTTGTGAGGTATCTGCTTTTAAACAGTAGCAAGCAGTAAGCTAAATGATGCAAGTGATGTGTGATGCAAGTTGTTAAGTAGTGGGTTCGATGCATGAGGAGACTGGTAGCAGTGAATCAGAGCTCTTCTATTGTGATAATGGTATGGTAATAGGCAGACTAAGACTACTGAACTGGGCCAACAGGGCCAACTATATACACTCCAAAGTTCCCATGCTAGAGCACCAATGGGTCATTTGAACCAGCAGGGGGCTGGTGATTGGACTGCGAAAGCAGAAATTTGGATCCTGCTTCCCATTGTTCCCAAGTCCCCAAGCTGGGTCCTAAAGGCTCCAATGAGCTAGGCGGGAACTAGCACTCTACATGAAACAAAAAGACCACGTTTACAACACAAGTGATACAAGCCTTGTGTGGGATTAAGTTGTCGGTGGTGGCTGCTGAGCCTTGATCCACTAAGTCCTCCCTCAGAGGCCAAAACAACACTGGAAAGGACCAGAAACCTAAGTTTGAAAGTTGGCAATACTGTTGTGGTTACCTAGCAACACTCACAATAGTCACTGTGAGGGCATTCATTTCTTAAAGCAATAGGTGCTGTTTCTATTGTTTGGGGTCATATTCTCAGGTTTGTGAAAAGTTCTGTCTTGTCTGTTCATGGTCCCAGTCTCCAGGTTTAAGACAGGCCCATGTTGAGAATTAGATACATTGATTTAGATATACTGATATACACAATGGCTGTGATTCAACATAACAAGGTAAAATGTTTTGTCATCTTTAGATTTTAATTTTCTAGGATCACTTATGCTAATCACTGCAATATCCTTGTAAGAAATGGCTATGATATTCAGTAACACTCACAGTTGTTGAATTTCTTTCCCTGGAGATTGAATAAATAAATTTATAACATCTTCCAGAACTACAGTGTAACACATTTAAATAAAAATAATTATTATCTGATCAGAGACTGGGCAGGGTGGAGTTTTGTGTGCAGAAAGTGTTGCCAAGTTGCAGCCAATTTATGGCAACTCCAGTAAGAGGCTGTCAAGCAAGTGGGAAGCAGAGGTGGGTTACCATTGCTTTCCTCTGCAGAGCTTCCTTGGCGGTCTCCCTTCCAAGTACCGACACTGATTAGCTTCCGAGATCCAATGAAATCATTCTATACCATGCTGCCTTGACTCCTGGATGAAGTTTTATGGGCTGCTAAATATATAAATACAAATATTTTTCTGTATCACAATAGTTACCCTGTTTTTTTAAACTTAAATACCTCCCAGCATTCAATACTCTCACATTACTTTACGCAACCAAATTTTAACCTTCATATTTTTTCTTTTTTCTCAAACCAGTGCCTTACTGATTCACAAGGTTGGCTGTAGGACACAACATTTTACTACATGCCACTCAGGAGATCAGTTATATTCCATCACGATTCCCCACTGACATCAGGTTGCTAGCTTGTTTACCAGAGAAAGAATTTTCTACTTATAACATCCTAAAAAGAATAGATAAAAATGATTAAAAGTGCATAAAATAATATGAAGGTTCAGTTTGCACTGAAAAATTTCTGAGGAATTCAAAATTCCCATTATGTGTGGTAGGTATATCATAGAATAAGAAAGCAAGCCTGGGATGTGTAAAAGCTTCTGTCTAAGCATTTCCATATACTTTTGTATAAATGAATAAAGGAAATGCTTCTGAGCCAGTAGCTTGGTGCCAAGTAGCAGCTCAATGTAATTTCAAATGGTTGAGTTACAAGAAAATAATGGGATTTTATAATGGAAATGCTGACTGACCTTTACGTAGACTTGGGCAACCAGGCAGTACAGCTATAATGTTGGCAGCATGAGAGCTACAAGGAAACAAGAAACTCTCTTGACAAGATGACTATTGAATGAACTGCCTTTTTAAAAAAGGGACAGGTTTGACACAAGTCTAGAAATAACATTGAAAATCCTGTCTAGCTCCATAGAGCTCTGTAAAACAAGGTTGTAAAACTCAAATGCACTAGTGAAGCTACAGGGAAAAAAGGGAAGGGAAAGAGAAGAAACGATTAGGTAAAACATGTGGGAAGATAGGAGGGTGCAAAGATAAATATTAAAAGAATAACACCTCTGAAACAGTGTATAAAAGAGAGAAAATAGAGAATTTTGTACCAACAAAGTCAAGAAAGTAAAGAACAAAAAAGCCTAAAGCAAAAGACGGTATTTCAAATTTCAAGGCCCATATTGTATGTTTGAATAGGAGCCACTGTAGAGAGTGAGTGCTGGTGTTGTGCTTATGAATCTGGAAGTTATAAGTTAAAAATCTTACTTTTGTTATTAACTTATTATGCGGCAATACAAAGCCATTATCTCTCAGCCCTTTGTTTTCTGGATGAGGAAAATGCTCACCTACATTGCAAGTTTTTGGACATTCTGCACTGTCAACTGATTCCTAATTTTGAGGGAGCTGGACTCAGTTTGGGCAGGGTTCTTCTGCACATTTGCCCTCCCTATGCATTTTCACAGTTGTGGAATCAGTTTATTTTCTTCCACATGTGACTTAAATGATCAAGATTTCCAAGGCATGATGCTGTCACCATCACTGAAAAGTGGGGAGGAGATGGGTGGGAGGAGCAAGACAAAGAAAACCAACAGGAACATTACACATGAGGAAAAAGCTAGCACAAAATCAGCTTCCAGAAAAATATCAGGGTGAAAGTGGTTTCAAAAGAACTGGGGGGGGGGGGTTGAAATGGGGGGAAACAACACCAACAAAAGAAATTAAAACAGAAGGCACAAAAATGTGTGTGGAAATAGGGGGATAAACTGAATCAGTATGGGGCCAGAACTCACATTAAAATATATATGTGGAAAAGCCCTATGTAAGAATGAGCTAACGTTTATGAAGTACTGTTTACACACAGAAATCAGGTGTTATACTTTTTGTGTATAGCAAGCCAAAGAAAGAAAGACTGTATGGAGTGATTCATAAACTCACCTTTCCCTGCATGCAAACTGCTGATTATTAACAGGAAACAGTAATAGGGAACAGTCGCATTGCTGCCATTCCTGGGATGGCTGAACAAAGGCAACTGGATCACAAAAATGTATGCCAACCAGTGTTCTCTCTGAGTTGAGTTGAATTATTTAATTTTGGGTCTGAAATGAAAAGGACTGGTGCTTCGACTAATAAGTGATTTGTGTATTGTTTGACAAATGAAGCTGTGGGAATTGTGCACTGAATGGCAAGCAGAGCTTTGGGCTAAAGAAGGTACAGACAGTGAAACCAGTTCCCTTACTTTGGCTTTCACCTCATATTGTGGCTTTCATTTACATCAACAGAAGGAATCCTTATGGAAGATTGTCATGGATTAGATGATTTATGAATTTATGGACCATACACATGGAGATTATATATCAGCTTTTGATAGTAATGTTTATTGGTTATTGTTGTATTTAGCAATGTATTGTTCCATTTATAGTGTTTTGAAGATTGCTAAGATAAAATAATATTGATTGGTGCTGCACAGTTTTCTATCACAGAGGCAGAGGGCCTTGAGTGACAGGCTGCTTAAGAGGATTTGATTGGTTAGCATCAGTTGAACAGAAAAACTTGGGAACTGACTGCTAAGGAGAATTTAGTTGAACACTGACTGAGTTTGAGTTTAGTCCTGACTGTGGTAAGTTTAAGTCTGACTTAAACAGTTTCATACTGGCTGAGGACTGGGGAGATTGGCAAGGAGGACTGGGTGGATCAGTGAAAACCACTATTTGGACCAGGGAAAGGGATAAATTATTTATTTATTATTATTCATTAAAGTACATTTTTAGGCCACCCTCCCCTATGGAACAGGCTTCAGGGAGGTGTACATCAATAAAAACCATTCACATGATAAATTCACAGTTAAAATAATAAAAGTCACAATTAAAATTAATTAAATACAGAAATAACATAAAAATCTAATAAGATGGCACTGAGACTAAAAAATGTGCCATTGCCTGATAGGGGAGGAGGCGGGAAAACATGAGTCTAGTGAGAAAATTGATTCCCCGCCCAGTTAAAAGAGAGATAGCTCTGAAGAGTGGAGTGATTCCTGGTCTTGTGTGTTTGGAGAAGTAATTTTGGCACTTGGTACTGTGTCCCTGTCTTCTGGAAACCAAAAGAGTCAGGTATACTGGAGTGTTTAGGAAACATTGACACCAAAACCTCTCAACTCAATGATTCTAAGACTTTGTGAAAACTCTCACTTGCTGGAAACATATGAATGTGGAATTATTAGTTACTTCATTACTGATTTACCTCAGACATTTTATCCCTGATTTCACCTGACATTTCCTCCTCTACACTAAATAAAATATTTTATTTTTGAATGTTCTAAAGCTTCTCATTTGCCATTTTCAGAAGTTTAAGAGGTGATCTTGTCTCTTCCCTTAAGTTCCTGCACTGAGGCAGCAGCAAAATACAATTAAGTGACAGGGTGGGACAGTCATTGATCTTCAGAAAGGAAGAAAATAGATAAAGGGGTTCATCAGCCAGAAAGGAAGGGGAAAAAGAGGGAAAATCCTGAATGAGAGAGAGGAAAGAGTGTGAGATTGCCATATTTGGTGACAGGTGGGATATAAAAATAAAACCCACAGCTAGTTTGTCCCTCCACAAATACAAGCTATTATAAGAAAAAATATTTTATAAATTTGAGAATAATTACCTCAGAATTCCTGTCAGAAATGGCACCCCCCCCCCCCCGGTGAGAATAATACCCCTATTTCCAGAACATTGTAGTCACCCGCCTGGTTGCCAGGGTGCCTGGAGACTCAACTCACACACATCTACCAGGAGAACGTGGGTTTTGTCTACCACACTGGAAGGGACTTATGAGTACTAACAGCCACAACATTGCAGCAGCAATCCGTGTCTCTTGAGGAGTGCTAACCAGGAGAATCAGATGGTTTCCAGTTGCTCTGTGTGATCCCCGTCTCGGCCATAGCAGCGGAAGAAGGTGCACTGCCAGGAACTGTCCAGGCAAATGGTTTCCAGCCTCAACCATAGAATCCATCTTGGGAGGCTAACACCACCAGCAGCTATCTTCTTGCAGTGCCAGACTCCATCACAGCAAAGCGGGAGGCTCACGTACTCAACAGATGTCACCTATGCATAAAGCCATCAAGCTTATCTTAGGCATGGATCCTTTCAGACTGCCTAAGCCTTTGTCCAACAGAACTCAAGACAAAGACTGGTGCCAATAGAAGATCAAAGAGGAGGAAGAGCATCTTCACCCAGAGCCAAGTTTCTTTGTATAGACCGGGTGTTACCTAGGTAGCAATTTGGCCATCTATTGTCACCCTTTTAGATAAGTTTGAGAGACTTAAGTACCCCCCACCTTAACAATTTTTCCCATTCTTTCCCTTAATGGTCATCCTGGAGCCTCCCCCTTGGCCCATTGTTACCTGGAAGTCCAATCAGGTAACTAAGGCCAAGTCTGCTCATTGGCTAGCTATGAGCATCCAATCAGGGACTGCCAATTAACTGGCTATTGGTTACTGCATAAGTCCAGCCCTTATGGTCATTGCAGAGCCTCCCCTTTTTCTGAGGTCATGTACCAGCTGACCACTGTCATCCGCACCTGTACCTCCCATCCCCTAGGGGCTCAAAGTAGTCCCCATATATCCCCCAGAGAGCACTGCGATCAGGGGCAAAAAATCTGCTGTCTGCCCCTGGCCCAAAAGAAGCCAGGCTATGCGTAACAAGATCCAGGGCTTTCTCGGTGGCAGCACCAGAACTTTGGAACACCCTCCCAGAAGCTATAAGGGCCCTGCGGGATTTGTCGGCGTTCCGCAGGGCCTGTAAGACCGAACTGTTTAGACAAGCTTTTCTGGTTGACTGAAAATGGGCTGCCACCGGACATCCTACAGAAGCTGGCGATCATAGTCAGAACCCAATACCGCCAGACTGGATTGAGACAGCGCAAATAGTTTTAAATTGATAAGTGAACTATGTTTTTATATGTTTTATGGAATTGATTGTTTTTATGATATTATAAGCCGCCCTGAGTCCGCTTGCGGAGAGGGCGGGATATAAATGTAAAGTAATAAATAAATAAATAAATAAATATAACCTGTGACCCAGCTCCCCACAGGTGTGCATCTAGCAGTACCCCAGTTCCGCTGTCTAGATACATCCCCGATTCCTGATCAGTTGAGGGTCCCCTCCCCCTAGTCCTCATTCATCGCCATTGGAGCCTTCCTTGAAGACTACGATCAGTAATTATCACCTTGTTTGTCCATCCTTGTGTTATCTCTGAATCTCTCTCTATTTTTCTTAGGACTGTATGTATGTTTTATGAGTTTATTACCTTGTATGTGTGTCTATATTTGTCTACAATAAATTTTAATTGTTTTTACTTAATTAGTGTCCCTGATAATTTTAAGCAATAATTTCTGGAAGTGTATCCTGTATACATAGATTCAAAGATCCTTTTTAAGCCAGGTGCCCACCTGTCAATTCCCCAACCTTGTTTTGAGGGCATTTTGGCTTACACCCATTTCCAGGCAGACCCAGAGAGGCACATTGGAGTAGTCAGGGGGAAGAAACAAAAGTTATGGAAAATCCTAGTTAGGAGGTAGAAATTATGAAAATGAAAATGGAACTGATGAAAATAAAAGCAGAAAAAGAATTAGCCAGGATTGAAGCCGAAAAAGAATAACTACAGTTAGCCAAGATTTAGTGAGGAAAAAAAGCTATAAGGGCACAGGAGGAGAGAGAGAGAGAGAAGCTGAGAGGGAACATGAAAAAAGAAATGTATAATATGACAATGAAGGAAATAAACTTAAGGACAGAATTGCCACTTCCACAGAGAAGTAGAGAAAGTACCACAGTGGAACAAAAGAGATTTCTATGTTATCAAAAAGGGGATGATATGGAGGCCTTGTCCACACATTGGGCTCTGAGATGAAGACAGAATGATTTATATGCACCCACAGATTTGTGGAGAAATGAGTGAGTTACTCAGAAATGAGGGATGAGGAGAACTCTAATTAATTTCTTTTCAAAGAGAGAGTGAGAGTTACATTTGGGCTAACAGTTGAGAACAGCAGAAAAGCTTTTAGAGAAAAGAAAATGGTTTAAATGTATTAACAGCTAAGTTGTCATTTGGACAGAACCTTGACCAGATGGGTTGTGGGAAGCAAGTACAGACACTCGAAGAACTGAAGCAATTACTTAAGAAGTGAGAACCAGTTTGGTGTAGTAGTTAAGTGTGCGGACTCTAATCTAGGAGAACTGGGGTATAAATCCAAAGTCTTCTTCTCTTTTCTTCCTCTCTTAATTGGCTTAGAACAATTTTATAGACAAGTTCCCACACAGCTGAGATTGTATCTAGGAGGTAAAAAATTAAAAACTAGGTGAAGCCACAGTTTTATTAGAAGGGGACTTTGGCAGATCTCTTTTCCCACCTCTATCAAGAAAAACAAAGTTTGGAACACATCAGAGAAAACTGAGCCATCTAAAACCAATGCTACAAGGTGGAATAATACCGAGCCAAATAAGAGATAGGCCCTGTTCACACAGCATGTTGAGTCCATGTTAAATTACCCGGTTCTGTTCCAAATATCTTTGTTCTGGATATTATTGATCAGACTGCCATATTGCAATTCAAACCACTCTGCGGTGAAACCGTCTTCTGCTGTCCACAAGTAGTAAAAAAAAATGGCAGCTGTAAATCGGATCTCTGAGGCTCCTTTTGCTCTGGGACAGCCTTCAGACATCTGGAAGTTGGTTAATATCGCAGCAGAACTATCCAGACAGAGAAAACTATGAGGTGAAACCGGAGAACTCAAAAAATACCACAAAGGAGCAGGTAACAAAATAATCTGGTTCAGAGAAGGATTGGGGTGTGTGGGTTGTGTGTGACAATGATTGACTACCAGGAGGCAGATGTTGCTGTCTGATCAGCCACTTTTAATCCAGTAGGGAACAGCAGCGACAACTGATTAAACTGTGCATCTGGACAGGTCCACTGTTACCAGGAAGAAGGACAAATGAAAGTTCAGTCTCCAAAATGAAACAATGGAAAACAACAACCTCAGCCAAGACTGATAATTTACTGAACAGGGCAGAAGCAGTCACAGACTTCCCACTTACGACCCTGTACTTAAGAGAAAGACCAGCTAGAGTCTTACAAGTATGGAAAGTGCAGGAAGACTTAAACAGGGAATATATTGAGAGATTAACAATGAGGAAACCTAGAGAGATACAAAGGCAGGTGACCTTAATAAACCCAAAATTTGTAAAGAAAAGAACAATACTTACCAAGAACAACATACAGAATTAAGGAATCAATGGCCCAGAGTTTGACATGAACTTGACAGAACTCCCAATTAAATACAAAGGATTCAAGGGAAAATGGATAATGGGTGTGTGGGAAGAACGATATTCCAGTTATATTAGGGAATGACCTTGCCTTACAAGCAAAAGTAGTTAATGTAGTGAGCAGGAGTGGTCATCAAACTCAGGCTTCAGAGCAGCAGGCTAGATCTGAAATGCAAGTGGTTGTTACAGAAATCAGTTGTAGAAACTCTGCAAAGAATTTATAAGCAGAGCTCAGTGGAAGAGACTCAGACAGTCTGTTGTAGGATACCTATGCTACAGAATTTCTCAATGAACTTCCCAGTAAAACAAGATAAATCTTTGCAAAAAAGTAGCAAAAGACTGAAACATTCTCTCAAGAAGTGACAATAGGAAATCCTTGTTCATTTAAAATCCTAGACCAAAGACTGAATATTGTGTTAATGATGTGAAAATGTGCTGCTGTCTGGAAGAACTGCAAACTGTCGGTGATCCCCAGAAGATATAGATTTCAGCTTTTACTATATCAGGATATCTAGGGATCAACAAGACTAGAGATAGGTTGCAAGCAAGATTCAGTAGGGGAAAAGATATAAGGGCATTTTGCAAGTCCTGTCAAACATGTCAGCAAGGTGCAAGGCAAAAGGAAAGGACTCTTACAGCCTATTCCAATTGTATCAGAAGTGTTCTCTAAAATTGGTGTGGATATTGTAGGACCAGTCACAGAGTGGGAATAAATATATTTTGACAATTGTGGACTCTGCAACTAAATTCCCAGAAGCCGTACCATTGAAACATAGAAGTGAAAACTGTAACTGAAGCTTTATTGACAGTATTCACTAGCCTACTTTTTCCGCAAGAAATTGTTATGAAATTGGGAACCACATTCATGTCCCAGATGATGAAGGAATTGTTGCAGGCTTATGGAATCAAATATCTAATCACCACAGCTTATCACCCACAAACAAATGGATTAAATGAAAGATTCAGTGACACCTTGAATCACATGTTAAAGACATAAACAGTGAAGCATCCTAATAAACCTATTCTATGGCATTATACACTGTGAGGTTGCTCCCCTTCCCAAGGCTCCATTCCCAGATCTCCAGGAATTTTCCAACCTGGAACCAGCAATCCTAAAGTTTAACTGATCTCTGTAGTTGGGAGATCTATTGTGATTCCTGAAGAGCCACTGTGAGGGGGGGGGAGCAAGTGGGTGGCTGGGAAAGTGATGGGGGAGAGAGAGTGGTGGGGTGGGGAGCAGAAAGAAAGAGGAAGTGACAGGAATGTAGAAAAGAAAGACAACAGGTGGCAGGAGAAAGAATGAATGAGAGACAGAGAAGTAGGGGGAGAGGGAAGGAAGCAAAAGTATAATGAATGTGATTGCCACTCCCACAAGTTTCTAAAGGGTCCCCACTTGTTAAATCTAACCTTTTTAATATCTTCCTTTTAATGCATTTCTTTATATGTCACTTAGGCAACCTCAGAGCAGTGTAAGATAAAATTGAAAAGGATACAATTTTTAACTGATGACTTTGTATGTAGAAGTCGATAATTCAAATTTTCCTTTATTAGTATGGAGAAAAGAAACTTTAAAACAACTTTTCAAGATGCCACCTATATGGTCTTGTACAATATTTTAGGCCATCTCACTAATGACAGAATCTTCAGTCCTGAAAAAAATCCTGGCATTTAAAGCCATGATTTAACTTCTTTTTGGAAAGTCTGTGGCTAAGGGGTAGATTCTGGTTCCTGGTTTGTTTGTTTTTCTCTGTCAATTTATGCTTGAGAAAAATGGAATTTGCATACTCACTTCCTAAATCTTAAGTACAACTACAAAACAGGCTTCAATTTCTTACTCAATCAAATATGCAGCATCACATAGTGTGAAGATTGTTTCTTTTTTTTTGCAGATGTAAATTATTTTCTTTTATAATTCCTTCCAAGTTACTAGATTTTTTAATAATATAAACATATTAGCTACTGTGATAACTTGCTTCTGTATTATGTGTTTTTAAATATGAACCTCTGAACCATTTGCGTATTAGGTCACACCCCCTGATGTCACCATGGTTTCACACACAAAAAAAGCAGGGCTTTTTTTTGAGCAGGAATGCACAGAAATGCAGTTCCAGCTGGCTTGGTGTCAGGGAGTGTAGCCTAATATGCAAATGAATTCTTGCTCTGAACGATTTATATTTTAAAATATTTGGTTTAAGCTTTAGATGAACATGTTTCCCCCTTAAATACCTAGAAAACTGGACGGTTAGGGGGTTATAAATAAATATGATCCTTAAAAATCCTGGTTGGCACCTGGTCTCTAATACTATTACCAAAATTCCCTTTCCTTAACTTCTTTCAATCCCCTGTATAAATTGCTGGGTGTGTATTATTGTTCCTTTTTGCATTACAGTAATCTCAAAATTACTCTGTCCTGACTTTGTTTCAGTCTTTATTCTGTATACAGACCTCTGATAAATACACTTTGACATCTGCTTCCATTCCCATTCGTTTTATGGGGTTTGTGCAGGGTAATTTTCCCGAACATCATGTCCTCTGACTAAATTTTCAGTGTAGCTCACCCAACTTTGAATTCTGAACCATATCTCCAGCTGTGTCTTGTATCTGCTCTTTGTACCAGTTGTTTCAGTCTTTTCCTCAGTATGTTTCTGTTTTAAAATATCACTGATCTGGTTCATTACATCAGATTCATAATGGGTGACTTTTTCCTCTGCTGCCATGCAAACATTGTATCTCACTGGAATTCAATATGCTGCCTGCATATAACAATAGAATTCAGTTCAAGGTGTCTGGAAATTAAATTATGTGGCTTCTTTTCCCAACATGTGATTCTGTTTCACCAGGGAATTTCATAACTAGATGTTTAACTCTACCTGAGACTAAAATAGATTCAAATATAGCAGCTGAGGGATAAACTTGAGGGCCATTTGTAAGAGGCCTAATTCAGTTTAAAGTATAATGCTCTCTTCTAAGATAAAGGGTTCTATTCTCTAGCCAGTAAAGCATGCATTTCCTGATAACATTAATCAGACTTATGCATGCAAGATAAAAAAGGGTTTGACTCCTAGAAGGCCTAATTGTAAAACAGTGAGTTAGATAGTTTATGCAGAACAGTAAATTAGACAGTCCTTTTGGCTGAAACAAATGTTTTCAAAACAATCAGGTGCCTGCAGCCCTCAGCGCAGCGGCTGGGCTGCAGAGGCATGAGTTTGCCTCCCCGGACGGGGAGAGACAGAGGGCACCCGTTTAGGTACGCAGGCTGGAGGGCGAGGTCTGGCTGATTGACAGCCAGACCTGCGGTCCTCTCAGTCTGCGTCGGGCACTGCTTCGGCCGGGAAGGCTCCGTGGTTGGCTGGGATGCTTTTTGAAGGCTCCATGGTCAGCTGGCTGTTTTCTCGGCGGGAAGGGCTTGTGTCGGGAGGATTTTTGTCATTGCTGATTCAAAGCCTATAATTCTTTTGTCCTTTTTAAATTTATTCACTAACGGTTCCAATGCTAAAATAAATAACATAGGGGATAAAGGGCATCCCTGCTTCGTACCACTCATTACCTGAACATATCCCTCTACTGATCCACCAACTCCTATCAACGCCTTGGATTTAGAATATATTGCCTCAATCATATTTTGAAATTTCTCCCCAAACCTATACTTTTGAAATATAATCTTCATGTACGTCCAATCCACAGAATCAAAGGCCTTATAAATATCCAACGCCAAAAGCGTAAGCAGCAAATCCTTATTTTTAGCTAAATAAACCATACCCATCACCTTCCTAACTGCCTCTACTAAATACTTTTGAGGCATAAACCCAAATTGATCTTTCCCTATCAATTGTGTTATACATTTTTTAAGTCTCATTGTCATAACCTTTGCAAATTTTTGATAATCCATATTGGTGATAGAAATTGGCCTATATGAATCCCTTAAAGTCTGATCTTTCCCAGGTTTCGGAATTAACACCAATCTCGACTCCAACCATGTAGGCGGTGTAGGAGATCCATCCAAAATTCCTTGAAACAATTCAGTCACATGAGGCACCAATATATTCGAGGCATGCTTGTTTCATGCCGTGTCTTTGGTGGCTTTCTTTGGGGTGCTTAGGGTGAGCGAGTTGGTGGTCCAATCCAGGAACGATGTTTCTGGTAGGGTGCTGTGGTTGAGGGATTTGCGGTTGTCTGGGGGTAAGGCATTTATTACTGTCCGTCGTTCTAAGACAGAGTACAGTGTTGGAGCTGGGCAGTTGCTCTGAGCTTGATTTGTGTCCCGTGTCAGCTTTGGCTGCTTATGTGGCAGTCCGGGGTAGTCAGGATGCGTTTTTGTTTATTCATTCTGGGGGTGCCCCTTTGACGAAGCACCAGTTTTGGGCTGTGACGTCTCGGGCCTTGGGTGAGTTGGGGCTGTCAGGGGTGCGGTTTGGGACCCACTCCTTTAGAATCGGGGCAGCCTCAACTGCTGCTGCAATGGGATATCCTTCTGCCTCTATTCAGAGATTGGGGCGTTGGCGTTCAACGGCCTATAAGGCCTATGTGTGGCCTTTGCTTAGGCTGTGAATGAGTTGGGTTTCAGGGAATGTTCTGTTCGGTTGGTGTTTAACTGTTTTTTCTTTTTAGATGCTGTTGTTCCTGGCCAGAAGAGCCAGAGCCAAGTTCTCATCTGCAGCCATAGCCACGTGTTTTGGGCCGCTCTGCAACCACGGAGAACTGCGGTGGGCTCTCAGCTGGGACTCAGCCAGCAAGCTGTTATTGAGTGGCAGGGGCACCGTGGCCTTCAGTGGTCAGGCCTGCTGCCTTTACTGTTTCATGATAGAGTGGGTCCTCCTTCTCAGGTCTTAATAGTTCACCTGGGAGGTAATGATCTGAGGTTACTGAAGGGCAAGGCCTTAGTTTGGCAGGCCCGTGATGATTTTCTGCACATTCAGGAGCGATGGCCAAGGACCATTATAGTGTGGTCAGCCATGCTGCTCCGCCTGGTACGGCATTGTGCTTTGGACCCCGCAGCGGTAGAAAGGGCCAGGTACAAGGCTAATAAGGAGCTTAAAAAGCTGTTCGAGAAAGGGTTGGGCCACTATCTGCCCCATCCGGATATTCTGGTGAGATGTCTTGACCTCTACAGAGGGGATGGGGTCCATCTCTCAGAAAAGGGTAATATGCTTTTCCTGAGAGATTTGCAGCAAGGGTTGCGGGTGGCTTTGGGCCTCCCAGTGGGCGCTAAGCCCTAAGTAGAGACTTGGCCTTAGTAGTGGCAGGTTTTTGGGGTTTAGGGCACTATGTGGCCAGGGGAGGACTGTGAAGCATCCCCCTTTTGGGGAATTTGGGGTCTGGCATGATCAACACTGGGGACTGAAGACCCGGGTGGAGATTGCAGACTGCCGAAAGACTTGGCTAGAGGGTGCTTTCTGATGAGACGTGTGTCTGGGTTTGGGCCCTCTGGTGCGGGCCTCCCTGCTGGGCCTGCCCGGAGGGAGCTGAGGCACTCAGCTCTGGCCAGGGGGCTGGGTCTCTTGCCCATTATGGCAGGGGAGCGGTCGCGGTGACCCCTAGCCCTGGCCAGGCTGCTGGTGGGGTACCCTTGCTGTTTGTGACGTTAATTAATAAAGTGGCCCAATTTTATTCCAATCACTTGGTGTCTGTCTCGTTATTTCGTCCTTGGGGGGGGGGGCAAAAGCTAAGCCATCTGATTAATTAGGAAGTTAGTGGTTAGGTTTAGGTATTCATATGGGAGGACCAGTTTGACTCTCTCTACTCAGGCATGCTTATCTCACTACAGACTTAAAGGTGTGTGAGTTTCATGTCACACCAGGGTTATAGCCAGTCTTCTTCACTAGGAGGATCTTTTTCAGGTGAGGCTTCAAAGGTATGAATGGAAAATCTGTGATTAACTTGTAACTAACAATAGCTTCTACAATCCTGTCACCCAAGTGTTTCATGTGTATTTTAGTCCTTCTGAATTGTTATGTGACAGTATGTTAACATATTGAATAAGAACTGATATTTTAAAAGTTCATATTAAGTTTCACATTTTCTTAAATAAATAATAGCTTTCTTAAATTACCCTTTCATCATGTAAGCAAACTCTGATGCACACAGACATAGATAAAGCAAATTAATAATTTCCTTTTCAGAGCTCCTATAATCAGATGATTTTGAGCAATGATTAAAAGAATAATACATTATTTACCTAAGGTAATTGTGTTAAAAATTTGCTGACCAGGTAGGTTATGTTCAAGTCACTGTCTAGGATCAGATAGGGAATATTATACCCTTGGAGTTTATTAAATGGAGAGTGTGTTAAAAGCAGTGAGATTCAGCGGTTCCTAAAAGTGGTAAAAAACTGATATTCCAATATTTTGTGAGACAGGCCACAAGGGCAAAAACAATCTGAATATGGAATATGATAAAATCTTCCTTGTAATACTTTGGATGGGATGGCATTAAGATGAGCTTAAAAAAATGCTCTAGCGGGGGGGGGCATTAGCTGTCTCATGTATAATTGCAGAGTCTGAGGAGGTTAGGCTTCCCAAACCCCCTGCCCTGCCGTGGGACCCCTGGATTAGCAGCCTCCTCCCCCGCTCTCCAAAAATCTGGAAGTGGGGAGGGGGTAGAACGGCACCGTGTCTCTTTTCCTGCCTGCCTCCCTCACAGGCTTCAGGCTTCTCCCTTCCTCCGGGTCACAAAGACCCGCCCACCGCTGGCCTCCTATTCACTCCAGTCCGGCCCCCCTTCGTGAGGTGCATGCTGGGACTCATAGTCCTTGCGTCCTCTCTGGCTGCCGGGTGGCATCTCCTCGGGGGGGGGGAGCTCCGCCCCCGGAGGACCATGTGTGTTTCTACCTCCAGAGGCTTCAGTTGCTGATTGAAAGGCTTCCTCTTGGGATGGGGTGACTGTGTTACTTTGAAGAAGTTGGAAGCAACTCGTGAGTAGAGAGGCCAATCCCTGCTTCAGAGTGGCCAGAAATGGGGGGGGGGGGTCTGCTGAGCACTTCATTATTCCCTATGTGGAGATTGATTCTCATAGGGTATAATGGGGAATTGATCTGGAGGTTTGGGGGGCTCTGGGGGAGCTGTTTTTTTGATGTAGAGGCACCAAATTTTCAGTATAGTATCTAGTGACTCTTCCCAAAGTATCCTCCAAGTTTCAAAACGTTTGGACCATGGGGTCCAATTCTATGAACCCCAAAAGAAGGTGCCCCTATCCTTCATTATTTCCTTTGGAAGGAAGACATTTAATAAGGTGTGTGGTCTCTTTAAATGTGATGGCCAGAACTCCCTTGGAGTTCAATTATGCTTGTCACACCCTTGTTCCTGGCTCCGCCCTGATGTCTCCTGGCTCCACCCCCAAAGTCCCCAGATATTTCTTGAATTGGACTTGGCAATCCTAGAGGAGGTAAGATACAAAAGAACTGATTTTAGCAGACTCTATGACAGTGAATCACTGTACTGTTGTAATTCATTTCCATAAGATGATGCTGGACACATGAAAGAGCCTTTGCCTTACCTAGCAAGATGTCTTTAGTTATAAACCCAAACTGCCTTAATCTGGCATATATTGTCTTCATCCATTACAAGCGGCTACAAGCATAGCCAGCTTTAAGAGGCGATTGGATAAAAATATGGAGCAGAGATCCATCAGTGGCTATTAGCCACAGTATGTATATATATGTGTGTGTGTGTGTATATGTATGTATGTATATGTGTGTGTGTGTGTGTATATATATATACACACACATATATACACACATATTGGCCACTGTGTGACACAGAGTGTTGGACTGGATGGGCCATTGGCCTGATCCAACGTGAATTCTCTTATGCTCTTTTTAAGAATAGTAAGCATCTGTCTTAAGAAAGAATGGCAGATCTTCAGCTTCTGAAGCAAAAATAATCCTTAGCCTTACTTTGAAAGCACTGAGCCATGCTTTAGCTTCTAATGACTTTTGGCTGAGTTCAGCTCTGAGAGATGCAACAAGGGATTCCTATTATTCTATGTATAAACTGACATAGGGATGGTCAAAAGATTTTACGGAAAAACAAAGAAGGGAAAGAAACTTAACCCAAAAACTGGAGTAAGAAAGGTTAATATGCAATTAAAGGACCAAATATTAAAAACAAAGTGTAAAATATTAGGGTTTGTAGAATCTTTCGGGCTCAAGTGCCGTGTTCTACTGGAGAAAGTTTTCCTTCCAGACGTTTCATTCTCAGCTGCGGAGAACATCCTCAGTGGCGTTGCAGCCGGAGAAGGCCAAGAAGGTCAGACTGCCTGCTCTGGCTGCAACGCCACTGAGGATGTTCTCTGCAGCTGAGAACGAAACGTCTGGAAGGAAAACTTTCTCCAGTAGAACACAGCACTTGAGCCTGAAAGATTCTACAAACCCTAATGATGTTACCAGCCATGAAAACCTGAAATCTTTGATAAAGTGTAAAATAAATCATAAACCAACATACATGTATTTATTGTAGAAAGCTAAAATCATTTAAGGGCCCATCATAAGCCTCTATCCTATGTACAATCATAAAACCACAATGGGAACCCACTCAACTTGACCTGATGCATTTTGACCTAGATTGGTCTTCTTCAGAGGTCAGAATGGTAAGTACACATATTGGCTCATAATACAGAATAGAATAAAACAATAGAACAATGCTGGGCCACAAGGAAATTTAATGAAGTGACAAAGACTTAGAGATATTCTTGAGGCCTCTTATTCTACAGCCTTATGTCTTAATCAAGAGTATACATATTGCATCCAGTGTCTTATTGTATACTGCTTGGTCCAGAATTAAGATAGGTGTAAGGTCAGAGCCTATGTGTCAAGGAAAGGAAAGGTTCCCTGTGCAAGCACCAGTCGTTTCCAACTCTGGGGTGACGTTGCTTTCACAACGTTTTCATGGCAGACTTTTTTATGGGGTGGTTTGCCATTGCCTTCCCCAGTCTTTTAAACTTTCCCCCAGCAAGCTGGGTACTCATTTTACCGACCTTGGAAGGATGGAAGGCTGAGTCAACCTTGGGCCAGCTACCTGAATCCAGCTTCCACTGGTATCGAACTCAGGTCGTGAGCAGAGAGTTCAGATCACAGTATTGCAGTACTGCTGCTTTACCACTCTGCACCATGGGGACGCTTTTGGCTCATACCCGACTGGCATAGCAAACGGGTTCTGCCCTGGAGTTCTAACCTCAGCTGCGTGGCTGAAAAGAAGGATCGATTCAGGCAAACCCAAGGCAGTCAGCATTCTTCACCCAACAGGGCTGCACAGTCTAGGGATAATTCTGCAAGACCCCCTGTGCCCCTAAACAAGGGTGTTAATGGTGCTCACTGAGCCTCATAACACTAACTAAACAAAATCCTCCCAATGCATAAAGTGACCAGCCTATTTAACAGCCACACCCAAGCCAATTGTACAATCCACTATACAAGTAATATAGGACAGGCAAAATATACCTCTTCCAAAGATGGGGGAAAAAATCTTACCCAGTCCCCCATGAACCAGGGGTGACCAGCTCTTGCTTGCACTGCCTAAAGGGCAGGAGGGTGGGCCGAGCATGAGGTGAAGACTGCTTGAGCAGGTGCAGAGCTGGCCATTAGCAAGCACCAGCTCCATCCCCTAAACTATCAGGGTACCCTGTGCCCTCCTGCTCTACCTCCTTGCACGGAGGCAAAAGTGGCTCTCTGATGGCATGTCCAGTTGGCCTGCTGTGGGGTGGGAGCTGGATTGCCCAATTAGCAGCAGGAGGAACATAAATAACCAAGACAGCCAATACCAAATCATGAGAAGCCAGAGCTTTGGTTGAGGTGATGTTTAACACAGTGGAAATCAACTCCAGTCTCCCTCCCCTAATTCCAAATGAAGCTTTCCTTATAAATGGGATGACTGGTTACCCTATGTAGCATTTTTTATATTTGCCCTCTGTAACTGCTAAAGGTAACACATCCACTCTCAAAAGGGTAAATTCCATCCTGTGATATTCCAGCTAAATATTTCGAGTTGATTTGTCTCAACTGGTAATGAATCATCACATTATTCAATACCACAAGCATAAGGAATAGAGCACCCATTTTTAGACCCAATCTGAACACTTAGTTCAAGTGGTACAGGAGCAGTGGTAGTAGATTGTTCAAACCATACTGGAGCAAACATAACAGATCATCCAAGAAGTACTAGAGGCAGGGTAGCCAGTCATCCTCCCTCCATGAAAGGACCATCCCTAGTAGGTTTTATTCCTAAATAAGCTGGAATTCCACCCACCATTTTTGTTGAGTGTAGGAGATCATGTATGATTGGTCTTGCTGGGGGCTATGACAGCGCCCGCCTCACGATCCCACTGGATCGCTTTTATGTGCTGTTTATGGCTACCCCAGCCCCTCTTTCTCCTCAGTTCTTCCTTTTAAAACTTTTCCCTCAGGACTATAGAACTCAAGGGGTGGGTATGATATGGATTTCACTCTTCTAGTCTCTTCGGGGGGGTTGCTTTCAGATGGATGTATAATTCAATTTGTAGGGGACCACAGCAGCTTTGACAGTTTTCCCAAATTATAGGCACCAGAGAACTTTAACGTAAACCACAGATATTTATTTTAAACACAAAGTCTTAAACTGGGGATATGGGAGATATTTACACGGGCTATAATGTATCTCACACAGTTAACAAGTTGCTCAGTTGTTTCAGGCTTTCTAATATATCTTTCTTTCTTTCTTAGGTCTCTCAGGTTTTCAGTTCACATATAATACACTCTCCAACACTAGCAAAGGCTGGCCTCTTGGGTATACTGTGCCAAGTCTCTCAAGTCAACTGGACCCTCTACTCCCAGCTCTTCAGACTTTTAGACCCACATCTGTTCCCTCAGCCACCTCTCTAGTTCTTAAGAGACGTATATATATGTGTGTCTGTGACCGTTCAGGTCTTCACCGTGACTCTTCCTTTTAGTCACACACAGTCCCTTGCTGTTTTTATAGAGCTAGCAGCCAGCTTTGCATCTCACAAAGGCTCTCCACAGCTACTGCCCCAGCTCCTTCTCAAAGACCAACTCTCTCAGACTCTGTCAGGCACCAACTGACTGCCTCAGCCGTTAGCTGTCAATTCCACACTGAGGGCGTTTTCGCACTGACCTTCAAGTGGCGCGACGACCCTCTTCATACCGGAGGATCTGCGCGGATTTCGCACAAGAAGCGCCGGCGCACCCAAAAGAGCCGGCGACTTCCGTCGCGAAACCCGCTCAAACGGAAACCGCCAAGAAGCAGGAAAACGTTTGAGCGGGTTTCGCGACGGAAGTCGCCGGCTCTTTTGGGTGCGCCGGTGCTTCTTGTGCGAAATCCGTGCAGATCCTTCGGTGTGAAGAGGGTCGTCGTGCCACTTGAAGGTCAGTGCGAAAACGCCCTGAGAGTTCTGAGCACTCTGGCCCCCACCCTCAGGTCACCTGACCCAGGCTCTGTGCATCTTCAGTTTTCTGTTTAACCCATACCGTACTGTCACAGGGGCTTTGCTATGGGGGCTTTTTAAACAACCAGGAGTCTTGCAATCTAGGTTGGTCTCCCCACAGAAGTTCTGTTTTAGCACATCACCTGCTCTCCTCTGCTTTCTGAGTACCTGATTTTAACTAATTTACCTTGTAGCTGTTGCATGCACATAATAATATTAGACTGCTCTAAGACTGGGAAGGCTCCAAATGAATCTAGAAAGCTGTTATTAACTGCATTTAAATCTTTATCCATTGATATAGGGCTATGTATCTATATTGCTGAGGTTCCAGGTCTATGTTTCCACTCTTCATGAATTGGAGCTGCTTATGTTCAGCAGGAGATGATAGGTCAATCAGGAGATTCTCTTTCCCATTTGTCCTTGATGGGGGTGGGGGGTAGATTTTCTACTTTATGTGGCTGAGATCATTTAATTGGGATAGGAGGTGTAACAGTATTTTAAAAGACTTCTGAGGAATGATGCCATATAAATGCAGCCAGTCTGATTTAGCCATAACCAGAGATGAAATTTTGGTAGAAAAAAAAGAGAAGCATTGCTCTGTTAGAATGGATAGGGCCTGTCAGTCTTTCATAATATTTTAGATTTATGTTTTCATACCTTTGATTTAATAGAGAAGCTTGATGCTCTCTAAGGATAAATATTCAAGACAACCCTACATAGGTAAAAAAACCCCAGCCTTGTATTGCTCCTAGACAGCAATCCAGGCTCAACAAAACCCCTATATTTCCCCTTGGTGGTGTAGAATTTGGAGTTTTGGCTTATTGACTGGGTAGTTAAAATGGTTAGGATATCTAATTGCTCATAAATATTTACAGCGAGGTGTCAAACTCATTTGTTATGAGGCCTAGATTTGACACAAATGGGACTTTGTGAGGATAAGCCATGTGTGTAATAAAACGTAATGCCAAGTAACGGAGATATAAAGCTTATAAAGTATACAGATAAATACAATTAAAGATATTGTGTTTTAACTTAAAATACAAAGATGCTTAAACTCTTACAATATTTTGTTTAAAATGGGAAGGTGAGGGAATACTGGGATTTGGCAATGCAATATTTAACATAAAGAACCAAGGAAAAGCACAAAGATCACAGCAGAAACTAAAAATATAAAATGTTCTGAATCTAGGAAAATATGAAATGGCTGGGCATTGCAAGCTTCTCCCCCTACCCCCTGGGTCTACTCAGATTGATAATAATAGTTTTTTAGTATAATATCCCCCTTTGTCTATGGGTTCCCAGATTAGAGTATTCACTAGACACCAGTTCTCAGGTTCATTCGACATAGACAAGCTGGCTCAAAACATCAATCCTTTATTTGCAAGCAACTTCAACGACCCATAAATGCTACAAAAAATGAAACTACCTTACTTTCACTCCACTGAAATACATTACAGCACAAAGTTGCAAGGAAAGCACAGAATGGATTTTTTATTATGGTCTCTGGGTTCAGAGACTGTAATGAAAACTCCATTCTGTGTTTTCCTTGCAGCTTTGCAAGCCCAGAAGCCAGCAAAGGCAAGGCAGAAGGAGCTTGGAACATTGTCAGTAGCCTTGTTGCTTCAAAGTGAGAACAGAAGGAGGGGAGAGATAATTGTTGTGGGCCTGATTGAAGCCCTGGACAGGCCAGGTGTGGCCCGCAGGCCTGGAGTCTGACAGCCTTGTTTTATAGCGTCTCAGCAATCAAGAATATTCAAGATGCTAATATATTTAAAATAGAGGTATCCTCTCCCGCATCCAGGAGAAGTTGGCCAGGTTCTTGGGGTTCTTATAAGAAGGGTATGGTAGTCTTAAAAAAACAGCAAGATGCCAAAGGATTACAATCTTTCAATACATTGCACTCGTGTTCTGTAAAAGTAATATCCTCTATACTCTTGAAACTCTTCTGGAGAGCTTTAAAGTTATTATTTGTCCAAGCATTTGGTTTTAAGAAATTGGCAAGTTTGCTTTGTTTGGAAAATGGAAGGGGGTGGTCTTTGAAAGGAGAACCGCTTTTCCTAATCATTGTAAATTAACAAATTAATGACTAATATTCAGACTAATAAATTCAATAATTTTAGGGGATAGCATTTTACCAGGAAAAAGAGAAGATTTAGTTTATCTCTTTTTGTTTTTGGCTTGATTTGTTTCCAGTTTCTTTCCTTTATCTCTCTTCTACTGTCTGGCAGCACTGCTTGCTTATGAGTAATAGCTATTAACTAAATTATCTTGAGTTGCTAACTCACTGAATGTAATACAGGAGTCTAGCTTGGTCAGGTGCCTTTAGGCTGAACTCATATGGCCTGAAACTGTATGGTATATAAGGTACATACAGTGCATATCTCCTCAACCATACTCAGCAACCTTGAAACTTGGGAAATCAGTTGTGTCGCATGATCTGAGGAAATGAATGGTGGTTTTGCCTTTTCATCACTGTGCAATTTATTCAAAAAATTTTGTGGAGTCAAATAGACTGATTCTCTTCTAGGTCAAAACTTTGCAGAATTTATCAAACTGGTTCCATTCAACCCTGTATGTTCACATATGTGCCTGTGGTTATTTTTGAGAAGAAAGGACCACAATAGTAAAGCACTGTGAACACTAGGAGAGCTATAAAATGACTGATATAAGAAAATGTAATGATATAATGGCGTGGTTATCATTACTACATGTAATGATGTAAGGACTGAATGACAGAATGTAATTGTGGTAATTAATAGAGTTGTAATTATATTATTCATTATGGGATTATGCCACCCTTGTAGAAATGTAGTGAACTGCAAAAGAAAGTGGAAAGGTATTCTTTATAGGATGAATAATACTTTGATTTAGATTTTCGATAACTGCAAAGTGCAGCATCATTTCAAGATTCCACTAACCAAACCTAAAAAGTAGCCATGGAAGTAAATCCACTTTATTGTAAGCAATACATTCAGTTTGTCGGCCTAGAAGCAGTCCAATGGTGGGGGATGCTATGGCTTTTATCTTCATTCCAGTCTTTATGCACTGGAAATAATTCTTTAAGACACACATTCACACATTAAAATTGCCCTTGTCCTGAAATTGCATAGGATAGACTTTTAAAGCTTTTCTAAAATAGCCATGGTTGTGATTCAGCTTAGTATGGCATTGTCAGAACACGTGCTTTTATAACAGTAGTTTGAAGAGCCACATATCTGAAGTCTGGATGGCTAAGATCCCAGTAGGCAGCCGTGTTGGTCTGAAGCAATAAAACAAAGCAGTAGACAAGTGCACCTTCAAGACCAACTAAGTTTTATTTAGAATGTCTGATGAAGTCTGCTTAAGAGCATATGAAAGCTTACATTCTAAATAAAACTTAGTTGGTCTTAAAGGTGCACTTGTCTACTGCTTGGATAGCTAAGAGTTAACTATCCAAGCATGGTTCCAAGAAAGCAAGTTGATATATGGCAGTCCTACAACTGAAGGACAGAACTCATGGCCATTAAAACATTTTCCAGAGTGCATTAGGACTGATTTCACATTGTTGAATATTTCATGACTTCAGCAATTCTAGAATAAGGAACTTCATGGGTCATTGTAGTGATGTGGTTCTTCTCCTTCCAATGTTATCTGATTTAGCCAACAGAAGTTCAATATGGCAGTTCAAAAGTATGAAGTAGTCCTCAGTTAATGGTATTTTTTCCTCTCAAAATGACTTTAATCCAGTGCTCTGTGATGCAATTATAATCTTTTATGAATGTATGTGTTAAGTGCTGTCTAGTCATTTCTGATTTATGGCAAAACTATGAATTAATGATCTCCAAAATATGCTATTGTTAACAGCCTTCTTGCAAACTGAGGCCTGTGGCTGCCCTGAATGAGTCAATCCATCTCATGTTGGATGCTCCTCATTGTTTGCTGCTTCAATTTTTCCTAATCTTTTCTGGTGAGTCTCATATTCTCATAATTTGACCAAAGCACATATTCTCATAATTTGACCAAAGCACAATAGCCTCAGTTTAGTCATTTTAATTTCTAGAGAGAGTTCAGACAATTTAATCTAAAGGTAAAGGTAGTCTCCTGTGCAAGCACCAGTCATTTTCGACTCTGTGATGACATTGCTTTCACGTTTTCACAGCAGACTTTTTACGGGGTGGTTTGCCATTGCCTTCCCCAGTCATCTACACTCCCCCCACTTTTTTTGTCTTTTTTTGGCGGGGGGAGGGTCATGGTATCTATAAAACTCTCCTGCAAAATGTTTTAAATGAATCAACTTTCTTCCTGCTAGCATTCTTCATTGTCCAACTTTCACATTCATATATAGTAATGCAGAATACTGTCATAAGAATTATCTTGATCTTGTTTGCCTGCAACATATCCTTACACTTAAAAATCCCAGTGTCCTATTGATTTCTGGGTTGCAGTCTCCCATTTTGGTTGATAATAGAACCAAGGAATAGAAAATCTTGAACAATTTCAATTTCTTAATTGTCGACTTGAAAGTTGTATAATTCCTCAGCAATTCTTACTTTTGTCTTCTTTGTGTTACTTTTGTCTTCTTCGTAATTCTGCTTTAGCATTTCAGCTTTAACTTTAATTAGTAGTCATTTCAAGTCTTCATGATTTTCTGCCAGTCATGTGGTGTTGTCTGCATATCTCAAACTGTTAGCATTCCTTCCACCGACTTTTACTTTGTCTTTATCTAAATCTAATCCAGTTTTCCTTATGTGTTCTGATTATAGACTGAAGAGCTAGAGAGATAAAATTCATCCTTGTCTGACACCTTTGCCAACTGGAAACCATTCTGTTTTTCCATATTCTGTCCTAAAAGTACCCTCTTATTTAGAGTATAGGTTGTGCATCAGTCAGATGTTGTGGCACACCCATTTATTTTAAAACAAACCATAGCTTTTCATGATCCACAGTGTACTAAACTTTGCTGTAATTTATGAAACACAAGCTGATTTTCTTTTCTGGTATGCTCCAGTAAGAAATGAAAAATTTGCAATATGATCTTTAGTGCCTCTTCATTTTTTGAATCCACCTTGAACATTCTATATATGGTAAAAATATGTTGTAAGATTCTGAGCATCACTTTTCTTGCATGAAAAATTAAAAAGATGGCCTGACAGTCATAGATTTCTTTCTTTCTTTCTTTCTTTCTTTCTTTCTTTCTTTCTTTCTTTCTTTCTTTCTTTCTTTCTTTCTTTCTTTCTTTCTTTCTTTCTTTCTTTCTTTCTGAATATAGATTGAATGTTTCCAGTCTGTAAGCAATTGTTTTATTTTCCATATTTGTTGACACATTCTTGTTAAGATTTCTATGGATCCTGTTTTTAAGACTTGAAATAGTTCTATTGATATCCCATATACTCCTGGCTATTTAACAATGACATAATACTTGAAATACATTTTTTAGGCTTGAAATAGCTCTATTGATATTCCATTTAATCCTGGTTATTTACATAATACTATTATTACATAATAGTATATGTTTTAAATGTGTTGAAAGAAAATCCCATAATGTTGGGGGGCTTACCAAATTTGCCCTTTCTTTCTCTCACAAGAGAAAGACTTGTGAGAGAAAGAAAGGGCAAATTTGGTAAGCCCCCCACCATAAACATGAACATCAAATTTGGTAAGCCCCCCAACACTTGTGAGAGTGTTTATGTTGCTTTTATGTTAAGCAAGCTTGGTCACACCTGGTTTGTACAGTTAATAGCATGCACATTTAGATCAGTGTATGAAGAGAACTTCTCTTCTCCAAATACTTTGACCACCAAATGAGAAGGGAGCACTCACTGAAGAAGATCCTGATGCAGGGAAAGATAAAAGGCAAAAGAAGAAGGGGACGGCAAAAGATGAGATGGCTGGACAGCATACTGATGTAACTAACACAAATTTGAGCAGACTTCAGAGGACGGTGGAAGACAGGAGGGCCTGGCGTAACTTTGTTCATGAGGTCGGAAAGAGTTGGACTTGACTGTGCAACTGAACAACAACAATGAAGAGAACTCCCAGAAAGCTTTTCACTGGTTGGACAATGTCACCCTGGCTACTAAATATCAAGTAAATCCTGCATTTACCATAGTTCTAGATTAGTACATCAACAGAAAAAATTCTGGTGGTCCAAAGGGACTTATTAGGAAATGATATGCTGAAGTTAAATCTTGCTCCAGTTGAGTCATTTCTTCTTCTCAGATTCAACCACTGCTTTGTTATATACAGCTCAAACCTCACATTAATCCCTTACAGTTGTGATAACCAGTGTCTGGGTTTAAAGATCCCTTTGCTCTCAAATTATTGTCCAATGAAAGTCCATTCATACTATCATGACATTCTTTTTCTTTCTCAGTAATCATTTCTTCTTCATCAGCCCCCGTTTTTAGCAAGCCTTTTTGTAATCTAGTAATATGTATATACAAAGTAACTAAAAAACTAACCTCATTTGATATATAGAAATTAGATTTTGTTAAAATCCAGAGACTGGTTATCACAATTTGGGATTAATGTGAGGTTTGAGCTGTGGTTGAAGCTGAGAAGAAATGATCAATTGGAACAACTTTAGGTGGAAATGCCATTTTTTACTGATTAACAATTGCCAAATAATACCTCAGTACTTCCTGAAGACAAAGTGGATCTTATCTTTCTTGCTCTGCTACTGTGCAAATTACTGAAATGCACATTTCTGTTTATAAATGTTAAAGGTAAAAGAAATAATAGCCATTGTTCTGAACCACAAAAGCTGTCAACAAGGTAAATTACATGTCTGAAAGGGAATTTATTAAAATAAGATGAAAGACTTAGGATTATTTTTTTCCTAACCCTCCAATAGAGGCACTAAATCAAACCCCAAATCTTCAATAGCACATATTAGACGTCAGACTTGCAGCTTGCACATTTATCTCTCCTGCTCTCTCCGTACAGCTTGGCTCAGAGCTAGGTAAGAAGAAGCAACTGTAATTAAGATGCAAAGACAAAGGCTCAATAACTTCTTGCTCCTTTCTTAAGCTAAAACCTGAAGCTTCTGTTCTTGAAGCGTAGGTGAATTATGCTTAAAGAACTTTATGATAGGAGACAAATCTAATGAGGGAAGGCAGGAAATTTAGGCACTGCCTTTCTCACTATTCTTCAAGATTTTTTAAAAATAATATAGAGTGTTTTGCTAGAGAAAACATGACATAGTCCTTGACACTGTTTTGAAAACAAAGCTCTTCAAAGCCTATATGAACAGAAACCTCAAAAATGTCCCTGTCATATTCCCAAACTTGTGTTCTATGAGTGATTTATGGGCCATATTGTCTCTTCATATTGGGAAAGACAAAAAAAAAAAAAACCAACAACACACACACACAATAAATTCCACCCAAAAGTCCAAATTATAATGCTGAATTTCCTAGAAGAAACCTTATATATAAGTATCTGCTGCGGTCCAAGGCAAGAGCAATCTCATGACTGAAGATCATCACACACCTCCAGGGTGCAAATAGCATAACATTTGCAACCAGTCATCATTAGTGTTGTGTTACAGATGTTCAGAACAACCCTAAGCACATCTACTCAAAATCCTACTGAGGTGTATTATATGAGGTTTAGTCCCAAGAAAGTGTTTGTTGGGTTGTAGTTACCGACTCTTAGGTAGGAGTGCCTATATAACTAGAGCCGGAGTTATACAGTCTCCCCAGAAGCAAAACCACAGGCAGTGAAAAAACTGTCACTACCAGTAATATTGTGTTGCATATACAGTGTTGACTGAACATGCAGGAAATTATTCAAGTACCTGTAAAGTATATTTACCAGATGCAGATAAACAAATGAAAAACCAAATCTGCATAAATTTAATCTAAGAAAAACAAAACAACTATTTAAACAAACATCTTACAGTACTTTTGAACCAAATTCCCACATGCCCATAGAGACAGACAATAACAGGTACCTGTGGGTATTTGGCAGGCCATTGCTAGAAACTGGATGGACTCCTCAGTTAGATCACAAACTCATTGTTTTAAAAAAAAGTCTGTCCCTAATGCATACATGTATTAGCCATAAAAACAGTAGTGAAGAAGTTTGCCTGAGATTATTGTAGATTCAGAAAGTAAAGCCATATTGTTATATATTCAGATGACATCATCATGGGAAGTTCATATTGTAGACTGCTGGAAACGGCACAGCATACCAGTTTCACATTGACATAAATGAGGGTAACATAGTTGTAATATATGTGTCACATGAACTGTTCCTTGCTTAAGGGACTCTGAATGTCATTAATTACTAATTATTATTCTGTCAATCCCTCTCCTCCAAATTCAGCTTGACAGTGAACCTCATTTTTACTAAATGTATTATTTTACTTCTTCATCCAAAAATTGAATATACTCAGAACTGCTACTCAGATGGACTGTATTCAAAGTTTTGTGATGAATCCAGAGCATTGAAGGAACTCAAACATTTGGAACAGATTAAAGTTCAAGTCCAGTGGCACCTTTAATAAAAACAGATTTTTATTCAAGGTATGAGCTTTTGTGCATAAACACACTCTTCAGATAAAATGAGACAGAAGAAAACGATTCAAATGTATAGATAGGGTTGAAAAGCAAATTAGCATATAACGCGATGATGACATTTTGAGACAAAACAGGAACAACAAGCCAAGTGTACAGGGTCAACAGCTGTATGGATCCAATTAAGCGGAAACAAGAGTTGAAGCAATAAATATGTGAAAATAGGAGATAATTGTGTAAGAGAAGCTTTTCTAATTGTTTCAAACAACATTTTAAAAAAACTTTTAGTTGGGACGGGGTGCAGTATATTTCAAGTTTCATTGCATTATATTACAATCGCTATATGTTGTTCTAAATACTATATCAATATATTATTCTTTAGAGGTATTATGTCAGAAAAAAAATCTATTCCTATTATTATTAAGAAAGACAGGAATGCATAAAAATACACTGGATGTATAGTCTTTCTTGGTGAGAATGGATTTAGCATATGTAGGTCAGATGCTGAAGCTGAAGCTCATATACTTTGGCCACCAAATGAGAAGGGAGCACTCACTGGAGAAGAGCCTGATGCTAGGAAAGACAAAAGGCAAAAGAAGAGGATGGCAAAAGATGAGATGGCTGGACAGCATTATTGATGTAATAAACACGAATTTGAGCAGACTTCAGAGGATGGTGGAAGACAGGAGGGCCTGGCGTGACTTTGTCTATGGGGTTGCAAGGAGTCGGACTTGACTGTGCGACTTAACAACAACAATGCTATTAGAATACTTGGAACGAACACTGCCCCAGATTTAACAAGGATACAGTTTTCTTATCTCATCTTTTTTAAAACAATACCATGGAATACTGTTTGTAATGCAATGCAATATATAGAAATTTCTCCCCCCACAAAACTTTGAATGAGTGTAATGTAATACTGCACCCCATCCCAACTAAAAGGAAAAAAAAATACTGTTTCTTACCTTCACGCTTGAGGAGAGACAAATGGGGCATTGTAAAGGAATCTCAGTTAATTTCCCACAATTAGAATAGATTAGAAAAATCTGACTCAAGATTAAGGTGTCACCCATTCTGAATGAAGTTGCCCTCCCCTTGAAGGAACAGGTCCATAGTTTGGGGTGCTTTTGCCTTTTGATGGATAAACAGGTCTCAGCTGTTGCCAGGAGTGCCTTTTACCAGAGTTGAGCAGTTATCCAGCTGAGACCTTTCCTGGGCAAAAAAGAAATGGCCATTGTGGTGCATGCCTTTGTTACATCTAGATTAGATTATTCCAATGGACTCTGTGTGGGCCTTGAACATGTTCAGAAACTTCAGTTGGTGCAGAATGCTGCAATAGGTGGTTGGGACCATTTCACTCTAGCCCTGGTCCATCTACATTGACTTGTAATCTCTTTCTGGGCACAATTCAAGGTGCTAATGTTGATCTTTAAAGACATTATATGGCTTGGGGTCAACATACTTGAAGGACATAAGAGAACATAAACATATAATAAGATCCCTGTTGAATCTGGTCTCTCTAGTCTAGTGTCCTGTCTCACACAATAGTAAACCAGTTCTTCTGGAGGCCGAACAATAAAACATAGAGATGAAGGCCTTGCCTTCTCAGCCAGCCTTTGGCTCCCTGCTTAAGTCTTTCCCTTTGGGGTGAGGCCCCACCGAGCTGTCCAATCTCTCTCCTCCCTGACAAGGGTCTGTCTGATGGCCAATCCTTGCTACCAATAGGGCATTCTCTCTCTCTTGACTCAGGCGTGGGGTCTGAACCTGGCTGTCCCAGATACCCCACACCCAGTTCTCATTCCTCCTGCATTTCCTATAGAGGCAGCAGAGCTGAGGGGAAGGCCTGACAGCTATTGCCAAAACCTCCCAAGGCAACCTCCCAGAAACCCCTTTTCCCTTATGGATCAAGAATCACCAGTGCTTGTAGGGAAAAAGTTAGGAAAACTAAAGCTCAGTATGAGCTTAGGCTGGCCAAAGATGCTAAAAACAACAAAAAAGGGTTCTTTTCTTACGTTCAGAGTAAGAAAAAGAGCAAGGACACAGTAGGCCCATTGTGAGGGCAGGAAACTGAAAGTGTAACGGGTTATGAAGACAGGGTGGAACTGTTCAATTCCTACTTTTCCTCAGACTTCTCTTCTGAGGGAAACAGTGCTCAACATGGCATAAACAGAACACATAATAAAGGTATGGAATTCCAACCTAGGATCAGCATAAGAGCAGTACATAAACACCTAGTTTCTTTAAATGAAACTAAGTCCTCAGGGTCAGATGAACTGCATCCAAGGGTTCTAAAAAAGCTTGTGGATGTAACTTCTGAGCCTCTGGCTATTATTTTTGAGAATTCTTGGAGAACAGGAGAGGTACCGGAAGATTGGAGGTGGGCAAATGTTGTCCCCATCTTCAAGAAGGGGAAAAAGGAGGATCCGGGTAACTACCGACCCGTCAGCTTGACATCTATACCTGGAAAAGTTTTAGAACAAATCATCAGTCAGTCCTGGAACATTTAGAAAAGATGGTTGTGATCCAGCATGGTTTTCTCAAGAACAAGTCATGTCAGACTAACCAGATCTCTTTTTATGAGAAAGTGACTACCTTGCTGAATCAGAAGAATGCTGTAGACATAGTTTATCTTGATTTCAGTAAGGCTTTTGATAAGGTTCCACATACTATCCTTGTTGACAAGTTGGTAAAATGTGGTTTGGATTCTGTTACCGTTAGGTGGATCTATAACTGGTTGACAGAGCGCACTCAAAGAGTGCTTGTGAATGGTTCTTCATCCTCTTGGAGAGGAGTGACAAGTGGAGTGCCTCAAGGATCTGTCCTGGGACCTGTTTGGTTCAACATCTTTATAAAAGATTTGGATGAAGGAATAGAGGAAATACTTATTTAATTTGCAGATGATACTAAATTGGGAGGGGTTGCAAATACAGCAGATGACAGAAAGAGGGTACAAAAATATTTTGACAAGCTGGAAAACTGTGCTAAAACCAATAAAATGAATTTTAACAGGGAGAAATGTCAAGTTCTGCATTTAGGTAGCAAAAATCTAATGTATGGCTATAGGATGGGGGAGAATTGTCTTAGCAGTTAAATATTCAATATGTCAACCACACACACCTCACTGCATGTATCCACCTTGCCCCCGCCCCAGCAGCTTCCTGCCCTCCCTCCCTCACACCAGTTGCTTGAGGGCCAGAATCAAGCCCTGGATGGCCCTTCTGCCCTTCACTCTTTTGTTTGACATGCCTGTTTTTCAGCATATATAAAGGAGATGAGTACTAGTCTTGGAGTAGTGAATCTGGGCAGAATCTGGAATTCTTAGTTGTGTCCTACTACAGGATTTTCAATAATGAGCAGCTGGACATTGTATCCAACAGTTCCTTTCTATACATGTATATGATCTTGGGCAAGAAGGAAGTATTTTTTCCTCTCCAGATGGTTACACTAAGGAAAAATTTCTTGTATTGATACATGACTATTCATTCATACAAGGTATAACTTGAGATCCCATTTCAATCATTCTGAGAAAGTGTTTACATGAGCACGGTAGTTTAAGAAGAGTGTCTCATGGGCTGGAGTCCTTAACATGTCCTTAAAACAATGGACATAGGCTTGTAAAGGTGTGGTTGTGCTTCTCCTTGTGCAATTGTCCTTGTGTCTATGGAAGTGAGTCTCTGATTATAGACCAAAATGGGCAGTGCCAGCAAAAAAAAAAAGGTGCAGTTCCAAAAGAACATTTGTGCATCTTAAACATTCAAGTCATACAAGAGATGTATTATGCTAGCTAATCAGAAAAAAAAACTAATAACACTTTAAAAAGAAAAGCAATCTCTGCTTTGTATAGAATCAAGCATGATTGAGCATACTCATTCTTCTTCTTCTTGTCAAAGACATTCCATGCAGACTCCACAGTTGCTTTCTATAGAGAGTTCACCAATGCTTCAAAGATGAAGGATGTCATTCATGGAAATCCCATTCCTGACAGGTCATCAGTAAATGTCTGTGTTAGAAGGGTGATGGTGATACAAGGGAAACCCACAGATGTGCTGTAGCGGCATGCACTGAGCATGCAAACAGTGATTATAACGTACTGTACAGTTCCAGATTTTTCTTTTTAAAATACCCCATTACACTAAACATTAAAGTGGCAGCACATAAACTTCAGTTGGATGTAATACAATGCATCTCCACAGATTCCTCAGTCAATACAAATAAGGGATTTCAAAAAAGAAACAAAATCTTCTGATATAGAAAGGATAACTCAGTGACTGTAGGGGGGAAATTTCTATTGCTACTAAAGAAAATGCAGTTTGGCTGTCATTGGATAACCTTGATAAGTGCCAGTCCCTTGTTGCTGTTTCATTTTTTTCTTACCATTCCCTGTGGAACTGAAGTCTTACAAAAGGAAACATCATCTTCCTTTTTATGCACTTAGGTTGTCCTTGCCAGTTTTAAAAAAAGAGATAGTCTCAATTACCTAGACTACATTCTAGAGATAAACATATGCATCAGATGAGCCTACCTGTCTATCAGATGATTGGTGCTGTGACCTTTGACAGTGCTGATAGTCTGAGTGAGGAAGCAAAGAAAAGGTAGCTGTGTTGGTCCACAAATTCCAAAAGCAATTCGGTAATACCTTTTATTAGGAACAATTGAAGCATGGCTTTCTTTCTTGCTTACTGATTTGTGAAATATTGGTATATAAGCATTACCAATGTGCAGTTGTGTTTAGGGAGAGAGGGAGTAGGCTTGAATTCTGCCCTCTCCCCTTAGTCTCCAATTTCTTCCCAAGTTGTTAGCCTCATTAACGCTGACATTACCAACCATTTGATCAAATGTGCACATACAGTTCTGGGGTCAGAAATGGACGTATATTGCCATTTTCACATGCATACACAGTTCCTAGTATAAGAGGGAATGCCATGAAGAAAGCTGACTTTTGTGTGTGTATCACCACCCTACTGAATGCAGATGCCTATAGGATTCTAGCATAAGTTCTGGAGACCATGGTCCTGTAAAATGAAGTGCAGAGGTTGTATCTTCTGAAAACTGTCCAGGTGAAGTTTGCTTTCATGGAAGTACTAGGTCGTTAAATGATTCCTGCTGAGCTGATCAAGTGTTAGCTGAGAAGATTGGTTTGCAAAAGTAAATTGTTCTAGTCATAAGCTCCAAGTTCTAAACATAAAACCGGGTGATATCTGCAGGAGTTGACTTCATCAAAATAAAAGAAAATCGTTAAGCTGCAGCACTCCCATGTGATTAATTATATCTCTAAATTTGCCTGAGACAAGCACTCTGAAAATTGCATAAAATAAGACCCATCACTCACCATGAATAAGCTTGAAAACATACATATAAAAATAAATTGGCATCTTTTCAAAGGCTGTCTAGAAAAACAGGTGCAAGTTTCCTTCAGACAGTTACTATCAGATGGGAAAGAGCAATGTAAAACATTCACTGAAACATGATGCAAATTGCTTTTCCGGAGCATGAGATGAGGAAGGTATCCTAAAGTAGGCATATCACAAGAGTCTTCATTTATGAAGGGAAATATGTTGTACTTGCCTTTGGCCAGGAATCGATCGAATCACTTAGTTTCCTTTTGCAACTTTCAGGCAGAAAGTGGAGTAAAATATTTCTTATCCACCAAATAGCCTCCTGGATCGCAGAAGCCAAAGTGACTTCCACAGTTAATTCTAAAAAAAGTCAAAATGCCCATTTTTTTTGTCTTTTTTGGCCTTACCTTATACAATAAGCAGATCATAAAAACATTTACTCATCACTCGTCTCAGAGGCCCGTTAGTCTTGAAAGGAAAAGGTCTGGTAGAAGCCTGGGAGGCTGTGCTAAATAAGCACTCCAATGCTCTTCACTATGAAAAAAATATATCATTGTTAAAACCCAGCTTCTACATTTCACTCCAGATGTACCAAAGGAGGCCAGCACCACTGAGCTCTGATGCAGCAATGGGATTTTCAGTTAAGAATAAAAAAGATGACTAAAGGATAACATGATAGAGATTTTTTTAATGGGCATGTTGTGTATTAAGTAGATAGAGATGACTTTTTCTCCCTCTCTCACAATAACAGGACTTGGGGGTACCTAGTTAAGTTGATAAGGAAAACATTCAAAACAAACAAAAGGATGCACTTCTTTACTCAAAGAGTAATTGAATTGTGGAATAAACAATTTTTATTAGTAACATATGGTAGCAAAACTATATCTACAACTTATAAAAACTTAAAGTAAAAGAAAAAACTTTCTACCCCATATCTTACTTTTCCCCCACCCCTTCCCCTGTTACTTGACCCCTGCCAATGTTATTTACTTAAAGGGAACAAATATTAAAGGTACCCTTAACTGTTAAGAAAACCCCAAAAGTTATATTCTTATTTTAAAAACCTTAATCATTATCAAAGATTGTCCAATGTCCTTTTATTTTCCACTCTTTCTCTACGTATCTTCTGAATTTCTTCCACTCCAACTTAAAAAGTTCCAAATCATAGTCTCTTAATTTTCTTGTTAATTTGTCCATTTCACTCCATGACATAACTTTTGTAATCCAATCCCATTTCTCTGGTATTTTTTCTTGCTTCCACAGCTGCGCATACAATGTCCTAGCAGCTGAGAGCAAGTACCATATTAAAGTTCTGTCTTCTTTTGGAAATTTTTCCATTTGTAATCCCAGCAGAAAAGTCTCTGCCACTTTATTGAATTCATATCCCAAAATCTTAGAAATCTCTTGCTGAATCATTTGCCAAAACATTTTAGCCCTTTCACAAGTCCACCACATATGGTAGAAAAAACCTTCATGCTTTTTACATTTCCAACACATATCTGGCATCTTGTTGTTCATCTTTGCTAATTTTTTTTGAGTCATATACCATCTATACATCATCTTAAAACACTTTTCTTTAATACTATGACATGTTGCGAGTTTCATAGAATTCTTCCACAAATATTCCCAAGATTCCATCTTTATTTCTTTATTTACATTAATTGCCCATTTTATCATTTGAGATTTCACTACTTCATCTTCTGTAGACCATTGTAAGAGTAATTTGTATACTTTTGAAATTAATTTCTCATTATCTCCAAGCAGAACTCTTTCCATTTCTGTTTGCTCCTTCCTTATTCCTTCAGTTTTGATATCATTCTCCACCAAACTTTTTATTTGTTGCATTTGAAACCAGTCATATTTGTAACTCAGTTACATGAACCACATCTGTGACAGAATGCAATGTAATTTTTCTTGCCTCCTTCTCCCTCAAATTTTTGTTAGCCCTTTTAAAACTTGCTTAGAATATATTCTTGCAGAGCTACTTGGGTAGAAAATGAGTAGCCATTCTGATACAGGCCCTTTATCTCCCTGGCAAGAGCAAGGTTGAACTTTACAGCCTGATATAGATGTTTGTAAGTCTTGAGGTTTTTAAATCAGTTCGACTAAATGAAAACACTTTTATGCCTTTTGCACAGCTTCCATAATCAGCAAGACTTCTGGTAATCTGCTATATAAATGCCAAATGTGCAAGGTAAAAATGCCTAAAGGCCCTGGAGTTCAGGGTTATTTTTTATAATGGCAGTCAAACACCAAGTTTCATTACAGCACAAAAATTTAGTATTTATTTCAGTCTCACATATCAGAATTCAACATAAATCAGAAGAAAAGCCATATTGATTTAGCTATCACTCAAACTGCACACATGTTTCTTCTGATAAAACTGGTGTACTTTGACAGCTTATTTCTTACAAGGGAAATGTGGGCAAATCACACCTCAGTGTCTGCAGGGAGCAAAAAGCTGTATCCCAGAAGAAGAAAAAAATTGGTCTCCTATAGCAGATTTGGAATAGAAGTTAAACCATTGTGCTTAGGAAAAATAAATGATCTGGGTTGAACTGGTGGTTCTGTTCAAATAGACCAAGACATTTCCCATCCAACATAAGGGTTAGAGTGGGTTAGCCTATCATTATGGTAACACCACCAGCCAACAACTCATTTCAGAAAAATGTAATTTACATTTTCTGTATCAGGTGCTACACAATGGCCGTTTGTTTTCTAAAAGCAGTGTGTAATAATGGCTGGGTATGTGAATGAAAATGGCTCTTCACAGAATCTTCCATAAACCAAGAATCTTCCATACACCAAATCACAGAATCTTCCATACACCAAAAAAGTTGGTGTATATAATAAGATGATTATTTTAATTACTCTCACAAGTAAAAGGAAAAAGTACACCTTTAATTCATATAACACCTAAAATAATACATATATAACACTATAAAAATATACACAAAAAGATAAATACATGGCCAAAATATAATATATAACATTATAAAAATATACACAAAAGATATATAGATAGCCAAAATGTAACAGAAAAAAAGTCTCAGTTCTTAGTGAGTTTATGTATCCTTATTTCCCCCTCAGTTTTCCTCTAAAATTGGTTCCCAAACCAGTTGCTGAAAACTAACTCAAATAATATATAATTCTAGAGAGGACTCAGTCAAGACACATTAGCAGGATCCCAGCTTCTGGCTCTTTCTTCTGGCCTAAGCGATGGCTTCTGATCCCTGGGTATAGAACTCTGGGTAGAAGTTGTAACTTGGACCATCCAAGTTGTATGCTTCTCTTCTGGCCTTAAGAACAGCCATTGATAGCTGTTGTTCAGTCTGAGTTGGGTCTATGCACAGTGGAAGGACGTTTGACTACTAGGGTCAATGTGGGAGCTAGAGAGCCATTTGGCATGGGTCTCAAGCTCAAAGGCAGCCTCAAATTTAAAAACTTATTTAATTAAAAATGAAACTATGCCCACTCTTTTTTGTGTCTTATTTTATTTTCATGTACCACTATTTTAATTTCTATTATGGCTGGGGCCACAAAAGCTGGAAGTGGCCTGGTCCTCTCTGATCCTCTGAGATGGCCTCCCAATCCTGTAGACTTTCACCTTAGAAATGGCAGCGGGCAGAAAGTTTGCTTTCAACTGGAATTATGTTTTATAGTATAAGGAATGTTTTATGAGGTTGCTTATAGAGATTATATGATTTCTCCATTACATCTTCCATAGTTGCTAGAATAACTGTGATGTCAAGCTGAAACCTGAATCCAAATTAGAAATTCCCACCATTGGAGAGTATTATGCCCATTTTTAACCTCCTGAAACCTATCTGAAAAGTTAAGCTCTAGAAACCAAAAGACCATTCCTTTTCTGTAGTTTTGGTAACTGTGAGTGGTACCAAGCAAAAACTAATACAATAGAGGTCTGTCAGAAGATGTGAGAAAGCAATGAGAAAGGAAGGCTGGGGGTTGGAGGCAGGTTTGTCAGGACTGAGCATAAAGATTGCTGAGAACCTTGCTGAAAAGTGATTAACACATTCCCACAGAGTTTGTTGGGTGACTTGAATCAATCACTCTCTTTCAACCTTACCTACCACACAGGCTTATGGTGAGGATAAAATGGAAAAGTGAATAATTTACACTGCCCTGGAAATATATATATAAATATATATGGAAAGGTTAGAAGGAAGTTTCTTTGGCAGGAGAAAAGTCTAAACTGCTTGGAGAGGTTTGATTGCTGTTATCTACAGATAATAGGCGGAGCTTGCCATTGGCATAGGCCAAGGGTGGCCAACAGTAGCTCTCCAGATGTTTTTTGTCTACAACTCCCATCAGCCCCAGCCATTGGCCATGCTGGCTGGGGCTGATGGGAGTTGTAAGCAAAAAACATCTGGAGAGCTAACGTTGGCCACCCCTGGCATAGGCAGTTGAGGACCACTGTCATGGGCTACTAAAGAAGTAAAACAAAATGCAGAAGTGTTGCCTCAGTGGCCATTTGTGTTGCCACCACCCAATCAGAAATGCTCGAGTCAATGGGTTATTCTGTGCTGCTGGAGTCTTATAAACTGAGACTTTCATAAGGCTATGTAAAGGTACAAAGAAAACTGAGACTATTGTGTATAAACAAGTGTCCTTTGATAGTATGGTTACGTCTTCTTGATTTAAAACCATGTATCAATCATTTTGATTAAGTCATGCGTGTGACAAGGAAATTATTCTTTTCCTTGCCTTCTAAAAGGAGTTACCATGTAAATAGCTTCTGGCCTACTTATATCTTACAGGAAAAGATACTGATCTCAAAAAACACTTCGCCAGTATCAAGAGATAGATATAGACTGTTTACAAAAATGAATACGTATGGAAGAAGGCAACCCCAGTTTTAAAGAAATCAAAATGTGAAGAACTGATTTCCTGCATAATTTAAAGTATTATTTTAATCGTTTTCATCCTTAAGGCCTTTGTATAGTTACTGACTTTCTTTAGTAAAAGGTTGACTAAGCGCACATTGTTTGTCTGCCAGACCTTAAAAATGTGAAGAAATGATAATTAAGAAGGCTGAAGGTGAAATATGTTGTCTTTTAAGGTGAAATGACATTTTTCCCTGCCACTCCTAAAGCAATCAATGAGAATTTCACAGAGTTTTTCTTCTTGAAGTGCTTTGTAAACCTTGACACTGAACAGCTCTGTATAAACAGTCCAATTCAATTTCATACTATTTTAGTGTTTTAAGAGTATTCCATTGTTTTTCAGCAACATTTTTAATTCCCATCAATGGCTTGTTAATGTACTTAACAATCAAGCGGAAATACAGCAGTGCTTTTTGTTGTTCTTAAATAAGTGCAGCTACTCATTTATAAAATAGTGCCTATTTCCACTAATCCCACTCCCTCTGAAGATTCCACTGGGCTGTTCCTGAGAGTCCACTATCTTTTTTTCTGGCTAAATGGGGTGGGCTCGCACGCAAGGATCAGAACTTGGAAAAGACCCCCCCCCCACCGAAGGTGTTGGTACTCAGAAGCAATAAATACTGTCACAACCCCCCCCCCCTGGAAATATGTTATAATTTGAATAAAATGGAGAGGGTACTTAGATTGAAATGGGTAAAATGGGGAATACACCAAACTTAGAACAGCCGAGGAAAAATAGTATTGCTATTATTCATTCAGAGAATTTAACGATTATTATTGAACACATGAACAAGCCTCATACTGCATCAGAAAATAGAAGTAGGGTTGCCAGCTCTAGGCTGGAAAATTCCTGGAGATTTGGGAGTGGAGCCTGGGAAGGACAGGGACCTTAGTGGGGTACAATACCACAGAGTCCACACTCCAAAGCATCCATTTTCTCAAGGGGAATTGGTCTCTGTAGTCTGGAGATGAGCTGCAATTCTACGTGATCCCCTGGAGGCTGGCACCCCTTAACAGAATATCCATATACCTGAAGTATAATGCAAAAAACCTCACATCAATAAAGGCAGTGTAAAAAGGATTTAGTATTGAACACAACAGTTCATTAATATCACTAATCACGTAACTAAAAAAAAAAAGTAAACACAGGGGTTCTCCTCATGAACATTTTTTGAGGATTTTGTTTCCCTGAAGAGGTTCTGGAACTCCATTCCAGCATGTTCCCCCCAGAAAATAAATTCAAAGTCTCTGTAGAAACCGAAGGGAGACTACAAATAAGCAGTTTTTTCTGGCCCTGAGACATTTTATTCCCAGGTTCATAGGATCACCACAACTTCACTCATGCAAGAAGCAGGAGAAGGACGTTTCACCCCCTTCTTCCTGCCCTATGCAGCCTCTCCAACTATAGTTCCCTCCCCCCCAATAAACTGTCAGGGATAGAAATGGCTGCTGGAGGAAAGAACAGCAGTAGTCAGTTTTGTCGGTGTCCAACCCCCTCCCTTGGTATTTTTGGGGTTTGGGTATATTAAACCTGAAAAATATTGGTATTTGGTATTGATATTGGAAGCTGCTCTAAGACTCCTTTGGGTAGTGAAAAGTGGGGTATTAATCCAATATCTTCTCTTCTACTTCTATGGAGACCATATCAATGGTTCCCATAGGGTATAATGGAGAATCAATCTGGAGGTATCTGGGGCACTGATAGGGCTGTTTTCTGAGGTAGAAACACCAAATTTGGAGAACAGCTGCTGGTGCCTCTCCCCAGGTTTCAAAAAGTTTGGACCAGAAGGTCCAGTTCTGTGGGCCCCCAAAGAAGGTGCCCCATCCTCCATTAGTTTCAATGGAGTGTGAAAAGGGTGTTTAAAGGGATCATGATCCCTTTAAATGCCTTCTCCAAGCCATGCAAGCGGTGCAACTCCAAAGGCATTTAAAGGGACTGCAATTTAAAGGGACTGCATTTAAAGGGACTGCAATTCCTTTAACCACCTTCTGCAGGCCCTGTAACTTCAGCTATCTGGCAGTTCAAAAAAATCCTGAATATTTTTGGAATTTTTGGGGACCAACCATTTTGGATAGCTGAAAAATGGCCAGATCTCTAACTGGCTGAAACAATATCTGGAAAATACTGATAAGGTATTATTATTATTATTATTATTATTATTATTATTATTATTATTATTATTATTATTATTATTATTATTGTTGTTGTTGTTGTTGTTGTTGTTGTTTTTTTTGTTGTTGTTGTTGTTGTTGTTGCTTGAATTTAGCCAAATTCACTCTCCTAGTCAGCTTTCTCCATTGACTCATTGTGAGTATCTGACAATGCAATCCTAAACAGGTCTACTTAGATTCCTACTCAAGTGTACTCAGTGTAATTTACTCCCAGGTAAGTTCTCAGTATTCAACTGGTAGTGATTTTATGTGTGTCACTGAAAGTCAGCCTCCACAATGTCACCTGTTACTGCTTACTTTTCTCCATCCCACCCATCTTTAGCTATATTTATTATTAATTTACTTCATTTACATCCCACCTTTCTCCACAATGGGGACCCAAAAATACTTATATCATCTTCCATGTTATCCTCACAACAACACTAAGAGTTTGTGAGTGGCCTAATGTTACCCAGTGAACTTCCACAGCAGAGGATTTATTTGAACCTGACTCTCCCAAATTGTAATCTGAAGTTCTAACCACTAAAAAACACTGGCTTTGGGTGGAGGAGGGTGATTGGCTGCTGCAACAATAGGTGAGATATTCGGGCTACATGGTATAAAGTCACCTGGTGGTTAAAATGGAATAAGCTTAATTTGTCATTGTTGGGTAGAATAGCTGCAATCAAAATAAATATCTTACCAAGAATAATGTATTTGTTTCAAACTATTCCTATTGTGAAGGATGGCAAACAATTTGATAAATGGCAAAAGAAAATCTCAGAATTTGTGTGGGCTGGGAAGAAACCAAGGATTAAAATGAAAATTTTGACAGATGCAAAAGAAAGAGGTGGGTTTCAACTGCAGAATTTAAAATTATATCAGGAAGCAGTTTGTCTAGTGTGGATGAAAGAATGGATAATGTTGTTAAACAAAAAACTTTTAGTGTTGGAAGGTGACGGAAATAAATTTGGCTGGCACGCATATTTGTATTATGGAAAAAAGAAGATGGATGGTTTTTTCTCTCACCATTACATAAGAAATAATTTGCTAAATACATGGATTAAATACAAGAGATTGGAGATGAGAGAAGACCGTTATGGATAGTGCCAGCTGAAGTAATAAAAATAACGGCTGAGATAGGCGAAGAAAAGTGGTTGTCATATAATCAATTATTAAAAATACAAAGTGGCAAAATAGAACTGAAAACTGCTGAAGAGTTGAATCATAAATATGATTGGTTTCAAATGCAACAAATAAAGAGCTTGCTGGAGAATGATATTAAAACTGAAGGAATAAGGAAAGAGCAAACAGAATTGGAAAAAGTTCTGCTTGGAGACAATGATAAATTAATTTCAAAAGTATATAAATTACTTCTACAATGGTCTACAGAATATGAAGTAGTGAAATCGCAAATGATTAAATGGACAATTAATGTAAATAAAAAAATACAGATGGAAACTCGGGAATATTTGTGGAAGAACTCTATGAAACTTTCAACATGTCAAAGTATTAAAGAAAGCTGTTTTAAGATGATGTCTCTCTCTCTTGGCTTGACTTCGTGAACGAAGATTTAAGAAAGGTGCAGTAGTCCACGTCTGCTGCAGGCTTGCTGGTGGCTGACAAGACCAATGCGGGACAGGCAGGTCCGGCCACAGTGGCTGCAGGGAAAAGTCTGATTTGGGGTTGGTGCTGTAGCAGTACGATTCTTCCTCAATCTCCTTTTGTCCTCGAGACCAGCTATGCGTGCCTTTTCAAAGGAAGAGACAGCCTGGTGGATGGTGTGCCTCCATGCTTTGCGATCTGAGGCTAGGACAGACCACTGGTGATGGTTAATGCAACAGGTACCAAGGGATTTCTTCAAGGAGTCCTTGTACCTCTTCTTTGGTGCCCCTCTATTTCGATGGCCAGTGGAAAGCTCGCCATACAGGGCAATTTTGGGAAGGCGGTGGTTTTCCATCCTGGAGATATGCCCTGCCCAGCGCAGCTGTGTCTTCAACAACAATGCCTCAATGCTTCTAACCTCCGCCCGCTTGAGGACTTCAGTGTTGGTCACAAAGTCACTCCAGTGGATGTTGAGGATGGTGCGAAGGCAGCGCTGATGAAAGCGCTCAAGGAGTCGCAGGTGATGACGGTATAAAACTCACGATTCGGAGCCATAGATGAGGGTTGTCATCACAACCGCTTTGTAAACATTGATCTTTGTGCCTTTTTTCAGATGCTTGTTGCTCCACACTCTTTTATGCAGTCGGCCAAATGCACGGTTTGCCTTTGCCAGTCTATTGTCAATCTCCTTGTCAATCTTGGCGTCTGAGGAGATGATGCACCCCAGGTAGCTGAACTGCTGGACTGTCTTCAAAACTGATTCACCCACAGTGATGCAAGGAGGGTGATAATCTTCCTGGGGTGCAGGCTGGTGGAGAACTTCTGTCTTCTTCAGACTAACTTCTAGGCCGAATAGCTTGGCAGCATCTGCAAAGCAGGACGTCACATGCTGCAGAGCTGATACCAAGTGGGAGACAAGTGCAGCATCATCAGCAAACAGTAGCTCTCGGATAAGTTGTTCCATTGTCTTGGAGTGGGCCTTTAGTCGCCTCAGGTTGAACAGGCTGCCATCACTGCGATAGCGGATGTAGACACCATCGTTGTCATCTAAATCTACTGTGGCTCTTTGAAGCATCATGCTAAAGAAAATCGTAAAGAGAGTTGGCGTGAGAACACAGCCTTGCTTTACACCTGTGTCTATTAGGAAGGGCTCTGAGAGATCGTTGCAGTGTCTGACTTGGCCTCGTTGGTCTTCATGTAGCTGGATGACCATACTGAGGAACCTTGGAGGACATCCTAAACGTTCCAAGATTTGCCACAGGCTGTTCCTGCTAACGGTATTAAAAGCTTTGGTAAGGTCGACAAAAGTCACATATAGACCCTTGTTCTGTTCCCTGCATTTCTCTTGGAGCTGCCTGAGAACAAATACCATGTCGGTGGTGCTCTGTTAGCCCTGAAGCCACACTGGCTCTCTGGGAGGAGTTCTTCTGCAATGGTGGGCACTAGTCTGTTCAGGAGTATTCTAGCAAGGATTTTGCCTGCGATGGAGAGCAGGGTTATCCCCCGGTAGTTGGAGCAGTCTGACTTTTCCCCTTTGTTCTTATGTAGAGTAATGATGATTGCATCACGAAAGTCCTGTGGTAGTTTGCCTTGTTCCCAGCAGGTGACAAGTACTTTGTGAAGTGTGCTATGTAGTACTATGCCCCCATGCTTCCAGATCTTTGGTGGGATTCCATCAACTCCCGCTGCCTTGCCACTTTTCAGTTGCTTGATGGCTTTAACAGTCTCTTCTAGGGTGGGGATCTCATCCAACTCTGTTTTCACTGGTTGAAGTGGGGTGAGGTGGATTGCTGAATCTTGAACTACGCGATTGGCACTGAAGAGAACCTGAAAATACTCCGACCACTGGTTCAGTATGGATGCCTTGTCTGTGAGGAGCACTTGGCCGTCTGCACTACGCAGGGGACTCTGAGCCTGATATGATGGACCATATACTGCCTTCAGGGCTTCGTAGAACCCTCTTAAATCACCAGTGTCTGCACATAGCTGGGTTCTCTCTGCAAGCTTGGTCCACCACTCGTTCTGAATGTCTCGAAGCTTGCGCTGAAGGTTGCTACATACAGCGCGAAAGGTTGCTTTTTTTCCACGACAGGAGGGCTGAGCAAGATGTGCTTGGTAGGCAGATCTCTTTTTCGCCAGTAATTCTTGGATCTCTTGATTGTTCTCATCAAACCAGTCCTTGTTCTTCCTTGTGGAGAACCCGAGGACTTCTTCAGAGGTCAACAGGATGGTAGTTTTTAGGTGTTCCCAGAGTGCTTCTGGAGAAGGATCTGTGAGGTGACTGGGGTCCTCAATTCTTGTCTGGAGTTTTGCCTGGAAGGCAGCTTTAACTTCAGCTGACTGAAGGCTGCCAACCTGAAACTTCCTCCAGGGGATACCGCCTCTCCTGGGTGTAGATTTAAAGTGAAGACGGAGATTGCAGCATACAAGATGATGATCCGTATGACATTCTGCACTGGGCATTATTCGAGTGTATAAGACATCTCGAAGGTCCCTCTGGTGCACCAGAATGTAGTCAATAAGGTGCCAATGCTTGGACCGTGGGTGCATCCAGGTTGTCTTCAGACTGTTCTTCTGCTGGAAGATAGTGTTGGTAATTGTGAGCTGATGCTCCGTGCAGAATTCTAGCAGGAGGCGCCCGTTATCATTGCAGTTGCCAATGCCGTGTTTGCCAAGTACTCCTTTCCAGGCTTCCAAATCTTTACCTACTCTGGCATTGAAGTCGCCAAGGATGATCACCTTGTCCTCTGTAGGGGTCTTCCGTACGAGGTTATGTAGATCAGCATAGAACTTGTTCTTTTCTGCAGGATCTGCTTGAAGGGTAGGGGCATACACACTGAAGAGTGTTGCATGCTGCTTGTTTTGAAGCGGGAGGCGCATAGACATGATGCGATCTGAGTGACCTGTTGGCAGGTTTTCGAGTTTAGAGGCAATGGAGTCCCTGACCATGAAGCCAATGCCAGAAAGGCGGCTCTCAGCCTTTGACTTACCCGACCAGTAGAGGGTATAGCCAGCACCGTGTTCTTGAAGACTACCTTCCTCAGGGAAACAGAGCTCACTGAGAGCTGCTATATCAATATTCAACCTGAGAAGTTCGTGGGCAACTAGAGCAGAGCGTCATTCAGGGCGACCACTGTCTACTGTGTCAAGCATGGTTCTGATGTTCCAACACGCAAGCTTTAGTCTTTGCACACTTTGTGAGGCAGGTGCATGCCTTTTCTTTGTTGTTATTTTTTGACCGCCAGTAAGGATGCCCGTTGATCGTGGCTAGCCAACTGGGGGGGGGGGGAGATGAGCTTTGTTTAGGCCACCTTTTCTAGGCTCCTCTCCATACGGAGCAAGCAGTGCTGTCCCTAAATAAGGCTGCTTGGTCGTTCAGGGTGCTGCCGAAAAATGCTTTCGTCTCCGGGTCAGCATCAAGCGACCAATACCCTGAACTGCCTACATGCAGGATCAGGACTGCAGCTTCCAGTGGCATCTTCCACCTGCCGTTTCGCCCCTTGCCCATCGCTGCAGGACTTGGTATGTGTTGGGTTGTGGATGTGGATATGCCCTTCAGGCCTGCGCAGAGGAATTTTTAGGTGAAGCGCAGTGTGCGCAGTACTCGCTCCACCCTTTCACCATGGGGTCATCTGCCATGGCCCAGTAAGCCGGGACGCTGGCAGCGAGTCCTCCAGGTGGTAGATGTTACATTAACGAGCTCTGTCTGCCCGGGCTTGATGTTAGAGTTTTCCTTCTCTTGGCTGGCGAGGTTGGTGAGCCCAGCCTGCCCATCCGGTTATACCGCCGGATATTCGGTCGCACCATGACGTGGCAAACTCTGTGAAAACGGGGGGGACCAGCGAGAAGGTGTTGCCATGGATGCAGTGATGTAGGAGAGGCCATTGCAGTGACCATCTGCCAGGCATAGCCAGACAGTGACCATGCAGCGTTCACTACACTGGGAAAGGATAGGCGATGTATTGCGCATGCACTTTCCCTGGGGGGGCAGGACACCCGGAGGGAGCCCACCTCCCCACTCCCCTAAGATGATGTATAGATGGTATATAACTCTTAAAAATTGGCAAAGATGAATAAGGTGCCAGATAGATGCTGGAAATGTAGAAAGCATGAAGGTTCTTTCTACCATATGTGGTGGACTTGTGAAAGAGCTAAAATGTTTTGGCAGATGATTCAGCAAGAGATTTCTAAGATCTTGGGATATGAGTTTAACAAAGTTGCAGAGACTTTTCTGTTGGGACTACAAATGGAAAAATTTCCAAAAGAAGATAGAACTTTAATCTGGTACTTGCTCTCAGCAGCTAGGACATTGTATGCACAGTTGTGGAAGCAAGAAAAAATACCAGAAAAATGGGATTGGATTATAAAAGTTATGATATGGAGTGAAATGGACAAATTAACAAGAATATTAAGAGACTATGATTTAGAAGTTTTTAAGACGGAATGGAAAAAGTTTAGAAGATATGTAGAAAAAGAGTGGAAAATAAAAGGACCTTGGACAATCTTTGATAATGATTAAGTTTTAAAAAGAAGAATATAAATTTTTGTTTTAATAGTTAAGGGTGCCTTTAAATATTTGCATTTTAAGTAAATAACACCGGCGGGGGTCAAGTAACGGGGGGAGGGGTGGGTAGAAAGTAATATATGGGGTAGATAAAAGAAGTTTTTTAAAAAAGATGTAAGATATAGATTTATTACCATATGTTACCAATAAAATTGTTTTAAACAAGTCACCTGGTGGTGGCTGCTAGTTATGACTCTAGTGAGTTCTCCCATTGACCTAGAAAAGCTCCTGCCTTTTTCCCCAACCATTTACAGACATAAATCAAGGCTTGAAGACTAGCAATACAGGTTGGGTTGCCTAGCAACAGTGGCTGAGCATTTGTTTCTTAAAAATAAATGTGTTGCTTCTATTATTTTGCAGGGCTTTAAACTAGATAATGATGATGAAGATTAGATAGATAGATAGATAGATAGATAGATAGATAGATAGATAGATAGATAGATAGATAGATAGATAGATAGATAGATAGATAGATAGATAGATGTTCAATGGGCATTTTTGTGAATGGAGTTATTCTGTATTTATACATGTTCATATACATACACATAGAGGCAGTATTTTAAAAATTGGTCTGCATCCTACAGTGGACATTTTCTGTCAATTGAGTCTATTGGAACGCTCATGCAACTCCTTCTGTGCTACACAAGACCACAGTTAGGCAATAGAGCTGAAAGTGGTTTGAAAGAGACTTCAGTTTCCATGGCCTGTACACATATTTTTGTTCCACTGTCACATCTGTTCAAATGAGTTCTGCAGGGTTTTGAAACCTATAAAAACTGAAAATTGGTTTACTTACTGTAGACAAAAGCAGGATGAGGAAACACAGCATGTGCTCTAGTTCTTCTTTGAAAAAGTCTGCAACTCTCTGAAAAATATTATCATCTGTCTCTAGCCTTAGCTTTTATTTTTGCTATCTTCATCCTCTGTTGTCATTGCCCACCCTTAGGCTTATTAGTTTTGATACTATTGTGTGATTTTTCTTTTCCTTTCCTGCTCCTCTATACATAAAAGCATGGTCATAAAATTATAGTCACGTCTGTGATCTTTCTCAGTATCTTCTGAGCGCTCTGTGTGTGTGTGTGTGTGCGCGCTTCATGAAAAGACATTCAAAATTATCCAAAGACTGTGTGTAACGGACTGATAAACTCTTCTGGATGTTTCAGAAACCATGTGATCATCCAACACAACTGAAGCTTCTGGGCAGAAATAAAAATTTGCTCGTCTTCCCATGTATCATTCTCTTTTTTGTTTAGTAACTGTTCAGTTGCTTCCAGTCAGAGTAGCACTTTCACAAAAAAAGTATAGGCTAATGGGGTCTGGACTTGCTGTGACTGATTGTTGTGAACAGCTCAATGAAAGTGTTAACTCAGTGTGCTGCAGTGATTTTACAAGGCAAACTCTGTTAGGGAAAGCGATTGAATAAAATGACCAATATTATAATCCCCCTGTAGAGATCATTTGGAACACGACTTCTGAGCTGGACTGCTTCTCAGAAGGGGAGCAGGCTGGAACTTCTGTTCAGGGTAGTGGAAGGCAAGCTAATGCCTACTGCCTACTTTTCTCAGTCAGAGATCAGTCCAAGATATGCACAGGAAACTTTAAGGAGATTTACCTTGGCTAAAAAGGAGCCCCGGGGGCGGGGCTCTTTTGAGGCTTTGAGGGGTCTCCGGAGACGAGTTGCATTTTCATCATCTGCAGGAGTTTCCAGAGTCATTTATTTGACATAAGCTCGACAGGATCCTAATCTTCTTTGATATTGCTAAACATCTGAAGCTATATAAGACCGGTGTTGATCTGGATAACTACAGAAAAGGTACAGATTACTATCTTTCATTCCGGGACTAATTAAAGTTAAACAAAATAAAATCAAAAGGTGGGAAATTGAAATCTAGAAAGCTTGGAAGAAGAAGGGGAGAAGGGGTGAAGTTTGGACTTTGTAAACTTAAAAAGCAGTGCTAAAAAGTGGAAGGGAATTTATTGTTTGGTCTACTTGCAGTTTTGGAGAAAAAGCCCCATTGTCATAGACTTGCAGCTCCCACAGCCAACACAGGAAATACGTCAAGTATCGTGAGATCTCTCTACCAGTGAAAACGGGATTTGGTGGCAAGAAAAGCAGGAAGCATCAGATGGAAAAGGAAAATCATTGAAGCAGCCAGCCTACTCTAGGACTATAATATAGAAAAACATCGGCAACCATTGCAAGGAGGCTAACATTTAAATAAAACTTTTAAAGTGTTCGGGACATTAAAAATTGGTGGAGCCGACAGAGGTGATGATTATAAGGTAAATACTATTGGACATTATTGTTAATAACTATTTTAGAAGCCTCTAGAGGAAAAAGGGGAAAAAAATAAAGTGAGGCAGAAAGTCACAACTGCCATTTTGGAGAAAATAAAAACTTTAAAAATTAATATCTGAGCCCAGGTGGCTCTGAGGATGGCAAAATTAGGCTTATTGAAAAAAGCAAGCCTCACTCTTTTAAATCTGATAGTTGAAATTAATTTGGTGAGGTCAAAATTTTCGGTGTTCTTACATGTCAGACCACAAGCAAACCCGTGCAAGGACTGCTTCACTGGAGAAAATGCAGGACCAATTAGATGCAATGGAAGCCAGGATAATGAAAGGGATGAAGGAGATGATAACTGCTTCCAAAAAAGAAATTAGAAAAGATATTGAAGAGCTAAAAAAAGATATAGAGGATCTCAGAAATGAGACTGTGGTGACATCAAAAAAAGTTCAAGAGGTGGAAGGGAGAGTGAAAGTACATGATTCCACCTTGTTAAAAATACAAGAAAAAGTGGCAATACATGACTGCAAATTGATGGAGACTCAGTTACAACTGAGAGGAGTACCTGAGGATGAAGAAACTGATTTGAAAGAATATATAATAAAAATAATTGCAGAGTTTCTGGAGGAAGATCCTGAAGGGACTAGAAACATGTATGACTATATGTATAGAGTAAACTCATTATATGCAAAAAAAAAAAAAAATCTACCAAGAGATGTGGTTATAAGATATATGACAAAAGAAATGGTGGGGAAAATCATGAATAAAAACTTTGAAAAGACATTGATAGTGGGAGGCAGCAGAGTAAGAATTATGAAGGAGTTGCCAAGACAAGTGATAAATGACAGAAGAGCATATAAGAAATTGACAGAAAAATTACGGGACAATTAAATGAGGTATAGATGGATAATACCTGAAGGATTGAGCTTTGAGCTACAAGGAAAAAGGATTACAATTACAAGCACACAGGAACTGTGTAGATTTTATGAAGAACATAAAGAATTTGCACCATGATGGATTACAAATTATTATCTTGGAATGCAAATGGACTAAATTCACGACAAAAAAGAAAGACAACATTTCATTGGATTAAAAAGCAAAATTGTAATATAGTTTGTTTACAAAAAGTACATATCAAGCAAAAGGATTACAAATTTTTATGGAATAAGCAATTGGGACTAGAATTTCTTTCATTGGCTGAACAGAAGAAAAGGGGAATGATTTTTTATATTAAACAAGAATTGGACCCGAAATTAGTGTTTAAAGATAAAGATGGAAGATTTGTAGCGGTAGAAATAATATTAAATGCAAAAAACCCGTTGTTATTGGGACTGTATGCACCAAATGGAGCAAAGGATGCTTTTTAAAAAGACATTATACAACAATTTGATGAAGTGACATATGATCAAGTTTTGATAATGGGGAACTTTAATGGAACAATTAAGAATACACTGGATAGGTCTGGGGGGGGGGGGAAATAATAAGGAAGGAAAATTGACAAAGTCTTTTTTTGAATTTGTCAAACAAGAAAACTTGGAGGATATATGGAGAAAATTTAATCCTGAAGTGCGGGACTATACCTTTTTTTCAGCAAGACATAAAACTTTTTCCAGAATTGACATGTTATGGGGCACTAAAGATTTAGGCCTTATAACAAGGAAAATAGAGATTTTACCTAAAATAGGGGCTGATCATAACGCAATAATGTGGATTACAAAATTGTCTAAAAAGTTGAGAAGATGGAGATTAAATGAAGATTACTACAGAATAAAGAAATAGTGACATCTCTAGAAAATGAAACTAAAGGTTTCTGCCAAATAAACGATAAAGAAGATATAGAATTTCAGAAGGTGTGGGATGCTTATAAAGCAGTAATGAGAGGAATATTGATTACATTGAATAATAAAGACAAGAGGGCAAAAAAAAACAACAGATGCTGGACATTCAAAATGAAATAAAGAAAAAAGAAGGGGAACTGAGAAAAAGGCCAGGGAAAAAGAAAATCATGAGGGAGATTACAATATTACAAACACAAATGAGACATTTGTTAAATAAAGAATTGGAATAGAACCTGAAAAGACTGCAGCAGAAATCTTTAGAGGGAGCAAATAAACCTGGAAAATATTTAGCCTGGCAAATGAAAAAAAAGAGAGAAAGCAAAATTATTAATAAAATTGTCGTGGATGGAAGCGAGGTGGTAGATCAAGAAGGAATAAAAAGAGAATTCTTTAAGTATTATGCCAAATTATTTAAGGGTGTTAAAATAAAGAAAGAAAAAAATGGAAGAGTATTTACAAAATATTAAAATAGCACCCTTAACAGAAAATATGGGGAAAGTTTTGAATGATCCAATTGAAAAAATAGAAATTGAAGCAGCGATTAATGCAATGAAAAATGGAAAGGCACCTGGGCCAGATAGGTATACAGCTAAATTTTATAAAATCTTCAAAGAGGAATTAATACCGAAACTTCAGAAATTGATGAACATTATAAGAATAAAAGGGAAAATACCAAATACATGAAAGGAAGCTGTTATTTCGTTGCTTCCAATAGAAGATAGACATGTCACGAATGTAAAAAATTATAGACCAATTTCACTATTAAATAATGATTATAAAATATATACAAGAATATTGGCAGAACGGCTTAAACATCATTTGATAAATTTTATAAAGTAGGATCAAGCAGGGTTTCTTCCCAAAAGGCAAATATGAGACAATATTAGAACTGTTGTAAATATCGTGGAATATTCTGAAAGGCATCCAGAAAAGCAAGTTGCATTATTCTTTGCGGATGCAGAGAAAGCATTTGATAATTTAAATTGGGACTTTATGTTTGCAGTAATGGAGAAAATGGAGTTGGGGGGAAACTTTATAAGAATGATAAAGCAATATATACTGAACAACGTGCAAGGCTATGTATAAATGCAGATCTTACAGAAGATATGATAATTAGCAAAGGTACAAGACAAGGCTGTCCACTTTCCCCACTGTTGTTTATAATGACTCTTGAAATCTTACTGATGCAAATCCAAGAAGACAAAGAAATAGAAGGATTAAAAGTAAAAGGATTTACTTATAAATATAGGGCATTTGCATATGATATAATGTTTATAAATGAAAATCCCATACAAGTAACACTTTTGTTGTTAGTTAAAATACAAGAATCTGGAGAACTGGCGGGGCTTTATATTAATAAAGAAAAATCAAAACTTCTATGTAAAAATATGGAAGTAAGCAAACAAAAGGAATTGCAGAAGCTAACGGGTTGTGAAGTTACCTCTAAGGTAAAATATTTGGGTGTGGAGATAACAATGAAGAATATTGATTTGTTTAAAACAATTATGAGAAGCTATGGCGTAAAATGGATGAAGATATGATAAAATGGAATAAACTTAATTTGTCATTGCTTGGTAGAATAGCTGCAATTAAGATGAATATTCTGCCAAGAATAATGTATTTGTTTCAAACTATTCCGATTGTGAAAGACAGTAAACAATTTAATAAATGGCAAAGGAAAATTTCAGAGTTTGTGTGGGCTGGGAAGAAACCAAGGATCAAAATGAAAATTTTAACAGATGCAAAAGAGAGAGGAGGATTCCAATTACCAGATTTAAAACTATATCATGAAGCAGTTCGTTTAGTGTGGATAAAAGAATGGGTGATGCTGTTAAACAAAAAACTCTTAGTGTTGGAAGGTCATAAATTTGGCTGACACGCTTATATGTCCTATGGGAAAAAAGATGAATGTTTTTTTCTCTCATCATTATATAAGAAACAATTTGCTAAATATATGGATGAAATATAAGAAATATGGAGATGAGAGAAAACCGTTATGGATAGTGCCAGCAGAAGTAATAAAAATAACAGCTGAGATGGGTGAAGAAAAGTGGTTGTCATATAATCAACTATTAAAAATACAAAGTGGCAAAGTAGAATTGAAAACTGCTGAAGAGCTGAATAATAAATATGATTGGTTCCAAATGCTACAAATAAAGAGCTTGGTGGAAAATGATATTAAAACTGAAGGAATAAGGAAAGAGCAAAGAAATGGAAGAAGTTCTGCTTGGAGATAATGAAAAATTAATTACAAAATTATATAAATTACTCTTAAAATGGTCTACAGAAGATGAAGTAGTGAAATCTCAAATGATTAAGTGGGCAATTAATGTAAATAAAGAAATACAGATGGAAACTTGGGAATATTTGTGGAAGAATTCTATAAAGCTTTCGACGTGTCATAGTATTAAAGAGAACTGTTATAAAATGATGTATAGATGGTATATGACTCCTAAAAAGTTGGCAAAGATTAACAATAAGATGCCAGATAGATGTTGGAAATTTAAAAACATGAAGGTTCTTTCTACCATATATGGTGGACTTGTGAAAGAGCAAAAAAGTATTGGCAGATGATTCAACAAGAAATTTCTAGGATCTTGGGATACGAATTTAAGAAAGTTGCAGAGACTTTTCTGTTGGGATTACAAATGGAAAAAATTCCAAAAGAAGATAGAACTATAATTTGGTACTTGCTTTCAGCTGCTAGGACATTATATGCGCAGTTGTGGAAGCAAGAAAAAATACCAGAAAAATGGGATTGGATTGTAAACGTTATGACATGGAGTAAAATGGACAAATTAACAAGAATTTTAAGAGACTATGACTTAGAAGTTTTTAAGATGGAGTGGAAAAAGTTTAGGAGATATGTAGAAAAAGAGTGGAAAATAAAAGGACATTGGACAATTTTTGATAATGATTAAGTCTTAGAAGGAAGAAGAATGTTAATCTTTGTTTTTATTGGTTAAGGGTACCTTTAATAATTAATAATAATAATAATAATAATAATAATAATAATAATAATAATAATAATAATAATAATAATAATAATAATTTATTTTTATATCCCGCCCTCCCCTGCCAAAGGTGGGCTTTAAATATTAGTATTTTAAGTAAATAACACCGGCGGGGGTCAAGTAACGGGGGAAGGAGTGGTTAGAAAGTAATGTATGGGATAGATAAAAAGAAGTTATTAATGATGCAAGAAATAGATATTGTTACTATATGTTACTAAATAAAATTGTTTTAATGAGAGATCATTTGGAACACTAAGTATAGTTTTGGTTACCATATCACATAAAAGACATAGCAGAACTGGGAAAAAAATACAGTGGGCGGCAAACAAGATTAATATCTTCCCTATGAGGAAAGGCTGAAGAGCCTGGGACTTTTCAGTTTAGAAAAGAGAAGATCAAGAGGGGAAATGATAGAGGTTTATAAAGTTATGCATAGAGTTGAGAGAGTTGAGAAAGACAATTTTTTTTCCCTTTCCCAAAATACTAGAACTCCGGGGCAGCCAATAAAGCTGATGGGCAGTAGATTCAAAAGGAAATACTACTTTATACAGAGAGTGATTAAAATTTGGAACTCACTGGCAGAGGATGTTGAGATGGCCATAGGAATAAACAACTTTAAAAGGAGATTAGATAGATTCATGAACGATAAGTCTACCAATGGCTCCTAACCATGGTGACTGAGGGGAACCTCCCAGATTCAGGAGGCAACATTGGGAAAGCCTTGGCCTCTATGCCCTGTAATTGGCCACCCAGAGGAACCGGTTGGTCACTGTGTGAGACAGGATGCTGGACTAGATGGACTATTGGTCTGATCTAGCAGGGCTGTTCTTATGTTCATATACCAACTAGATTTTATTTTATATAGAAGGAACATTTATAGCATAGGATTGCCAACATCCAGGTGAGCCCTGGAAATTTTCTGGAGTCACAACTGATCTATCACGATGACAGAGATAATTTATCCTGGAGAAAATGACTGCTTTGGAGGCTGGAGTGGGACCAGGGCACTAGAAGCCTTCCCACTGTTGCTTTCCTCTCCTCCATCACCAAGAATACAGACAGAGCATTACTTACAGGGAAAGAAAGAAAGAAAGAAAGAAAGAAAGAAAGAAAGAAAGAAAGAAAGAAAGAAAGAAAGAAAGAAAGAAAGAAAGAAAGAAAGAAAGAAAGAAAGAAAGAAAGAAAGAAAGAAAGAAAGAAAGAAAGAAAGAAAGAAAGAAAGAAGAGGGGACAAAGAAAAAAAGACTTACTTACTTTCAGATTACTCCAGCCAGCAACAATTCTGCCCAGGGGTCATTTGGTTAAAAAAAATAGTTACTGGAATGCCCACTCCCCACCCCTCCAGGCTGAAAAAAAACATCCCTCCCTTCTTTGCTGCTCAGGCCTCCTGGAAAAATCTCCCCAAAAGAACATACTGCAAGGCACATGAAAGCTCATACATTGACGAACACTTCATGGGTCTAAAGTGTCAGTGACTTTTCTCTCAAACACTGGGAGGGGGGAGAAAGAAGGAGAGGCAGCCCAGCTCCTCTCTGCACAATGCAGAGACAGGGGAAGGAAGGAAGCCAAATGGAGCTCAGGCTTTGCAGCCTGTCTCAGTCTTCAAGGCTAGCTTTTCTCTGCACAACAGAGAGACAGGGAAAAGAAAGAAGCCAAACGGAGCTCAGGCTTTGCATCCTGTGTCAGTCTTCAAGGCTAGCTTTTCTCTGCACAACACAGAGATGGGGGAAGGAAGGAAGCAGAGCAGAGCTCATGGTTTGCTGGGGGTGGGGCTAGCTTTGGCTTTTCTTGTGAGGCTTCCATGGTCCGGTACTGGGTCATGACCCTGCAAATGGGAAACACCACTCCAGAGGAACACTTTCCCTAGTGTAGAGATCAGTTGTGGTTCCCAGAGAATGCCATGTCCACCAGAAAGTTGGCAAAGAAGTAGCCTAGAATTGCCAACTTCCAGGTGGGCTTGGACAAGTCTGGAGGAAACTCAAAGGCTAATCAGTTGCTGGAAGAGGATGGACATTTAAAACAGTGGAAGAAGGGGGGGGGAGGTAACATTAACAACAATATCAATAAAAAGAAAGCAAAACTACATCTTTATAAATCCATTTACTTTAATTGATTTAGAGGAGTGTAATTCTGCTTAGGATTGCACTGCAAATCACTCCCAGTCAGCATTTTGTCCTGTAAGATTTCAAAAGCATGTTAGTTTAGGAATTCTGTTGAATATGTTTGCATTTAATGGGTCTTTTTTCATTTCCCACAGTTCTTGTTATTCCCTGATACAGAGGACATTATCTCATAACACTGTGGGATTTGATAATGCTTATTAAAGAAATGATACTCAGTTTTTTGAGGGGGGAAATATTGTTTGAATAATGTGGGTTTATGCTTCCCTTTTAATGGAAGTACATTGTAAATGGAGCACACTGTGCTTCATTTATTGTTCCCTGTGTGCTTAACAAATTCCTGAGCCCACAAAATCAATTGCTCTTCCAAACTCGCTGTATATGATGAGTCCCTGATGAATTTTGCATGAGAAGGCTGAGTGTTCAAGCCAGCCATATACCCTCAGTTTGCTTCTATCCCATTCTCATTACTACCTGCAGCATTTTTTCAGGGCACCATTCCCATTCTGAGCAGCAGCTCGGCTCAAAAATGAAAGCAAGTATCAGAAAGATAAGCCTGGCACTGGAATCTTATAGCTGCCAGGTGTATCCTATGCATGACCACAGCTGCTTACTGTGATAAACAAACAAAAAAGAGCAAGAGAGACAGAGACATTAGAAACCAGCAAGAAGCAATGGAATGTCATTATTTTAATTACATTGGGGAGGGGGTGCTGATTTGCTGGATAATTGCAAAGTGATGTTATTGCCAAAAGCCCAAGATATGTATGGGAAGACATTTCCAGTTGTGCTAGCTCAATAGAAGAAGAAACTGCCAAGAAAACGGCTGTTTAGATACTCCAAACACAGGAGGCAAATACATAAATGATGATTTCTTACTGTAATTTTACAAGTTCTAGTCCCACCTACAGTGGGCACAGAAATAATGAAAAACAAAAAGAGCAGCTGAGAGCTGTAAATGTGGATACATGGCGAAAACATTGTAGGAACTAGTGTAAAACAACGTTAAATACAAATTTTATAAATAGAATAATATAAATGCATTTTGATTTTTCTTAAATTCAAATAACTATTTTGAATTATGTCTTATGGGGTATAATTTACAATGGAAATATAGGTTCCGTTTCTTTTATTATATCTCCATTACTGCACTTTTTATAATTTTCATCAAATTGTCTCAGAAGCTGATACATAGGACTTATCATTACATAGGGGTGGTAGCAAGAGATCCCAAGCTCTTTTAATAAATATTTTCTTAAGGATTTGTTTTCAGTATTAGCCTTTTTGAGAAGTTTACCTAGATGATGCAGCTTTCAGTCTTGCAATTCATAGAACCGTTACTGTCAAAAATAATAGCTTAATTTTTAAAATCTGTATCTAGGGTTGCCAAGTCCAATTCAAGAAATATCTGGGGACTTTGGGGGTGGAGCCAGGAGACTTTGGGGGTGGAGCCAAGAGACATTGGGGCGGAGCCAGGAACAAGAGTGTGACAAGCATAATTGAACTCCAAGAGAGTTCTGGCCATCACATTTAAAGGGACAGCACACCTTTTTAAATGTCTTCCTTCCATAGGAAATAATGAAGGATAAGGGCACCTTCTTTTGGGGCTCATAGAATTGGACCCCCTGGTCCAATCGTTTTGAAATTTGGGGGATACTTTGGGGAGAGGCACTAGATACTATGTTGAAAATTTGGTGCCTCTACCTCAAAAAACAGCTCCCCCAGAGCCCCTGAAACCTCCAGATCAATTCCCCATTATACCCTATGAGAAGACGCTTCCCTCTCCCCCCTCCCCCTCCCTTCCTGGCAAATCTGATGCAGGGGACTGGCCTCTCTACTCATGAGTTGCTGCCAGCTTCTCACAGCAACACAGGCACACCAGCTGGGCACTTTATGGCATGGAATAGGAAGCCGGCAGAACTCACTCACCTCCGGAGGCGCAAAGGCACATGGTCCTTTGGGGGCAGGGCTGGGCTCCCCTCCCTTCACCGGCCAGCTGACTGGGGGCGGGAAGCAGCCTGAGAAAATGGAAGAGCTCTGGCTGCTGCGATCGGGGCTGGGTGGGAAGGGCTGCCGTTCTCCCCCTCCCCTCCCCCTGCTTTCCCTTTTATGGCCAGCGGGGGGAGGAGGCTCCAAATCAAGGGTCTCCAGGCCTAGCGGGGGATTTGGGAACCCTATCTGTATCCCAGGGGTGTCAAATGTGTGGCTGCAGGCCTGATCTGGCCCCCACAGGGCTTCTGTCAGAGCTGTGAGCAAGTGGTCATCATCTGGTTCCTTCTCCATCTCTTCTTCCTTCAGTCACCATTTTTGTATTTCTTTGGTGCTATGCAGCCAAGCAAAGCAGACTCTGCCTTTTTCCCTCTTCTCCTCTCCCCCCTATCCAAGGGAGGAAGAGGGAGGAGAAGCCTCAGCCAATGGAGGAACTTGGCTCTATAACTCTGCTGTGTGACTTACAGAGCCTGGCACAGCTAGAGTTCTCACAATCAAAGCTAGAGCTGTGCCAAACTCTCAACTGCACAACAGAGCTACAGAGCCAAACTACTTTATCGGCTGAGGCTCCTCCTCCTCCCTTGGGAAAGAAAGAAGGGGAAGAAGGAAAAAGTGAGGAGAGGCTGCTTTTCTTGGCTGCCTCAATCACAAGGGAGAAATGCAAAAAGTTTTTAAAGGCCAACACAGTTTTATTCAAGGTAAGAGCTTTTTGCCTTGAAGAAGAAGAAGAAGATATTGGATTTATATCCCGTCCTCCACTCATAAGAGTCTCAGAGCAGCTCACAATCTCCTTTACCTTCCTCCCCCACAACAGACGCCCTGTGAGGTGAGTGGGGCTGGAGAGGGCTCTCACAGCAGCTGCCCTTTCAAGGACAACCTCTGCCAGAGCTCTGGTTTCAAGGACAACCTCTGACCCAAGGCCATGCTAGGAGGTGCAAGTGGAGGAGTGGGGAATCAAACCCGGTTCTCCCAGATAAGAGTCCGCACACTTAACCACTACACCAAACTAACTCTCCTTGCTACCCTCTGTGTATGTGTTTGTTTTATTAAGCTTGTTTTGCCAAACTCATTTTGCCAGGGCTCTCCTGGGTGCAACTGGGTTTCCTCTGCCCTGCGAAGGCTCACTCTCCTTCCAGCCTATGTCCCATCCTGATGGTAGCTACTCTCTCAAGTGGCTCCTTCTGGGTACTCGGTCCTTCACCAATCATGGACTAGTAGGTGGGGGAGGGGTGGCTCTGTTTATATGGGAGGCTTATTCCTTCCAGGTGCTTCCACCTCCAGCAATCACTGGCATTGAGTGTGTTGGCCTGTCATGGGATGTTGGGGAGAGGTCGGCTATCTGGCTTGTTTGCTGACTGCCTAACACACCAGCCAATGCCTTACTGTCCCTGATGGAGGCAGTAGCAGGCTGGGCGTTGGAATACCCGTGGCTTCTTATCTTGGGTGATTTCAAAATCCATGCCAATGATACACACCTGAACAACAACTGAACAGCATGCTTAAGACTGCTACAGCACAGACATTGTCTCCAGTTTTTGATTCAGTAATTCAAAGCAAGTGATGTCAGTTTTCAAAGACTGTTAAACAAAATATTGTGAGCATGCTAATGCTTTAAGCATGTTTTATTTAAGTTTTAAAAACATCTTTAGTTGCATTTGTCTATGCCTTATATAGTTTATATCCTTATAACCTGGCATTACAGTATATGACACACATGACCTGGCCGGACAAGGTCTCATTTATGTCAGATCAGGCCCTCATAACAAGTGTGTTTGACATCCCTGCTCATCTAATAGAGGACATATACTGCCTTAACCCGCTAAAAGTCTGAGAATTTATTATTCTCACTTTCAAAAAGTCTCTAGCCTGTTGTGGAGATATAGACCTATTATGCATGGGAGCTTTCCTTGCTTTCACCAAGAATGTCCATAGGGTTTTCTTTGCCATTCCACATTATTTTCCTCCTTTCAGCTTTCAGTTTGCTTTCTAGTCATTATTTCTCTGGGTTTTCTGAGAGTGTTTCTGTAACCAATTTTTCCCTTGTTTTGCTTCCAATCTCAAAGGTCATTTGCCACCCACATCGAGGTCATTCTGCCCACTCCGCAACTTCTGCCACCCTCCCCCTTCATTAGTGTAGATGCTCCATTTTCCCCTTGAAAGCTTATACCCAGAATAAAACTTTGTTGGTCTTAAAAGTGCCACTGGACTCAAACTTTATTCTGCTGCTTCAGACCAGCATGGCTACCGACCTGAAAGAAAAGAATAGTGAGAAAATTTCCCTAAAAACTGTTGCCACTACAATTATACACAAGTACACATACACACAAAGGGATTTAAGATCCCTATAAAATCTATTGTAGGACCAAAGGAAATGCACAATGAGGTAATTTTATTAGCTCACAAAGCACCAGTTAACCAAAAGTTAACTAAGCATTTAATGGAAGAGAGGAGAATGATGGGAGGAAAGGTGGAATGTAAATGAATTAAGTAAGTAAGTAAGTAAATTTAGAAGAAGAACACAAAGCAAATGTGATAAAGAAAGACAAATGTGGATTATTTTTTGCAAATAAAAGGCTGTTAAGTGAGGACCCCCAGTTTCTTACAGCAAAAATAATTTATGTTTAAAAGAATAATTGCATAAATAATATGTTTAATAACATAACTGCCTAAAGGAACAACAACAATCAAGGATAAAAATAATAATTTTGAGTAATGGCCACTTTAAATATTAATTAGTTAATATTATATGTGGCCTGTCAATATAAATATCTCTACAACATAAAAAACAGCAAAACACTAAACATAATAAAAACAGTGGAAACATAATAAAAAGTAGAACATATCCAAAATATCAGATTAAAATTAGTATAACAATCTTAAATTTTAGTCCAGTGTCATTTTTAAGACCAACAAAGTTTTATTCTGGGTATAAGCTTTCATGCACATGCATACTTCTTCACTAATGATCTTACTGTATTTTAAAAGTGTACAGTTTAAAGCAACATAAAAAAACAACAGGAAGATCCAACATGGGGTGGATAGACTCAGTAAAGGTAGCCACAGCTCTCAGTTTGTGAGACTTGAGCAAGGCTATTAACTGAGGGTCATTAATTCATAGGGTCACCATAAGTCAAAAGCAACTTGATTGCACTTAACACAGATACACACCCACAGTTTAAAACCTCCCAAAGCCCCAGGGCATATAAACAGTGGATGGCATTTAAAAAACGGAAATATAAAAATGCCACACAAAGGAGGATACTAACAGTGCAATCCTAATGACACTTTCCTGGGAGTAAGACCCATTGAATAAACTGTATTAGAATTCACATTAGACCAGTTTAGGATTGCTCTCTAAAAGGCTAAGAAAAGCTTTTTAGACTGGGACTTAAAATATTTCAAGTTCAGCTACAGGCAAGCTCTGTGGGGTCAGAATTCCACAGCTGAGGCACTACTACAATAAAAACTGCCTAATACACCTACACAGATCTGAAATTATTTTTATGACTTATTGTATGGCTAGAGAGATGATGAAATTTACTTCCTTTTCCCCTGACTGGACCTAGTTTTGTATGATGAAAATTAGAAGGGGCAATAAAGATGTGGAAGGAATATATAGATCTGATACTATAATTTTTGGGACCCATAACTAAAATCAAGTCTGTCTGTATTGAAGGATATATTTATTTTTTCTCTCTCTCAATCTCTCTCTCTCACTCTTTTTTGTTCTTGTAAAATTCTGATTTACTAATAAACTGTTTGTGGTTCACTCCATCTGGGGTTAAGCTATTCTTGTCTGTTCCTGGGCATAAATCATTCTGGACATAAATCATTCAATTTTGCATGTGTATGACTGAGCATGTAGCCCTGCTCAAGTTTCCACTCAGATACAATGGAATGTGTAGAACAAATAAGCTGGTGACCTCCTGCTGACCATATTCCCAGAATCCACGAGCTCTGTCCACATGTTACAGTGAACACGTGCACATTATCATTATACTGTGTGTGGATATGTGTTCACTGTACCCTTTTTATTTATTTATTTATTTAAATTGCCTTTCCACCCTATTCAGAGTCCCAAGGCAGTAGACATTAAAACAAAGCATTAAATCATTTCAGGTATTAAAAACCATTTTAAATACAAATATATAAAATGTTTAAAACATTTAAACATAATATAAACAAATAAAAATGCACCAATAGGGAGAAGGGCCAATAATAATAATAATAATAATAATAATATATTGGATTTATATCCCACCTTCCACTCCAAATCTCAGAGTCTCAGAGCGGCTCACAATCTCCTTTACCTTCCTCCCCCACAACAGACACTCTGTGAGGTGGGTGGGACTGAGAAGACTCTCAAAGCCCCTGCCCTTTCAAGGACAACCTCTGCCAGAGCTATGGCTGACCCAAGGCCATTCCAGCAGGTGCAAGTGGAGGAGTGGGGAATCAAACCCGGTTCTCCCAGATAAGAGTCCGCACACTTAACCACTACTCCAAAAGAGTTAGTGAGGGAATGCTAAGCAAAACAAAACAATAAGACCGATTTCCCACTCACCCTATGGCACTCTGACATTCCTCTTTTCAGCGCGGCATCCTTCTGATTTCCCACTATCTGTCCCGGGGCTTCAGCATGCATCGCTGTTTTTGTGCAGCAAAGAGAAACAGGTTTTAGCAGTTTCTCTTTGCTGCGCAAAAACGGCCACACAGGCTGAAGCCCCGGAGCAGATAGTGGGAAATCAGAAGGACGCTGCGCTGAAAAGAGGAACATCAGAGCAGCATAAGGTGAGTGCAAAATCAGTCCCAGTCTTTACCCACTGACAGAAGATAATGGAGACAGACAAAGCTCTCAGTTTCAAAGTTCTGGTGCCACATCCAAGAATGCATCGCTGTTTTTGTGCAGCAAAGAGAAACAGGTTTTAGCAGTTTCTCTTTGCTGCGCAAAAACGGCCACACAGGCTGAAGCCCCGGAGCAGATAGTGGGAAATCAGAAGGACGCTGCGCTGAAAAGAGGAACATCAGAGCAGCATAAGGTGAGTGCAAAATCAGTCCCAGTCTTTACCCACTGACAGAAGATAATGGAGACAGACAACGCTCTCAGTTTCAAAGTTCTGGTGCCACATCCAAGAAGACTCTTTCTTGGGTTGCCACCCATCTAGTTTCAGATGGCAAGGGAAAACAACAAGGGGCCTCTAAAGATTATGCAAGAGGTCAGGTAGGTTTATATGGGAGTAGGTGGTCCTTCACATATGCTGGCACCATGCTATATAGGGTTTTAAAGATCAATACCAGCACTCTGAACTGAGCCCAGAAGCAAAATGTGAACCAGTGTAGACAGAAGAAGACTGGAGTTATATGGTCCTTACAATCTACTCCAGTTAGTGCTCTGGCTGCAGCATTCTGTTCCAGCTCCAGACTGTCTTCAAGATGCATTGCAGTACAGAGCATTGCAGTAATCCAAGCTAGCTATTTCTAGAGCATGCACTTCAGTGGCAAGATCTTGCACCTGCTGAAGCTGAGGAAAAGTGACCCCGGTCACTACTGCCACTGTTTATCTAACTAGATGCCTGGGTACAGCAGCATACCTAAGTTATAAGCCTGCTCCAGGGTGCTCCAGGGTGTTCAGCCCCATCCAGAATAGGAAATATCCCCATTCCTGGGTCAGACCTTCTTCTCATTTTGTCAATATTGCGGCTCCCATCCAGAGGCAGGCTTCATGCTTGGGGAAGGCAGAGCGCAGCTTGCGTGCTCTTTCCCTGCACGAGGCCTGTTGCCAGTCACCGCGACTTTTTGGGCCGTGGTGGTTGGCACATCGGACTTTGCAGCAGTTGCTTGTAGTGAGCCGCAGTGGTCTTCAGGAGGAGTCTCATCGTGTCAGGAGCATCTCCGGGAGCGTCTTTGACGTGGCGATTTGTTGCTGGCCGCGGCATTTTTGCACGGCCGGCGTTTTTGTGCTTCCCTTTTTTGTTTTAGGGTATCTTGCGGTGCCTCTCCCCTTTTGGGGGTGCTGTTCGCCCCCCCTTTTTTTCCTCTGTTAAGCTGGCTGAGGAACCAACTCCCCCCACCACACCACACCCAATTTATATAATCTTCTGGGGGAGTGCATGGTTACTTCACAGTGTGTGGGGCTGTTCTTCCAGACAATGCAGTTTGGAAGGAGGCCTTAGTTAATCATGGGTTTAATTGGGTAGCCATTTTATTGGAGCTGTTTGATTCTTCTGGAGCTGGGCAGAAGAGTGGCCATTTTGTGGATAGCTCGGTGTGGCCGTTTTGAGGACAGCCTTTTTATTGGGATTCTTCCTGTTGCCGGGGAAAAGAGCAGCCATTTTGTGGATAACTTGAGGCGGCCATTTCGAGGATAGCTTTAACATTCATTACCTGCCTCCAGTAGGGTGGGGGCCACATCAATGAGGGCAGTAGATGGGCTTGTCGTTGTCATTGTTATCATGCCTAAGGAACAGGGCAAATCCAAGGGCAAGTGCCCTGCACCGAGACCACAGTAGCCTGTTCCTAAGTGGTCAGCACCTTTGCCTTCATCGTTTGATGAGGAGGATGGCACTTTCGAGCAGTCTGTGTTAGCCAGAATAGCTGCTTTGGAGGGATCGAGTAGTAGGCAGCCGGTTGTATTGGATGTTACAGGCCTGACTTCCAAGGCAGACAAGTGGGCTGCTAAGAAGCACTTCCAGAAAGAAATCCTTAATCGTTTGTTTTCCCTTGAAAGCAGGTCTTCTACAGACAAAACGGAGGGTGTGTCGCCTCTTCCAGCAGAGGTGCCCGATGTGGATGCTTCACAGAGTTTGCAGTTGGGTAGGGGTGAGTTTGCACAACACACTACCACAGCTTGGCCCTGGAGGCCTTGGGGGCAGTCAGCCACCTTTGGGCTGGTTGCCAATAGCCAGCCTGCAGCTTTTAATAATTCCCAGCCTTGGGCTTGGGGCTTTAACCTGGCTTTAACCCTTGGGGTTCTTGAGGAGGCCTGCCCAGTCAGTTTCCGGGAGCGTCCGTGGCACCCTATGGTGGCTGGGGTGTTTCTTATCCTTGGGGTCCATCATACTCTGCTGCTTTACCTTTTGGTGATCTGTCCTTAGCTCTTGGGGATCACTTGGTGCTGGCCACCAAGGATAAGATACTGAAAGGGGAATTTGTGGACCTATTCTCTCTGCTCTATAGGGAGCTGGAGAAAAAGGATAAAGAGGATTTGGATGATAGGGAAAAGGAGAAAATCAAGAAGCGGAAAGTTGACAGGACATGGGCGAATTGGATGCCCCGGTTCATTATTTACACTGGAATTATTACCAGGTCACAGCCATGGAGGGCCATGCTCCTTTTTCAATATTTCAACATCATCTACAAAAGCTATACTAGCTTTACCGGCCCGGTCTGGCTTCGATATGATGAGGAGTTCAGAATGAGGGCGGCTTTGAACCCTTCAATGGGATCAGATTCATCCACAGCTGAAACGCTTGGGGCTCTTTAGCTTGGAAAAATGTCGACTGCGGGGTAACATAATAGAGGTTTACAAGATTATGCATGGGATGGAGAAAGTAGAGAAAGAAGTACTGGTGCCCGCAGCAGTGTGCGGCAGGTGGTTCAACCCCGCCTGCTTTTTGGGGAGTTTGGGTCCCAGGGGGTGTGTGGTAAAAAGAACTGCCCATACAAACATGAGCACCCTCTTTGCGGGGGGTCTCATTCCTTAATAATAATATAATAATAATAAATTTATTTTTATATCCCGCCCTCCCCCGCCAAAGGCAGGCTCAGGGCGGCTAATTCCTTCACAAATTGTTTCAGGAGTAGATTCAGGTGTGGACAGCGCAAGCAGGGCACGGGCAATGCAGATAAGCCATTTGTTAAAGGGTACCAGCTCAATAAGGGCAACAGTGATTGAAGCATGTCTCCGTGATAATCCAAGGAATGAAGATCGGCTTTATTTATTAAATGGTTTTAAGTTTGGGTTTAGAATTCCTTTTCAGGGCCCAGAAAGCTGTTTATGGCCAATAATTTGAAGTCGGTTGTAGAGATGGAGCACATAGTTCATCAGAAGATTGGGAAGGAATTAGCCGAGGGTAGGGTGATTGGCCCATTTTCCGCACCTCCTGTGAGTACCCGTTGGGCCTGGTGAGTTCAGATTGATTCATCATTTATTTTACCCCCATGAGAAATCGGTGAATGACGCCATACCAGAAAATTTGTGTACTGTGCGGTACACATCTTTTGACCCTGCGGTGCAGATGGTAAGGCGTTGTGGGGTACGGGCTGAGTTGGTAAAGTGCGACATAAAGTCCGCCTTTCACCTCCTACTGGTTCACTCTTTGGATTTCGAATTGCTGGGTTTTCATTTTGAAGGGTGGTTTTATATGGACAGGGCCCTGCCCATGGGGTGCTCCGTTCCTGTGCAGCTTTCATGACGGGCGAGCCACTCTGCCTTTAGATATAGCCAAAATACATGGTCCATACCCGGGCGGCCTAGCAAAGGTTATGCCCTGGCCCTACCCCTGGCCCTGCCATGCTGCCTGTTATGTTATAGCCCTTGTGTTAATGTAATAAATAAAGAAGTGGCCCTTTAGTTACCCAAACCCTTGTGTCCATCTCTTCCTTCCGTCTGGGGGGGCAATAAGTTCCAGTTTTTTAGCCTTGGAGTGGTGGGGGCAGGGTTACTGTTTGCAGCAGAGCTGCTGGTACCTTTCCCCAACCCCAAGTCTCAAAATGATTGGATCAGGGGGTCCAATTCTATGGGGCCCCAAAGAAGGTGTACCCATTCTCCATTGAAAAAAAAAAGGAGGAGGAAAAGGCCCTTTAAATGCTTTCTCCAAACCATGGAGTCATGCAGCTTGGAGAACTCTGAAGGGTTGCAGTCTCTTTAAATGCCTTCCAGGTGAATTCAGCATCCCAAGATTACCAGGGTGTCGGGATCTCAGAACTCCATGCCACCTCAGCTGGGGTTCATTTTAAATCAAGCCACAAGAACAGCCAGCCAGCCCCAGCTGAGCTCTCACCTCTTCACCTGCAAGAGGTGAACAGTTGAGGTGGCACTGAGCTTTCAGCTCCCACCACCTCAGCTGATCCTGGGCTGGCTCCTCTTGGAGCTCAATTTAAACTGAGTTACAAGAGAGCCAGTCAGCCTCAGCTGAAGTGGCATGGAGCTGTCAGTTCCTGGTGCCCCAGCCAATCCTGGGCTGACTTCTCTTGTATATCAGTTAAAACTGAGCTGTAAGAGGAACCAGCCAGCCCCAGCTGAACTGGCACAAAGCTCTCAGTTCCATGCTTTCCCAGCTGATCCTTTTTTTGCAGCTCCAAGCTTAATGAGAAGATCAGCTGGGATGGTGTAGAGCTGAGAACTCCTTGCTACCTTGACTGGGGCTGACTGGTGGTATAGCTAAATGTACCCAAATAAAAGCCAAAAATTGGCTTTTTTCAGGCTTAGCTATTCTCATATCTGAATGCAGATCTCCGATATATATTTGGCTTAATTAATACCTGAAAAAAAACCAAAATGGTATTTTTGGGTGTATTTCCAGTTCAACTTATGCCAAATGCACACCCTAGCTGAGAATAATTGAGACGCTGCCATTAGGCTCCATCCATCTCCTCTCAAGCATGGAGGTGACCTTACAGCATATTCTTCAAGGTGGGTCAATTGGCTATGCTCCAGACCAGAGAAAAATATTCCAGTCTATCATTCCAAATTATAGTACATTCTACTATTTATTACATTAGATTACAATCTACTATTTCAAATAAGTAATAAAATAAAGAGGATGTATAGCCCTTCAGGGGAATTGATGAGAATACAGGTGTAAGGACAGTATCCACTTCTTTGTCACCCTTACAAATAACAACTATGCTTGTAGATTCAGTTGATGTATCCTTATTTATGACTTCCATTCTGTTATTTTCAGATCAGTCACAAAAGGATTAACACTGCTAACAATTGTTGATATTGGTAACATTAATCCTGAAGAGAGGATTGCAGAGTTAACATGCTGACTTGCAGTTAACTTTTTGGCAATTAAATATATGCATCTCTGACCTAGTTCTCTATGCTTCAGCCGACCTATATAGTCTGTTTATAACACACTTCCTTTTACAATAAGTGACAACTTTCATGTTGTTTCTTAATCCTTGTAGAGTATTTTAGTGTTGATGTTTATTATTTCAACCCATTAGAGAGTGTAATTCACAGCTGGGCTGACTAGATCCTGCTATGGATAAAGTGGAGTGGGAAAGGGAAAAAAGAGGCAGGAGAAAGAAAAGCAGGGTTTTTAAGATGGAGAGAAGTGCAAAACCTTGTACTATAAACACTGCCTTGTGTTATTTCTCTGGATGCACCAAGATACAAAATTTCAGTTTGGTGGGAAATTAAATAAATGCTAAACCTTTTCCAGCTCTTAAAAAAAAGTCAGCAGGTGTTAGTTTTTTCCCTGTCATTTCCCTGCAATTAGAAAAGTGCTTCATAATTGGTTCATAAGTGATTCCGAATAGGTCTCCCCTCCAGTAAATTTCTTATCTATGCTTGCCTGCTGCCGTTCTCAGCTCTGCTTTCTCTCTGGTTGGATGGCAAGATTCAATGGAACTACTGGGCAGTGTTTGCTCCAATATGGTTGTGGAAGTTAATGTGGGTGCCTCGATAGGAACTGGAGTTTGGGCACGAAACCCACAATATTGAGCAGAAGGTGAAACATGTGTAGAGTTTAAAGCTATGTTAATTGCAGTTGGCATGCGCTTGTTACTGCTGATGTTTGAAGTCCTAGTCTGCGATGGAATCGAGAGAGGAACCTGTTTCTGGCTTCTGGTCTTCATGCCATTGTTCTTTGCGTCTCTAGTGTCAGTTGCAGCTTGTGTGGGGGGATTTCAGCATGACAGATCTCTAGAGCTGGAAATCCTGTGTTCTGTCAACATTCTTCAGTTCATATTTATTGCAATCAGACTGGATGAAATTATCAAGTGGCCATGGCTTGTTGTCTGTGTCCCCCTGTGGATCTTGATGTCCTTTCTGTGCTTAGTCGTACTTTATTACATTGTCTGGTCTGTCTTATTCTTGCACTCAATGGATGTGATTGCTGAGCAAAGGAGAACTCACATAACTATGGCCATCAGTTGGATGACAATTGTGGTTCCATTTCTCACCTTTGAAATCCTGCTGGTGCACAGATTGGATGGACACAACACATTCTCATATATACCCATTTTGTTCCTCTTTGACTTTCACTGATAACTTTCATGGCAACAACATTTGGGCAGAAGGGAGGCAATCATTGGTGGTTTGGAATATGCAAAGACTTCTGTCAATTCCTGCTTGAAATTTTCCCATTCCTAAGGGAATATGGCAACATTTCCTATGATTTGCATCATGAAGATAATAAGGAAACAGAAGAAACCCCTGTCCCAGAACTTCCCAAAATAGCGCCAATGTTTCAGAAAAAGACTGATGTGATCATTACCCAGAGTCCTGGTAAATATGTTATACCACCCCCCAAACTAAATATTGATGTGCCAAATTAAAAATGAACACCAGAACTCTGTGACACATAGCCAGATATGACTCTTCCCCATGAAACAACTCCTAGGGATTAGTGGCCAACATTCTTTTATCTCATGTCTTGTTTTCATTTTGTTTATGGATAGAAAGATGTCCTTTAGTAGCTGCAATATAGGTAATGGAGATTTGTTTTAATATAATTTAAGAGTTTCCACGTATTAGCACATGAAATGCCATACCACTAAATCAGTGAAGAGACAATAGCTATAAGCAGGCTTACAAACAAAAAACACTTTGTCCCATTTGCATCTATCAAGTAATTATCTATGGAATTAATTGTTATGCTCTTAACTTGCATAGAGCCCTACAGTATGACTAAGCAAGTGAAATATTGTATCCATAAACATCATTCCTAACTACAGTTACGCATGGGCAAATCTGGCTGAAATCAGTGGCCTTTGCACACAAGTATCAAATGGGGAGAGGCTATGTTTGGGTTGGCAGTGGGCGGAAACCTTTTGATTTGAATTAAAGCTTCCTGTATAGTATTTATATGAACTTTTGGCAATGTAATATACTTTTTTTTAAAAAAAAATCTGTACAGTATAAATATGTAAAAGTATTTTTAAGAAGCTTTATGAAATGTATAATCTCTTGTGAATGACATCTTTTCTTTTTAATTTTGTATACTTTGCTTCCATTTATGTAAAGTCTCATAGCCACATAGTATTATTGTATTGGCATACGTTTGCCTTGCCTTTCCCCTTTGAACAAAGGACGCTACGTTTCAGGAATGTCCTCAGGTAGGACTTGAAGTGTTCTTCCTCTTTTAATGGATCAGTTGATCATAAAAATATACATAAATTATTTTGTAAAGAACCACAATCTTTGTACTGTGTAGAGGAACAGGCGCAGACTGTCTTTTTGGAAAGTTGCTTTCCAACAGTTGTTGACATGCTACTGTTATATAATATCTGTTTCTCTCACTTTTTGGCTGCTCAATAAAGTATTCACTCATATAAAAAAAAAGAAAGAAAGAAAAAGAAAAGTGGTTCATAATGAAACATTATGGGCCTGGGAGCAATCTATAAATAGTAGGAATATTCAGAAATTGGGAGCCAATGTGGGCCATTTGTGATTTTAGGGCTTTATGCAACCCCTTATCTCTGCTTGCAATAGCTTTTGCCATCAAACCAATGATAGTGGTTTCATACTGTCCCCCTGCATGGGGATTAGATCCCAGAGTTCTCTCTCAGATACATTTTAAAAATATCACACCACAAACAATGATCAAATCAAACATTAAGGGTAGCCATCAGGTGCAAGGTACTTGTTGAATACATGCCTGATATTTGTGTATTGGGTAAATTTCTCATAAATATACCTATATCAATACAATTACTTTATATAGAGTGCTGTTTTATGTCCTTCTGAAAATTTGTTTACTTGTTACTAGCCTGGTCTGCACCTAGTTTTCCCTTAAGGGCTTCTTGTGGTTGAATTTTAATTGCCTGCTACCTTTAATGGCTGAGGGTCAGCCACTGTGGTAAGTGAAAAAATGTGGCATATACATTTTTTTAATAAATGGTGGAACAATATGTTGTCAAACCTATTTCACAGCTGGAGTTTATTAGTTGTTGTAGATTTTCTGGGCAGTATTGCCATAGTCTTGGCTTAGTAGTACCTGATGTTTTGCCAGCAGCTGTGACCAGCATCCTAGGAGGTATAACACAGAAAGATAAAGTTTTCTCTGTGTCAGAGTCTCCCACAGGAAAAGTGTTTTTGCTATATATTAAAGGATGGTTGTGGTTGAATTTTAATTGCCTGCTACCTTTAATGGCTGAGGGTCAGCCACTGTGGTAAGTGAAAAAATGTGGCATATACATTTTTTAATAAATGGTGGAACAATATGTTGTCAAACCTATTTCACAGCTGGAGTTCATTAGTTGTTGTAGATTTTCTGGGCAGTATTGCCATAGTCTTGGCATAGTAGTACCTGCTGTTTTGCCAGCAGCTGTGACCAGCATCCTAGGAGGTATAACAGAGAAAGATAAAGTTTTCTCTGTGTCAGAGTCTCCCACAGGAAAAGTGTTTTTGCTATATATTAAACTTATGAAAAAACACAGCCTACAAACAATATTCAGACCCATCAGAAAAATACAACAGATATGCCAGTCAGCAAAAGACAGAAGAGATCCCCTCACTTCTGCAGGAGTATACCGTATAACCTGAAGTTGTGGACAGGTTTACTTTGGGACCACACAACATTTATTTATTATTTATTTTATCAAATTTATACCCTGCTCTCCCCTAACAGACTCACAACAGTTAAAACAACATAAAATTTAAAACAAGATATACAATAAAATCATTTACATACATTTTACAATCATTACATTCAAGATGTGCATTGATATTCTGAACATTCCGATGTTTTTAGTTTTTGTTCTTACAGTACAGTGAGATTGCCGGTGCTGTGGAATAATAGCCACCTCCCCTTAGCTATTGAAAGAAAATTTAAACAATTTGGTCTTACAGGCCCTGCCGAACTGGGACAAATCCCACAGGGTCCTAATGTTTTCGGGGAGGGCATTCCACAGAGCGGAGGCTATTACCGAGAATGCTCTGGCTCTGGTGATGGATAATTGAGCTTCTTTTGGTCTGGTGATCTTAAGAAGATTTTGGGACCCCAAAGATAGTGCTCTCTGGGGTACATATGGGGAAAGGCGGTCCCAAAGATAGACAGGTCCCAGGCCATATAGGCCTTTAAACGTTATAACCAGCACCTTGAAACGAATTCAGAATGCCACAGGCAGCCAGTGTAACATTTCCAGCACATGTTGAATGTGCTCCCATACAGGTAGTCCCATTAACAACCTGGCTGATGTGTTTTGCATCAGCTGCAGCCTCTGAATTTGAGTCAGGGGCAGCCCCATGTAGAGGGCATTACAGTAGTCTATTCTTGAGGTGACCATTACATGGATCACTGCTGCTAAGTCATTGTGCTCCAGGTACGGAACTAACTGCCTTATAAGCCTAAAATGGTAAAATGCAGATTTGGCAGTGGCTGCTACCTGGGCCTCCATTGTCAGAGAAACGCTCCAGGAGCACCCCTAAACTCTTGACCTTTGAAGTTGGTGCTAATGGCATCCCATCAAAGGCTGGCAAAGGGATCTCCCTACCCAGGCCACTGTGATTCAGGCACAGGATCTCTGTCTTCACTGGATTCAATTTCAGTTGACTCTGCCTGAGCCATTTCACTATGGCTTGCAGTGCCAGGTCCAGATCTTCCAGGGCACAGCTGGACTGCCCCCCCCCATCAATAGACAGAACTGGGTGTCATCCGCATACTGGTGACAACCCAGCCCATAGCTCCAGATGATCTGGGCAATGGGGTGCATACAGATTTTAAACAACATCGGGGAGAGAACTGCCCCCTGGGACACACCACATACAAGCGAGTGCCTCTGTGACAATTGCTCTCCTATGGCCACCCTTTGTCCCTGACCTTGGAGAAAAGAGGTAAGCCATTGAAGGGCAGACTCCTGAATCCCTGTGTCAGCAAGGCAGCAGGACAGTAGCTGGTGGCTGACTGTATCAAACGCAGCCAACAGATCTAACAACAACAGCACTGCCGAGCTGCCCTGATCCAGATGTTTTAAGAGATCATCCATGAGGGCAACCAGTACCATCTCCATCCCATGGCCCTGTCAGAAGCTGGACTGAAATGAGTCTAAGATGGAAGCATCATCCAAAAATATCTGTAACTGAACTGCCACTGCCCTCTCAATACCATCCAGACAAGAATAAAAGAACATGAAAGACACTGCAGACTAGGCCAACCTGAAAAATCAGCAGTGGCTGAACACAGCCGATCTCAAACAGGACACAGTATCTTATTCCAAGACACTGTAATATTGAACAACACATCCAATAACCATGTCAGATTACACAGGGAAGCCATTGAAATCCACAAACATAAACACAATTTCAGCAGGAAAGGAGTTTAAAAATGAATAGAGCATGGTTTTCAGTCCTGAAAAACACAATGTTCTACAGTTTACAACAGCACTACAGAAAAGACTCAAATTCCAACAGCCATTCCATATGCAAAGAACCTCCCCATGAAAACTCCATATACTAAATAACCTCCTCAGGATAGCTTCTTCATTAACATGTCACAGCCTGGGAAATTTCTACAAGATAATGACTCAGCCCTACCCTACCTTCCTGAGTAGATATAAACTCCTACCATTTCTTTTTTTCCCCTCTCACTTTGACACAGAGAGAACTCTAACTTCCAGTGTTATACCTCTGAGGATGCTGGTCACAGCTGCTGGCAAAACATCAAGTACTACTATGCAAAGACCACAGCCATACAGCCTGGAAAATCTACAACAAATGATGGAACGTTTGATATTCCAGTTACATGATTGGGAGGAAGGGAGGGATTAAAGGTTAAGTACTGGATTAGGCTTTCTTGAAAAAGTAGTCATATATGATCAGGTTTCTGATCAGGTTTTATTTTTTCTATTTTATTTACTTAGCTGCAAAGTTAAGAGAGGGAATGTCTAGTAAAATTAATGAAAAGAGGGTTCCTAGAGAGGAAATTAAGAAACAAAATGTGAATGCCATGTGGAAAATTAATATGGTATTGTAAACTAACTACACAAACTCTTAAGAGAATCAATAACTCTGTTAAGGGAAGTTTATGTAATAGTCAAGAAAACCTCTCACATGCCTTCAGCTGCTCAGGAATGGATGCAGGTCTCTGACATCATTAGCAGACTTTTGCCTCAGCCAGTATCATCTTTTCCTCACCCAGATTAGGATTTTTCTACAATTCCTTTTCTCCCTCTCCCAAAATACTAGAACTCAAAAGCATCCAATACAGCTGATGAGAAGTAGATTCAGGACTGACAAAAGGAAATATTTATTTACACAGCTACTGGTTAAAATGTGCAATTTGCTGCCAGGGGATACAGTGATGGCCACAGACATAGGCAGTTTAAAAAGGGGATTATATAGATTCATGGAGGATATGTCTATCTGTAGCTATTAGCCATGATGACTAAATGGAATTTCCACATTGAGAGGCAGTAATCCTCTGAATCCCAGATCTGGGAGGCAATATCACAGGAAGGCCTAGGACTCTATGCCATGTTGCTGGACCTCCAGATGAACTGGTTGGCCATTGTGTAAGACAGGATGCTAGACTAGATGAATCACTGGTCTGATCCAGCACGGCTCTGCTTATTTTCTTAATAGTTCAAATGCATAGATAAGATCCATGCTTATACATAATTAGAAGAATTTCTTTCTTTCCTATAAAATATATAGTGGTACATCAATAAACACTGAATTTTGTATGCTTTTTTAATTTTTAGTCTTTATAGGTTTTTAGCATCATATGGGCTGCATTTCACAGCCATTTCATGCATTATACATTGACAAATACAAATTGCCACTGAGTCTTACAGAGCCTCCTCTGCCCATTTCACCCAACTCATCTTTCTTCTCCTTCCTGCTTTGTAATCCAACTGCCACAAAGTGACAGTCCTCTTTTTGGTCCTGATGAAACTGTGATCTACTAGTTCAGCTGCCTGCTGAATCCACTGTCTCTTTTACTACCCATGAAAGTCCCAACAATTCTGCTGTATTTTGAAATGCAACACGGATAAGACTATCATTAGTAAATATCCAATGGCACATCCCTTTCTTATGGTGTCATCAGAAATGGTCATTAAGACTACTAGGGAAAGTACTGGGGAGTTGATAGCCTGGGGTGCCACCTCCTGTTGGGGCTATCCCAGACCCAAACAAGGCACACCTCATGTAGGTCAGCCCCACATGAGGCAGACAGTAGCCGCCACCACCACAATCTGGAATCCACTCCCAATCAATGCAAGATAGACAGAGGACCACAGATTCTGTAAACAGTGGTGCTCACCCCATGTTAGGTGGGCAGAGGCCACTGTGATCTGGGCTGGTGGCTCCTTATGGGGTAGGTGCAAGCTGGTGGTTCCAGCCCTGGGCAGGGCAGGCACAAATCACCACTGCTACTGCAAGCTGGCAGCCCATGGTTATGTGAGGAGGGTGTGTATCTGCTCTTTTGTCCCTCCAACAGCCGTTTTCCATGGCCCTTTTTGCCTACCATTCTGCCCCTAGCTGTCATAATGCTACATACTCATTCTTCTCAGCTTTCTTTTCTAATTGGGATCTTCATTCAATCTATTAAAAATCTTATATAGATATAGCTTCCAGACCAGAAATTCTGTTTTAGCCTTATCCCTAGCTATGAGTGTTTAAAGATGCTCATTCAGTCATTCACAGTTTATTAATTGTGAATCTATTAATATCACACAGAAGCAATTTTGTCTGATCTTCCTTTCCCAACTATTCCAGATCTTCCTTTTCCAGCTTTCCTTTAACCTTATGTGGGATAATAGTTTATGGTACCATCTTGGTAATCTTAATTGATAATATAATCTATATTCTAATTGGTAATTTTATTGTTAAAAAGCTTATGATGTTTTAGATTGTTTTTATGCTATTTGATTTATGCTACTTGCAGGGAGGGCAGGTTAGAAATTGAAGATATAAATAAATAAAATCAAAATGTATATATTTGCAACAGAATACACCAATGAATCCAAACCAAACACAACAATTGCCACATGAAATGCAGAGCTTTTCCTAGGAAAAAGCAATTCCCATAGAAGGGCAATATAAATGTTAGTTCAGTTACATGGGAGCTGTTACTGCAAAAGGGGTTCCCATGCTGTTTGGATACTAATTAGAGGCCACTTTGCAGCCCCACAGTTAATGCAATAACCATGACCGATTTCCCACTCACCCTATGCCGCTCTGACATTCCTCTTTTCAGCACCGTGTCCTTCCGATTTCCCACTTCAGCCTGCGTCATCATTTTGTGTGGCAAAGAGAAACAGGTTTTATAGTGGTTTCTCTTTGCCATGCAAAAACGGTGATGCAGGGTGAAGCCCCGGGGCAGATAGTGGGAAATCGGAAAGACGCCGTGCTGAAAAAAGGAATGTTGGAGCGGTGTTGGGTGAGTGCAAAATCTGTCCATGTTTGTGCATTAGTGTTTTCTGTGTCAAATGTGACAGATAAATATCTTTTAAACACTTGTTTAATATGAATGTTAAGTAGCCTCAGACCAATCAGCTCCTTGGCATGTGTGTTCAAGAAGAATCACCTGTCATTCACACTCTGTGTTTAGTACACAGCAACACTGGGTGCTGTTACATGACAACTGTTTGCAAGTGGATTTTGCCATTCTTAACACAGTAAAAATCCAGTTGCAAAGCACATTATTTAGTGTGTGTGAACATGCCCACTCGAATGCTTAAGATGGGTAGACATGTTAGTCTGTCGGTAGCAGTAGAAAAGAGCAAGAGTCAAGTATCACCTTTAAGAGTAACAAAATTTGTGGCAAGGTATGAGCTCTCATGAGTCACTGATCATTTCTTGTCACATCTGAGCAGTGACTCACAAAAGCGCATACCCTGCCACAAATTTTTGGTAGCCTTTAAGGTGTTACTGGACTTTTGCTCTTTTCTGCTATTGTAATGCTTGTGTACCATGACAAACACTACCACTGCTTTTAAAGTGTAGTAGCAGTCTATTGGAGCTGCTGCTAGTATAGCCAAGTCTATAGCAGCGTACACATTTTAAAATGCTACATTTTTTTTTTAAAAAAAGCATCGCTAAGCTATTCTGTTGCTGTTCCATGAAAATGCTTGCCATTTCACTAAGGCCTGAGATCTTATTGGTCTGTTCTGCTATTGTAGGGAAGCTGCTAAAGCTAATCATGGTCATATCAGCTCTGAGTTTATTGCTTGCACATAGGAAAGTTGGCAATAAAGAAATCTGTGCATTCAGACTGCATTCTTTGCAGGGGTGCACCTCATGCTTGGAAGATTAATGAAGGATTTCTGGCCCAGTGTTTATTAAAGACCCCTCTGTTCTATAGCATTTTAATTGTAAACCTACACTTTGACATCCTAACTAATGGTTCTTTCTAAATTAATAAAAGCGACATATTAACTTTAAATCCCAGATAAGGTAAAGATTGCTGTTTTAATATCCCATCCATATCCTTTATCTATCTATGGGGGCTTTCAGGCCAGTAGTTTTAATAACATGCATGAATGAAGATGCTCTTTTTAAACTCAAATAGTGGCAAAGAGTTTTTCCTTTATATTAGCAAGCAATCAATTCCAATAGCTTTTTAATGCTTTCTTAAAGAATCAATTTTGAGGCAGAAGCTCTTCGGGGGACCCTCTTAAACTTCTTCACAGCCGGTCTCCTAATTTTCTATTACAATGCAATCTAAAGCAGCTACAAAAATAATGCAGATAATGTTTGCTGGGTAATGATTTCCAATTTCCCCATTCCATGTACCCTGTTATTAGGAGGATCATCTTGGCTGTGTAAATTAATTTTCAATTCACTTCAGGGGAACATTACAATGATTTATTCAGCACTGGTGCTGAAGAAAGTGTTGGGAGGATTTCAGCAATGTAAAAAAACAAAATCAATTTGTTCTGATTATCACAGTGTTAAAAACAGAGAAGACAAAAGGTTTATGGGAATAAACTAAGTCTGAAAGCATCGGAGAAGATAGTGGCAATGATCCTAGATCTGAAGAACAAATCTCTGGAAAATGTATGTGGGGAGGGAGATGTTGAAGATAGCTTACAATTGTCACAAGTCAGATTTGTTCTAGGCAAATCTAATTTGTATTTATTTCCATACCACTCAGTTTATTGATCTGAGATTGTAGTAATGATGAGGTATGATCCATCTACAAAATCTTGAAGAGATGTTCTCAATGTTCAGATTAGATTCAGAGAATTTCAAGCACAGCACCACTCATATAACAAATCTTTTCTGCTTCTCCCCACTGCAGCCCAGTGGCTCCGGGAATAATTATCCCCCATAGACCTGAAGTGAGCTATCAAGACTAATAGAAGGAAGAAAAATAACTTTAAAAACCTCTCCCATTTTATGCAATTTGAAGTATCATGTGGTTCTCAGAAAAGGACTTCAGATCCAACCCCATATTCACAGTCCAACAAGGCAAACTGTCTGGTCACAAGCAAGGATTTTCTGCAGACAACTATGGAAACTGTCATAGACATCAATGCATCTAAGATCAATATTGGTTCAAACATTAGAAAGGAAGCAACAAAGCAACAAGTAAGAAGAATTACTATCGTTAGATTGGTTCACATGGTTCTTTTGTATTTGCTTTCTTAACCTAATAGACTGGTCAGTGTAACCTGAGTATTCTGCTAATAATGGCAGAGTCCAAGAAATGATGGGGCTCCTATTTCTTGGAATATTGCCAAAGGACAAGACAAAACATATTTTAAAAATGGTAAGAGCTCTCTGACAGAGCTATATTATGCTACTATGTTCCTAGTCAGGATTCTGTAGAAGGGACCAATCTCTCTTATGTGAGTTTTCTTGGTGGACAGGGCATAACAGCCACCCCCACTTTTCATGCTCCTGGTATGTACTGGTTTTAATGCCATTTACATGTATCAGATTTGCTGTATTATGATGAAAATAATTTTACTAAATATATTAAAAGCATGCACTTAGCAATGGTGCAAGAAATTAGAATATAAGCATATCCTCTTTACTTGGTACCAGAATTGTCTATTAAATTAATAAGAGTTAACCTATTAAAATATTCAAGTTGCATTAATTTTGGTTCATTTATTGGCTTGGTTTCAGTACTCAGAGATCATCCCTTGTTTTCTCAGTGGCATGTGCTCCTCTCATGATTGGTGATGGCTCCTTTTTCCTCTTATACGTATATGAAACAATGGCCTCATTCCTCAACAAGCTCCACATTTTTATTTTCTGCCTTTCATCACTTCCAGTGGACCCCCCTGTCCACTTTCACCTTGGCCACCTAAGGCCCCATGACTTAGGTGTGACTCAGGGCTGCTCATTTTCCTCCTCTGGCTAGGGTCATCAACACTTCTCTGCCACTGAATGGCTCTGTACCAGAGAGATTACTCATATCAACTTAATTTCTTCCTGCTAATCAGCAGGGCGAACTGTATGCGTTTGCATAGAGTGCAAACTCAACAATTACTTTTAGGGCTGTAAGTCATAGTGCTACACTCCTGAGATTTTGTTTATTTATTGAAGATGTTTATTTCTACTTTATAGGGACTCAAAGTGGCTTATAGAATGGAAGACATTTCACCACATCTCCGCTGCATAACCACTATTCTGCTGCTAGAGACTTCTAGTTAGATATGAAAATAATTTAACATAGCTGGTTCTCTCAGTGCTGTTGTTTTTTCAACATGGATCATATATAACAAGAATCATTTACAACAAACTTTCTTTGGAAAGCTTTTATTTATTTCAGACAATATTCTGATTAAGCCTCTATAGGAGTATTGTTAGGCAAGAGATTTTAAAAATATATGTTGGCTGCTCTCTTATTTGGATAAAAATATGACCTTCTATTAGGCTTCCCAATCCCCAGGTCCCAGCGGAGGATCCCCCGGTTTTTCAGGCTTCCCCCTGCCCCCCAGCCAGCTGGCCAGCAGGGGGAAGCCCCGCCCCCACAGCCACCATGCAGCTCTAGATCTCCAGCAGGTTTAGAAACCTGCAAACAGGTCCATTTCAAAATGTGTGTGTGTCTGTGTGCCTTTAAAGTTGAGCAGGAAGTACTTCATGGGAAGGGTCAGCAACACAGTCCCTCAGTTGATTTTGATTTCATTTCAGAGCAACTAAGTGTGTGTGTGAGAGAGAGAGAGCAGCATAGCCCCTGTTCTAGGGTTGCCAAGTCCAATTCAAGAAATATCTGGGGGCTTTGGGGGTGGAGCCAGGAGACATGGAGGGGTGAAGCCAGGAACAAGGGTGTGACAAGCATAACTGAACTCCAAGGGAGTTCTGGCCATCACATTTAAAGGGGCAGCACACCTTTTCAAATGCCTTTCTTCCATAGGAAATAATGAAGGATAGGGGCACCATATTTTGGGGCTCATAGAATTGGACCCCCTTGTCCAATCATTTTGAAACTTGGGGGGTATTTTGGGGAGAGGCACTAGATGCTATACTAAAAATTTGGTGACTCTACCTCAAAAATACCCCCCCAGAGCCCCCAATACCCATTGATCAATTCCCCATTATTCCCTATGGGAATAGTTCTCCATAGGGAATAATAGAGTGCCCAGTAGACATTTCCCTCCCCCCTCACACTTTCTAAAGCAAGGGGAGGGCCTCCAAACCAGGGAATCCCCTGCCTCCTCCCTCTCTCTCACACACAAATACTTACTGGGTCTTGTTCCTGCAGAACTTTACTCCCTCTGAAAACGAAAGCAAAAGAAAGGGAGGGGCCGTTCTCTGAGGAAACTGTTACTGATCCTTTCCCATGAAGCCCTTCCTGTTCCCTACTTCCTGCTCAGCCTTAAAGGTACATATTTTAAAAACTGTTTGCAGGTTTCTAAACCTGCAGGAGCTCTAAATCTACAGAATGACTGTGGAGGCGGGGCTTCCCCCGCCGGCCAGCTGGCTGGGGGCGGGGAGAAGCCTGTCAAAATGGGGGATCCCCTGCTGGGACCTGGGGATTGGGAAGCCTACCCTGTTCTTTTCAGATGTTGTGGAGGAACCAGACCCAGTAAGTGTATGTGTGTGAGAGAGAGAGGGTTGCCAACCCCCAAGTTTGGAGGCCCTCCCCCCATTTTAGGGTCATCAGAAAGTGGCGGCGGGGGTGGGGGAGGGAAATGTCTACTGGGCAATTATTTCCTATGGAGAAATATATTCCCCGTAGGGAGTAATGGGGAATTGATCCACAGCTATTGGGGGCTCTGGGGGGGGGCTGTTTTTTTAGTAAGAGGCACCACAGTTTCAGTATAGTATCTAGTGCCTCTCCCCAAAATACCCCCCCAAGTTTCAAAATTATTGGACTAGGGGGTCCAATTCTATGAGCCCCAAAAGAAGGTGCCCTATCTTTCATTATTTCCTATGGAAGGAAGGCATTTAAAAAGGTGTGCTGTCCCTTTAAATGTGATTAAATTAATTAATTTGGAGTTCACTTATGCTTGTCACACCCTTGCTCCTGGCTCCTCCCCCAATGTCTCCTGGCTCCACCCCCAAAGTCCCGAGATATTTCTTGAATTGGACTTGGCAACCCTACCTTTTATAGCAGTGCAAAAATCAGAAGTATAATCTATTGCTGTTTCCTGAAGATGTGATCACATAACAAGGTAAATATTGCAAGCGTATTATCTATGTTTTTATATGCTTACTAGTGTTATTCTAATATGCAAATGTATTGCTTGAAATTACATATTTTTGGACATATGTATGTTTTATAATGATGGTTTGAAGGAAATACATTTAACTGGACTTATTCAGGCCTATTAGATTTGTAGCTTCAGAGCTATGCTAATAAAAGAAGCCATTGAAAGGCCATTCATTGTACTATTATTGTTTGTTAAGTATTATTATAGACAGTCTATTCTCCAATTAGCTTATCTGATTAGGGCTTTCTTTAGCTAAATTACCAATATTGACATGGCTTCCCAACATTCCTCCCACACAATACAATTACGTTGTGGCCTAGGAAATTAACCTTTACTCGAGAAAAGAAATTATAACAGGGATTATTTTCAAGTCTACACAGGTCTCTGTGTAGGGAGAGTGATTTCAGTAGCAGGTTTAATCAAGTGCAAAGGTCTGCTTCTGAGTAAATCTGAAGTCAAACTACACAGGAAAAGGGTGTTTTAATTTATGCTCATCTTGGTTTATCAGCGTTATGAACTCAAAATAGTTACTGTTGTTGGAAACAAAGATATTTGAATTTTGGCATGTACACATAGTAAATACTGAGTCAATTGAATTTATAAGGCCCATTTAAATCATGGTCAGTAAAATCAGTGATCCCTTTAGTGCACAAAGAATAACGACAAAAGGCCTAAGCTGTGGGTGGGGGTGAGGCAAATGTACTCTTGTCCCTGAACTGTGCTTGATATTGGCTTAGATCCCATGGATTATTTCTGAAAGCAGAAGATCATGTGCTCCTAGAATGCAACTTTCATGCCTGTTTCCTTCCTGTGGCAGTAGGGTTGCCAAGTCCAATTCAAGAAATATCTGGGGATTTTGGAGTGGAAGCCCGGAGCAAGGTTGTGACAAGCATAATTGAACTCCAAAGGGAGTTCTGGACATCACATTTAAAGGGACTACACATACCTCAAGTTAGGAAAGGCACAAACAGCTTGGAGAAATGTTGACTGCGGGGTGACATGATAGAGGTTTACAAGATAATGCATGGGATGGAGAAAGCAGAGAAAGAAGTACTTTTCTCCCTTTCTCACAATACAAGAACTCGTGGGCATTCGATGAAATTGCTGAGCAGACAGGTTAAAACGGATAAAAGGAAGTACTTCTTCACCCAAAGGGTGATTAACATGTGGAATTCACTGCCACAGGAGGTGGTGGCGGCCACAAGCATAGCCACCTTCAAGAGGGGGTTAGATAAAAATATGGAGCAGAGGTCCATCAGGCTGTTAGCCACAGTGTGTGTATGTGTATATATATGAAGACAGTGTGTGTATGTGTATATATATGAAGACTAAGGGCACTATCTTTGGGGGCTCATAAAATTAGATTCCCTGATCCAATCCTTTTGAAACTTGGAGGGTATTTTGGGCAGAGGCACTGGATGCTATGCTGAGGATTTGGTGCATCTACCTCAAAAGGTATTTGAAGTTTGGCATGTACACATAGTAAATACTGTGTCAACTGAATTTATAAGACCCATTTAAATCATGGTCAGTAAAATCAGTGATCCCTTTAGTGCACAAATAATAACTACATAAGGCCTAAGCTGTGGGTAGGGGTGAGGCAAATGTACTCTTGTCCCTAAACTGTGCTTGATATTGGCTTAGATACCTTTTCAGCAGACTTCAGAGGATAATAGAAGACAGGAGGGCCTGGCATGACTTTGTCCATGGGGTTGAAAAGAGTCGGACTCGACTGTGCGACTGAACAACAAACCTCAAAAAACACCTCCCCCCCAAGCCCCAGATACCCGTGGATCAATTCTGCATGATATCCTATGGAAATCGGTCTCCATGGGGATTAATGGAGTACCCAGCAGACATTTCCCTCATCCCCCCCCTTTCTGATGTCCTTGAAGTGGGGGGGAGGGCCTCAAAATCAGATGATCCCCTGCCCCCACCTGAGGATTAACAACTCTATGTGGCAGTCTGAAATGCCTTCCACAATCCTGCTTCTGGGAATCCCTTTCCTAATCTTCCATGAACAAGATTTTTTTTGAGAAGGGCATTTCAGGCTGCTGCTGAAGGTGGGGGAAGGCAAGAAAGTTATGTGTCATGAGAGCATATCTTTCCACCCACATATCTACTCTAGGATATTTAAGCCAGTGGCTATAAAGCCTCTGTTCAAATGTTGGACAGGAATGTATCTTTAATTGGGCACATACATTCCCCTCCCTCTTGATTATGGAGTGCAATAAAAAGCATCCTGCTCTCTGAAGCCTTGGATCTAGCTCCAGTCTGCCATGGTCCACCCTCTCCTGAAAAAGTCCGCTCTAGACCTGGCCGAATTGGCACACTATTGACCCTTTTTTGGGGAAAATTATTGAGAGGGCAGTGGCATTACAGTTACAGAGTTTTCTGGAGGACGCTTCCGTCCTAGACTCCCACCAGTCCAGCTTCCAGTCTGGTCATGGGACGGAGACAGTTCTGGTCGCCCTAGTGGATGACCTCCAGCAGCATCTGGATCGAGGCGGCTTGGCGGTACTGATGTTGTTAGACCTATTGGCTGCGTTTGATACAGTCGACCATCAGTTGCTAGCCCACCGCCTTGTTGACACAAGGATTCATGGGCTAGCCTTACACTGACTTTCCTCTTTCCTATGTGGTCAAAGACAAAGGGTGTCAATTGGGGGAGAGTCGTCCCAGAGACATCCGCTTACTTGCAATGTGCCTCAGGGGGTTCTATCCCCAATGATATTTAACATTTACATGCGACTCCTTGTCTGGATTGCCCAGAGGTATGGGCTGGGTTGCCATCAGTACGCTGATGACACCCAGCTCTATCTACTGATGGACGGCTGACCTGGCACTGTCCCAGAAAACCTGGATCAGGCGTTGAGAGCCGTGGCTGGTTGGCTTAAGCTGAGCCGACTGAAGCTGAATCCAACAGACAGAGGTCCTTTGCCTGAGTCGCGGCGGGCTGGGCAAAGAAATCCCCCTACCAGCTTTTGATGGGGCGCCACTGTCAATGGCACCCAAGGTCAGAAGCCTGGGGGTTCTGCTGGAAGTCACCCTGATGATGGAGGCCCAGATGGCAATATCTGCGAAATCCGCCTTTTTTTCATCTGAAGAGGGCAAAACACTTCCTCGACTGTCACGACCTGACAACTGTGATCCATGCAATGGTCACCTCAAGATTGGACTACTGTAATGCCCTCTACTTGGGGCTGCCTTTGCCGCGAACCCGGAAATTTCAGCTAGTGCAGAATGTGACTGCTATTGGGGCTGCCCGAGTGGGAGCACATACAGCCAGCGCTGCAGGAACTGCACTGGCTACCAATAGTGTACCAGATTTGTTACAAGGTGCTAGTTATTAGTTTTAAAGCCCTGTAGAGCTGAGGACCTATTTACCTGAGGGATCGTCTATCCCCACATATTCCCCAGAGGGTACTAAAATGTGGATCCCAACATCTCCTAGTGATCTCTGGGCTGAAGGAGGTGAGATTAGTGACCACCAGGGATTGGGCCTTTTCAGTGGCAGCCCCATCCTGGTGGAATCAACTGCTGGAAGAGGCTAGTGCCTTGTGGGTCCTCACTCAGTTCCGCAAGGCCTGTAAGACTGTTCTCTTCCAGCAAGCTTTCGACTGATCATAGGAGAATTCTGGAATAACCGTCATCTTGAGACTATGAGTAACCTCTAATTGTTAACACCAACTGTATTAACTTATATGTTTAAATGGTTTTATTGATTTTATGACTGTGATCGTAGCATATTATGATTCTGATGTAAGCCATCCTGAGCCCACGGTGGGGAGGGCAGGGTATAAATCAAATTAAACATAAACAAATAAACATAAACATGATGTCTGAATGGAAACTGTAGTGGGATTTTAGAATCATTGTTTGTGGGGAGGAAACAAGCTCCATTTTGCCCCAACATTAGCATTTAGATGTCATGGTAAACAGGAGCTTGATCCAAGTTGAAATACTAGTGCTTTTGATCACATACCATGCCCAAGGGAAATAGGAATGGGGACTGTGTGAGGATGGTAAAGAAACTGTATTCATGCCTGTCACGAACAAACAGAGGGTTATCTGAATACAGCCATTTGGTGGTAGAAAATGCCATCAGGTCAAGACTGACATGGCAACCCCAAAGGGTTTTCTAGGCAAAAGATGAACAAGGGTGTTTTGGCATTGCCTGCCTCTGTTTAGCAACCCTGGACTTTCTTTATGATTTCCTGGAAAATATTTTATTTCGTATATCTTTCAGTCTATACTTTTTCTGTTCTGTTTTTTTCTTTCACATGCGCAAAATAAAGATTGCTTTTTTAAAATAAAAAATGAATCTTCATAGCATAGTTGAAGCAATCTTAAATACTATATAGCATCGTGATGCTAAGCATCATACAGGCCAAATAGAGAATCTACAAATTATGGCAAACTATAATATGTCTGGATATTATTAAAAGTTAGGCTTTGCCCCCTTTCTATACCACCAAAGCCATTAACAAGACTTTAGAAAGAGAAGAACCTATCAGGATTTCTAATAAGAAAAATGAAAAATACATTTGTGAATATTTATCTCCCAGATCCTCTCTGCATCTTAAGTAGAAAATGATATATTCTGACTTCAGAAACACAATTACTACATTTAAACATCAGTGCTAAAGGAAAACACCTAAGGTTTTTTATTAACTTTTCTATGAGTTTTATGCTAAAGTCGCTAGTTTTACAAAAGTGTGCTCGAATGAAAGGGGGGGGGGGACTTCTCCTACATCTCTGCTCCTTTGCCAGAAAGGAAATTGTATATGAACTCTTTACTGCTGTGAAGTATTTAGCTTTTCATACACAAATAGCTTTGCAGATTGCATCGTATCACTATGCACCTGTGTAAAGCCAGTAAATTATTCCAGTGAAGAAATTACCACAGGATATTAAGCAGGAATAAACATGCAAAGCCATCATTTTTGAAGTTGTGAGGATGAGATTAAGATGTACTATTTCAAGAGTTAGAACTTGTCTGGTTTCCTGCTTTAAAAAGTAAATAAAGAAGCAAACAAAAAATCCTAAGAAATGTGTAATGTGTCAAGGCTGCATTATGATTGTTTCTATACTAAGATAATTTTGTATGTAGGATGTCAACTCATTCCATCCCATTCAGAACTTGATAATGAATGTGCAGTTCTGCTCACCTGTGCTTTGCCTACACATAGTTAGGTCTCTTGCATTGGTGAAACCTATGTAGCTGTTGGACCAATCAGAGCTTTCCAAATGATGGCTGATTCACTGTTTGTCACAACTGTATTTCTGAATGTCATCAAACATTTTTGACTCACTTCCAAAATGCTTCCGGAAGTAAAATGTGAAGTGCCATCTTTGATGATCTACATGTTTTTTAAGGAGGTGGAGGGAAGTTTTCTGACAGTCTTGGATTTAAAACAAAAATTCAAAATGTTTACTAAATCCCACCCAAATGTGTTGACTATAATATGTTTATACTATCTATATATAAACAGCAATGTGAGGGATTATGTCAAAGGATGTTACAGAATTTTGTGAACATACTATTTTTATTCCAAAATCCCAGTTTTTCCTTCCCTGGAACCAATCTGCAGGGTCAACCATGCTAACAAAATTAAATTTTTAAACATATATTTATTTGTTCGATTTATATGCCTGCTTTTATATCACATACATGAAATGGTATATAAATAGTGAAATAATAATGCTATAAAAGAGCCAAACAGTCATGAAAACCAGAATAAAGACTGGGTAGAGTAAAAAGATTTTCAACAACAACAGAAAAAAGAAGCAGAAAGGGCACACACATCCAATGTCTTGTATCGTTGAGCTACTTCTGGTTAGTGTTGTATTCTGCTGCTTCTAGAGATGGCTGGTAATTTGAAAGTGGCACAGGAATGGACAAGAACTCAGATCCAGTGATCCTGATGCATTGCCTCCTAGTTCCATGAGAACATAACAATTTCTTGATAATTTCATTATACCTTCAATGTCCAAGAATGATGGAAAGAATTTCCCTACACACACACACGCACACTGATCTTGCTGTCTTTGTTCACATTACTTTATCATTAGAAGTAATGTATCTAACTTTTAGATCATTCAGAATTGCTTACAGCTTACTATTTTGTATTTATAGGCTTGTAGAAACCTACATTCATTTATCTGCAACTCAAGATACAGAATACAAGGATTTAGTTATTTGCTCCAAGTAAGTTTTTAGACCCAAGTATAGCTCACTCACTGAAGGCTTTTCAGACTCTCCAAGAGGCTGATGAATACCAGAGTAGGATTGGCACATAACTTCTAAAGAAAAAAATGAGCTTAAGTCTACCCAGAATGCACAGCAAGGAAAGCTATTATATTTGTTCCATTGTCTTCTGCTTCTTGTACAGAGAAAGGCTGAGATTCTTCATGGATATTTGCTTATTATCTGGGGAGCTAAGAGAGTGAATGTTCTGATATTTGATCTCTTTGATTCCAAAGATCAAGGCATATAGCATATCAAGCAACTAGAATGAAATGGTAAGGGAGAAGAATCGCCATTAGAATGGAGTGGTTTCAACTTTAATTCCATATCAAACTTCTGAAGATGTTTTGAACACTAGAATATATGAATACAAGTAAAGAAGAAAGTCCCCCTCTTGGAAGCATACCTTAACATGACATGGAGGTTTGTGTGTGCAGCAATACGATAAGGCAGGGTTTTGAACTCATTTGTTATGAGGGCCACATCTGACATAGATGAGACCTTGTTGGGCCAGGCCATGTTGGGCTGGGCCATGTTTGTGCCTATTTAAGATTAAGTAGCAGAAATATAAACTTTATAAAGGACACAGACAAAAACAATTAAAGATTTTAAAAAAACCTTAAAACATGCTTAAAACATTAGCACTTGTTGATCTTGGAGGTGCTTTCTATGTATTTCTCCCATGGGATCCAGGGAACTAGGCAAAGGAAGCTCTGGCTCTTTCCTTCCTTCCCCAGGGGACCAGGAGGAAGACAAGCCTCAGTCAATAGAAGAAAGAGCTTGGTGCTTGGGGGGCACAATGGGAGGGCTTCTAGTGTCCTGGTCCCACTAATGGACCCCCTGATGGTGCCTGTTTTTTTTGTGGGGGTGTGTGTGTGTGTTGGCCACTATGTGACATAGAGTGTTGGACTGGATGGGCCATTGGCGTGATCCAGTCTGGCTTCTCTTATGTTCTTAAGAGAGGTTTAGCTCAGTTGCTCTGCTGTGATTGAGAGAGCCTAGCAAAGAAAGCTATCTCTCCCCCCCCTTCCTCCCCAAGGGAGGAGCCTCAGCCAATGGAGAAAATAGAGGTGTTGCTCTGTAGTTCCTGTGCGATTAAGCAAGTCTTCCTTCTTTTCCTCAGTCTTCTTTTCTGAGGGAAACAGTGGTCAACATGGCAAAAACAGAACTTATAATGAGGGTATGAAGTTCCAACCTAGGATCAGCATAGGGGTAGTACATAAACACCTAATTTGTTTAAATGAAACTAAGTCCTCAGGGCCAGATGAACTGCATCCAAGGATTCTAAAAGAGTTTGTGGATGTAATTTCTGATCCTTTGGCTATTATTTTTGAGAATTCTTGGAGAACAGGAGAGGTGCTGGAAGATTGGAGTTGGGCGAATGTTGTCCTCATCTTCAAGAAGGGAAGAAGGAGGATCCGGGTAAATACCAACCCATCAGCTTGATTTCTATATCTGGAAAAGTTTTAGAACAAGTCATCAAACAGTCAGTCCTGGAACATTTAGAAAGGATGGCTGTGATTACTAAGAGCCAGCATGGGTTTCTCAAGAACAAGTCATGTCAGACAAACCTGATTTCTTTTTTTGAGAAAGTGACTACCTTGCTGCATCAGAGGAACGCTGTAGACATTGTTTATCTTGATTTCAGTAAGGCTTTTTATAAGGTTCCACATACTATCCTTGTTGACAAGTTGGCAAAATGTGGTTTGGATCCTGCTACCATTAGGTGGATCTGTAATTGGTTGAGAGATCGCACTCAAAGATTGCTTATGAATGGTTCCTCATCCTCTTGGAGAGGAGTGACAAGTGGAGTGCCTCAAGGATCTGTCCTGGGACCTGTTTTGTTCAACATCTTTATAAATTATTTGGATGAAGGAATAGAGCAGGGGTGGGGAACCTCGGGGATTGCTGGACCGAACCAAGCCATGTGGCAGCCTCCTTGGGACCTGGCTGGCCAGCAAGGATCACGGGGCCTAGCCATGCTGTGCAGCAGCCTCCCTGGGGCCTGGCTGGCTGGCCAGAATTGCTGCAGGGCCTGGAAAAGTTACTGTCACAATTCAGTTTGCACTTGATTATCCCAGATGGTGTGGCCTAATATGCTAATGAGTGTGTGACCTAATATGCTAATATTAGGGGATGTGGTCTAATATGCTACTGAGTTCCTGCTGGGCTTTTTTGTAGAACCTGTGCATTTGCCTACAGCGGCGGGCCAGGTGTGTGTGTGTGTGTGTGCCTGATTAGGCTCTCCCCACATGACTTCAAATAGAAAAACAATTATTTGCATTAATTTTGCCAGCCTGAATTGTTCTCCCTCAGTGGAGCACTGTTTTTTAAGTTGATAATTTTTTATGGCCTGCGAATGATGTTATAAATTTCCAAATGGCCCTTGGCACAAAAAAGGTTCCCCACCCCTGGAATAGAGGGAATGCTTATTAAATTTGCCAAAGATACTAAATTGGGAGGGGTTTTAAATACAGTAGAAGACAGAAACAGGATACAGGATGACCTTGACAGGCTGGAAAACAGGGCTAAAACCAATAAAATGAATTTTAACAGGGAGAAATGTCAAGTTCTGCATTTAGGTAGAAAAAATCCAATGCATGGTTATAGGATGGGGGAGACTAGTCTTAGCAGTACTATGTGCAAGAAGGATCTAGGGTCTTAGTGGACCATACACTGAACATGAGTCAACAGTGTGATGTGGTAGCTAAAAAGACAAATACAATTTTGGGCTGTATCAACAGAAGTATAGTGTCTAGATCACATGAAGTGATGATATCGCTTTACTCTGCTCTGGTAAGACCTCACCTGGAATATTGTGTTCAGTTTTGGGCACCACATTTTAAGAAGGATATAGATAAGCTGGAACAGGACCAGAGGAGGGTGACAAAGATGGTGAGGGGTCTGGAGACCAAGTCCTATGAAGAAAGGATGAAGGAGCTGGGCATGTTTAGCCTGGAGAGGACACGGCTGAGAGGTGATACATCTTCAAGTACTTGAAGGGCTGTCATATAGAGGATGGTGCGGAATTGTTTTCTGTGGCCCAGAAGGTTGGACCAGAACCAATGGGTTGAAATTGAATCAAAAGAAGTTTTTGCTCAACATTAGGAAGAACTTTCTGACCGTTAGAGCAATTCCTCAGTGGAACAGGCTTCCTCGGGAGGTGGTGGGCTCTCTATCCTTGGAAGTTTTTAAACAGAGGCTAGATGGCCATCTGACAGCAATGAAGATCCTGTGAATTTAGGGGGAAGTATTTGTGAGTTTCCTGCATTGTGCAGGGGGTTGGACTAGATGACCCTGGAGGTCCCTTCCAACAGTATGATTCTATGAAGTCTTGAAAATCAAGCTGTTATGCAGAAGGAAGCAAAAGAGAGAGAGAAGGAAGCAGATGTCAACCAGTTGCTTGGGGACTGATAGGAGCTCTCCAGGAGCCTGATTCGCCCCCCCCCCCCCGGCTGCTTGTTTGACACCCCTGCCATAAGGGGTCTAAACTCAAGACAGAATGGTTATGGCTAAGACACCAGGAAATATCCAGGAAGACATTGATCACATACATAAGCTAAATGCACTGATGATCATAGGTGACTGAGATACAAAAGTATGAAGCAAACCAGAATCAAATATTGTTGGAAGATTTGGATTAGGAGCATGAAATGAAGCAGAAGAGTGACTCATAGAATTCTGCGAAGACAAGAATTTATTTATTGCAAACACGTGATTCAGGCAACAAAGCAGACAGTTGAATACATGGACCTCACTGGATGGCCAATATAAAAATAAATTACATAACCAGAAGCAGAAGATGGAGAAGCTCTATTCTCTTAGCTAAAATAAGACATAGAACTGATTGTGGAACAGACCTTTAATTGTTTGTGGAATAGACTTGAATATTGAAAATGTGAATAAAGTTGAAGAAAAACACCAAATAAAGCCGAATAAAAATTTGAAGAAAGGTGAAGAAAAACAACAAAACACTCACAGTACCAAAATAAAACAGGTGATATTACTGAAGGGTTTAAAGACCAGATTTGCATTAAAGTGAAAGTGATTATGAACCAGAAGAACTATTAGTTGAAACCAGAGATATTATCAAGAAAGAATGAGCAAAGATTTTTTTTCTGTAGCCAAAGGAAAAGTCTTGATGAATGACTGATGAAACTCTTAACATTACTAAAGATTAGTCAAGAATCAAGAGTAAAAGGTGACAGAAACAGAATCAAAAGCCTAAATGCAGTGTTCCAGTGACTCACATGCAGAAACAAGAGAACTATTACAGTAACTAGTGTAAAGAAGAAGAAGAGAACAACAACAAAAGGTAGAACAAGAGATCTGTTCCACATGATTAGGCATGCTGAAAGATCAGCATGGAAATACATTAACTGAACAGGACAAAATAAAGAAAAAATGTAAATAATTCACCAAAGAACTATACAAAAGAGATGAATGGTTGACATATTCCTTCCCAGAACAATCTTTGTTTAGAAAATTTTTTATAATTTTATAAACACAAAAATTAAAAACCACAAAAATATACAATATTTATTTTTAGATTTTTATCCCGCTTTTCCCTGCAAGCAGTGCTCACGGCAACTCACAGCAATTAAAAACACAGATAATACAATAAAAACATTTACAGTTCTAGAATTTTGTTAGGCATTATATATACCAAGATGGTTTATAAACCTAGGAGCATACTCCTATAAGTCTATAAAAGTGTCCAAGATTAAGCAGGGCAGTGGGCAATCACCCCCAGTATCCACTAAACATACCAGGTTAGGGGGTGGAGCAGGAGCAGTCAGAATAAATGAGACATTACTACAATTGCACATATAACCAGGGGTGGAATTCTAGCAGGAGCTCCTTTGCATATTAGACCACACCCCTGATGTAGCCAATCCTCCAAGAATTTACAAGGCTCTTTTTTGGTAAGCTCTTGGAGGATTGGCTACATCAAGGGTGTGTTGCCTAATATACAAAGGAGCTCCTGCTAGAAATCCACCCCTGCATATAACAGATGGACCCCTGCATATAACAGTGGACATAAACATGGACAATCATCTACTTCATCCACCATAAATAATTCTTACATACACTCCAGTACTACAGTAATTCAATTTATTTGAGATACCACTTAAAAGATTTATGTCTGCTCACAGAACAATACAAAACCTGAGTCCTACGGGGAATGGGTGGAAAAGAAATATACTAAAATAAAATAAATAAATAAAAATAAAACCAAGTGATAATATTACAATAAATTAATCATGCTATTAAGAATTCAGAAAAGGTAAAGATCCTGAACCTGACAGCTTGACAGCAACATATCACAAATGTTTTGAAGACATATTAACAATAGCTCTCCAAAAAGCAATGAATGAAATACAGGAGAGAAAGCAAATCCCACACACCTGATGAGAAGCATCTATAACCCTTATACATAAAGAAGAGAATGATCCATTATTACCACAGTCTTATAGACCAATTCCATTACTAAATGTAGACTGTAAGATTTTTGCAACAATACTCGTATATCCGTATATTAAGTTATTGTTGTATTTTAACTGTTTTATTATGACTGTGATCTGCCCTGAGCATGCATGGGAAAGGGCGAAATATAAATTGACCCAATAAAAATAAAAAAAATACTTGCTGTGAGATTTAAAAGTATATCGCAGAATTAATTTATGAAAATCAAATGGGATTTGTTCCAAAAAGATATATGAAATCTGACATCAGTTATCTACTGAATGTGATTGAATATTCAAGGAGAAAAGGTGGGGGAAAAGGCATTTATGTTCCTGGACTCAGAGAAACTTTTGATAATATGTACAGGTTACTTTTAATGAAAGTATTACAACATATTAATTGTGGGGCTAAATTTTTTAATTGGATGCAAGATATTTATACCGATCAAGATGCCAGAATTTTAGTAAATAGTTCTTTAATGGAAATAATGAGAACAAAGGGAACTTGACAAAGGGTGTCCAATATCACTGTTACTATTTATTCTGGCAATATTCTGAAATAGTGGACAATAAAATCAGACAAGATAACAAGATCATTGGAATAAAAGAAGATAAGGAAGAATATAAAAAGAAATGCTATGTGGATGATGTTCTCATAACAGTAACAAAGCCAAGTATTTCTTTGAAATATATAATGGAACAAATAACTAGATATGGAGTTCATTTTGGATATAAATTGAATAAAAAGAAGAATAAGATAATGTTACTAGAGTCAACTAATGAAAAACAAGAAGAAATACAAAAATTAACAGAATGCAGTTTTACTAAAAAGCCAATAACATGTCAGTTCCTCCAAGGCTGAGTTAGGCACTCAAATGCTGTTTATTATCATCACAAAGCAAAAACTGAAAATATTCTAATATTACTATACCTTTGACAGTGAGATGTAATATATTTTTTCTCTACCTCTTACCCAATTTGGAGAAGAACCTTGGTGGTCTTTTTATTTGACATCGTCTCCAACAAAAAAAGAACCTTTAATGAAAAAAAAAAACCCCAAATAGATAGGAAATTATCACATTCAGCACCTTGGTTTGAATATTTCATATTCACCACCTTTCACATGACCCTACTATATGAGAAACCATCTCCCGACCACCCACTGACTTTGAGCTTTTTTAGGGAATCTTGAATTCCAAGTTTAGAATTCAAAAAGATATAGCAGCATTTCAGAAGTAAGCTATTTATTTGACAGCAGTCCACTTATGTTGGATCACCCCATTAATAGTACTCAATCTCTCATTATAGTATACACTATATGGCATATAGTATACATTTAACTGCTGTTAGCTGCCCCTAAGCTTGTCATGGGAGGGTGGGATATATATAAATAAATAAATAAATACAAAAAAAAACAGCTAAGCTTTTGAGGTACATTTAACATAGTACTACTGCATACAGGGATACTTTTGTAAGTACCTGAGGTACAGGAACAACAGTGACCTCTAATAGATGATCTATGAAGCTGAGAGACCAGAGTTCAAATTTTACCTTGCTATGATTAATTTTGTGGTTTTGGGTATATCTATATATTTTACCATGGTTTTCCATCTGTAAAATCAAGAAAACAGAGAAATAACTCATATAATTAATTGGAAAGGTAGATTATAATGCAATTATAAAATTGGGGAAATAACGATTTAATATTTTGAATAATAGCAGCAGCTTGTTTGGGTCAAGTACTGCAAGGTCTTCACCAGTCAATGCAGCATAGTTCCATTAAAGGTTTTTATTGAAGGGAAAACATGACAGTCAAGAAGATCCTTGCTAAAAACGTATTGGCAGGCAAAGCCCCGCTACATATACCTGGGGTCCAGTGTTCCCTCTAAGCTGAGTTAGCATGAGCTAGCTCACAGATTTTTTGCCTCCAGCTCACACATTTTTGTCTTAGCTTAGGAAAAATGGACCCAGAACACAATAATTTATGTGGTAGCTCACAATTATAAGGCCAGTAGCTCACAACTTTAATGCCAGTAGCTCACAAAGTAGAATTTTTGCTCTCAAGAATCTGCAGCTTAGAGGGAACATTGCTGGGATCCATACATTACACAATTAAAAAGCTTGTGCCAAAACCCACCAATCACATTCCCTTCCTCCTCAGTTCAGTTCAGTTGTAGCATTCCCAAAGCAAGCAGGTGCAATCTCTGTGAACTAGATAAATTGACCTTGGCTTAGTCTAGTACAGGGTGAAAAGATACTTAATGAATGGTACAGTGTGTGAAGCAGACAGATAGCATGCAAGCTGGGCCTCACAAGGTAACTACAGGTCAGAGCAATGAAAAATATACATCATGGGAAGAGGCACTCTTGACAGTTTGTGCTATAGATCAGGGATGGCCAATGGTAGCTCTCCAGATGTTTTTTGCCTACAACTCCCATCAGCCCCAGCCAGCATGGCCAATGGCTGGGGCTGATGGGAATTGTAGGCAAAAAAACTTCTGGAGAGCTACCGTTGGCCACCCCTGCTATAGATAATGTCCTTTGTTGAAGCTATAGCACTATTTTAAGAAACCATAAAGGTTTACATCTTCCAAGTGGGACTGCTGGGTATTTTCTTCAGATTGCAGATCCCTATTCCACATAGAGACATGTAATTAGTGGGCGGGGGGGGGGGGCTTGGAAACTGCTATCTAAGGAAATACAAGTCCATCACCACCACCATTGGTGGGTGCAAAAATATTTGCATGTGGTTTAGAAACTTGGAATGTTGTATCTGAAACAAAATCTCTGCTCACTGATGTTAAATGGCTTGGTCTGGTTACCAGCTTTCAATAGTATTACAACAGTAATAAAGGCATAACTTGTGACTTCTTGCCCTTCTGCATGGTTTAAATTTCCCTGAATAATGAGAACATTATTCCACCAGAAATGTTTGGTCTAGTGCAGGGGTGTCGAACTAATTTGTTATGAAGGCCGGATCTGACATAAATGAGACCTTGTCTGACCGGGCCATATTAGGCCAGGCCATGTGTGTACCTATTTAAGATTAAAGGAAGCTCTGGCTCTTTCCCCTCCTCTCCAGGGGACTAGGAGGAGGAGAAGCCTCAGCCAATAGAAGAGAGGTTTGGCTCAGTAGCTCTGCTGTACGATTGAGAAACCCTGGCAAAGCAAGCCTGCCTCCCCCCTTCTACTCCAAGGGAGAAGCCTCAGCCAGTGGAGAAAACTGAGGTTTTGCTCTGTAGCTGCTGTGCAATTGAGCAAGCCTTGCAAAGCAAGCTGTTATGCAGAATGAAGCAAGAGAGAGGGAGAAGGAAGCAGATGACAGCTCAGGGGCCTGATAGGAGCCTGATAAGAACCCTGATTTGGCCCCTTGGATGCATGTTTGATACCCTTGGTCTATAGTGTGTGCTCAAGTCAAGAAGACAATGTACAGAAGAACATTCTAGCCTGTGCACACACACACCCTATGCATGTAGGCAGTTCTCCATTATATAGCGTGACATTTCCTGCCCAGCCACTAGGAACCAAAATATATCAAAGATGGGGGTAAAACCCTTGGTATGATTCTTCCCAAGCAGGAATTCAGGGAATAATTCAAGATAAATTTAGGGGGGCAAGTTAACTCAGGCTAAAATGAAAAATGGTGAGCTGGACATGAGGCGCAGGCATCGAGATGAATGGATTTTTACTTCATGTTAGAGATATTTCATCCCTGGAAAACATATTTGGTTATTATTTTGATTTATCTTGAGGATAGCCTCTAGAATGTGTAAAATGAAGACTGTAAAGCACTTTTCCAACTAAGCTTATGATTCTGTCAGTAGGATGTAGCTGTGAAGATGTACAAATACACTTGCACTAGCATTGCTATGTAAGTAATATATATTTGGCAATAAGCGCAACTTTGTCTTTTTTGCTGTATATTATCAGTGGTCTTATTATAAAAGTGCTTGTGTGCCCTCTAGGGGGGCTTCCAACTGAGGACTCTTGAAGTAGGACCTAGGTACCTTTTTCATATACCATCACCATGGAAATATTTCTTTAAAGCTCCTAGAATTACTGTACCCTGGACAGTAAGACTTGGACCATGATGATTGACAAGGAAATGTTGTCTATTCATTAATAGCTAGATGGTGGCATTGTATCTACCAGTTCAGACCAAGACCGTACTGAGCTTTATAAAGCTGCTGATTGTGAATCCCCTGTCTGACCAGGCTGTTCTCACAGCAAGCCATTTCTATACAGTAGTTGTCCTTGCCCTCTTTGCATTCGTTTCCATACTCATGATGGATGCCCCACAATAGGGTTTTCATACTCATGATGGATGCCTTACAATAGGGTTTTCATACTCATGATGGATGCCTCATGCTAGGGTACCTTCCTTGTCTTAGGTGCTGCTTTCTGATTGACAGTTGCTACTTTTTTTTTCTGGCAGGGCTCCTTTGATTTTAATAGCTGTATAAAGGCAGAAGTGTGGCAGATGAAGCTGCCTCAGACAATTCTTTCTGGATAAGTTATTTACTTCATTTATAGCCCACATTTCTTCTAAATGGGAAAATGGCTTACATCTTTTTCTTTTCCTTTGTTTTATCCTCACAAAAACCCTATGAGGTAGGTTAGGTTGAGAGAGAGTGACTGGCAGGTCATCCAGTAAATTTCCCCCAGTACCTATCCCAGAACTGTAACTACTGCACCACAATGGCTCTCAGAAAAGTCACTAGGAGATAATAAATATATCAGGGAAAAGTTTCATACATTCGAATCTTATACATTTGTCTACATTATAGGAACTTTTCCCAAGAAAAGATGGTGGGAGGGGGCTGAACCCTATGCTAATAAGTGTTAAGTACAGAACATATTAAGTTTTTATTGTTTGTTAATGGATTCTTAGGTTTTTGCATCCTTGCAACATGTTGTATTGTAGCTGCTTTGACTCTAAAAAGATAAGGCAGGATATAAACATTTTTAAAAGTTTGTTGACCAAACAACTGATGTAAGAAAGAAAACAGAGACCAATGCTTGGAAAAGGTAATGGTAAATACATGAGTAATGCCTAAATACTGTGGTTTGCCTTAATATAAATTAGTGAAGGACTGCTAAAATGCAGCTTTAAGTGATTAACAGATCGATTAATTGTACTCAGTTGCAAAATCTTAATTACAGCCTCAGTGTGTTGGCTACACACACCAAATGTTCTCAGTTTCTTTGTGCCCACTTTAGTTTATCCACTACATACACTTCACACTCTTAGGAATTCCATTAGCAATCTTAATTTCTCAAAGAACTAACAGTGCATTCCTAAACAGAAGGCTATCCTTTTAAGTCCACAGAAGTCAATGGTCTTAGAAGTGTGTAACCTCTATTAAAGGCCTCCATCTGGATAGCTGCTGCCAGTCAGTGTAGACCAGAGTGTAGACCAGTCAGTCAGTATAGACCAGAGATACCCAACATGGTGCCTGCCAACATCTTTTCTGGAGCCTGCCAAGTGTTTTTAGAAAGTGCGTGGGGGCAGGTAGGTCTTTTGCCTAGGAGAGCTTCTGATTGGCTGTTAGGCATTTGATTGACTGTGTAGATTTTTTTAAAAACGTTGCTTTGGTAGTAGCTGCCACCGTAGCACAAGGATCTCCACTGTATTAGTGCAGTTAAGTTGTGGCAGATTTTTGGTTGGTTCCGCCTTCTGTAGCAGCCATTTTGTGGCAGCCATTTGTTGCTGTGCCCACCATGTTGTATAAGAATTCCAAATGTGCCCACAAGCTTAAAAGGTTGGGGACCCCTGGTTTAGACAAGTCTAACCGTGATAGACAAATGGCTTGACTCAGTGTAAGGCAGCTTTGTGTGCTCAATAAAAGTAGTAGCAGAAGTAAAGAGCCTTACTCTGTGGATGTATTGTTCACATGCAATATACAGTATCATGGCATGTGCAATTTTTTTTTACATTCACTCTGTTATGGTTTGAAATGTTTATCATTCTGGATTTCCATAATACACTTTCTTTTCAAATCAGAAACCATTAGTGCTTTTGTACTTTGTTTTTCTGTAAAAACATCTTATACTCAGTTACAAAAAAAATCAAAAGAGTAGGTGCCGGGAAATGCAAGCAAGCAGAGAAAAAATTCCATGAGAGGCTGAATTCTGAAGGTAGAGGCACCTAGAACAGGGCCTTTGATTTAACAATCAAGACATTTAAAGGAGCAGACAGTCCTTAAAATATGTCAGTCTCAGGGGGCTTAGTTTAATGATCTCCAACATGTACCATGACATCTATTGATGTATTTCATAGTTCCTACTTGTCTCATAAGAACATAAGATAAGCCATGTTGGATCAGGCCAATGGGTCATTCAGTTCAACACTCTGAGTCACACAGTGGCCAGAAAAACCCAGGTGCCATTAGGGGGTCCACCAGTGCGGCCAGGACACTAGAAACCCTCCCACTGTTGCCCCCCCCCAAGCACCAAGAATACAGAGCATCACTTGACCCAGACAGAGAGTTCCAATGATGCTGTGGCTAACGGTGGCTGATGGACCTCCATTCCAGATGCTTATCTAATCCCCTCTTGAAGCTGTCTTTGCTTGTAGCTGCCACCGCCTCCTGTGGCAGTGAATTCTCTTGGAGTCTTAAATCCAAAGGATCTTTAATGCAACAGCAAAAAACTCACAGAGTTGTGTGTCACTTCCTTCCAGACTAGCAAAGGACTTGCAAAGGAAGATGAGCAAAGCACTGAGTACATTCAGAGTGGGCATATTTGTCATGCCTCCTCAGCTTCACTCTAGGCTAAGGGCAGCCACAGGGCAACTGGACCATTAATTCAGGGCCTTGTTCTGCAGTGCCCCTGGATCACTATGTAGCGGTCCAGGGGCACTCTGGCCACTGACCACTATGCAGTGAGCTGCCCTGGTTACCTCTTTGGCTAGCATTTGAGGAACCGGTGGCTGGCTGGCTGCTCAGGTGGAAAGGTGAGGGATGGAGGCTGGGTAGGTGGCGGCTGATTGCCAAGCCCTGCCTTCCTTCTTATCATTATAAAGGTCTATGAAGAATCAAAGGGTGGGTGGGAAGTCCCGGTGAGGACAATGACAAACCCTGCTGCAAAGGGAAGCCACCCAGCATCTCCTCTCCCCTGTTTAAGCAAGGTTTCCTGATGGCAGGATGAATACACCACTCCCAGGAGCTACCCAGTAACCACAGGGGAGTTGGGATCCATGTGGGGATGACAGGCTGTTGTGGATTCGCACTTTGTTTAAAGCCAGAAAGTCAGCTTACTCCTGGCAACTTTAAAAGCATGGAGAAATTTCCCACTATCTTCCAACTTGCTCACAAAATTTGAAGGATGTAGGGTTTGTTTTCAAGTGTCACATCTTGTTTTCTCCTTGGCTTTCCAGTCCCAGCTTTAACTTACCAATTCAAAATGCCTTAAATGAAGGAGGCAGTTTGTCTTCTATAGGAATTCACCATGGCTTGGCTGAACTTGGGCCTGAGCTGGCCCTACCAGCTGCAGAGAAAGGGAAGCAAAAGCAGATGGGGAAGCTGGCTGAAAAATCTTCAGAGTGCCAGCCTGAGGTGATTTATGTAGCAACAAGCTGTGAACTTGTTAAATACTGGGTTCGATGGCAAGAAAGAGGACCCCCAGAGTAATGATCAGCATCTTTATGTAAAGTGATTTCAGAACAATTTTTATATACAGTGAAACTCCACCCTGCTGCAGACCCATAGATGCATTCAAACTTCTCCTCAGACCCCCTATAGGTAGTCCATGGCAGCCCAGCCAACCAGACTGCTGCTGTTACAATCCTACCTTTCTATTGCCTACAGGGTTGAAGTTCGCACAGCTCTAAATTAATCTGGTTGATCTGAGATTATTTGATAACTACATGGTGTCAAGCATGAGTAAAATTCCAGTGTTAATTGATTGTTTTAGGGCCCTGTTTAAGCCTGGACTGTAAAGTGTCATAGAGGGCACAACCGTATTGCCTTATTATTCTTTCCGTTCCCCCTGTCCCACTTTATGGCTAGCAATTAGAAGTAGTGAGAACTGAAACCAAGTAATCAGCACCTTCTCATACATCCCGTGAAGGGAGTATAGGCCATCTGGAGAAAGCAAGGATGAAGTCCTGATAACGGTATGGGAACCTAGACATTTATGATAGTTTATGGGTGAATGCTACCCCACAACCCCATCCCTTGGAATCCCTTTGAAGTAAGCCTCAAAGGAATTGTATCAATGTATCAGTTTCATTCTTCTCAAGAACTGTCTATGCTAAAGTATCAGTCTATCAATAAACTTTGTAGCAACTTCGACTCGTCATTTACTCTGCATGCTTGACACATGGATGGATGTGTATTTATGTGTATGCATGTGCCTCTTTCTTAAGAATAACAGATGAGCAAACAAGTTGATTTGAAAGGAGGTTTTGTGCCTCAGTGAAAATGCAGCAAAATTTGTGCTTGTGTGAGCCAAATCCATCCCTTGCCCAGCTAAGAGAAGATTCACAGCTGGTTCTGTTAGGAACTTGCTGCTTCTTTTCTTAAAAACTGGTGGGAAAGGAAGGTACATTTTAATTACAACATGATCATCAGTAGGGGACAGATTGTTAGTGATAAGGCAACAAGGTAGGATGGGGACCTTAATCAGAAGGAAGATGTCCTCTGCAAGGTAAGGCTTTCATTTGAACCTGAGTTTCTTAGATCTTAATCTGGCCTTCTAACCTCTGTACTACCCTGGCTGGAAGTCAACCATTCTTACAGGAGCAGGTACCTAAGGAAGTATAAACAGGAAACAGATTAATCTAACAATGACTTATAATGGATTCTTATAATGGCAAATGGAGTGGGGCTGCTAAATGTAGGTAAATACAAATATCTTTGTTTCAAAAATGATCATCAAACTATAATCATGACTGCTTTCTAATCTAATTCTTATCAAATTTCCTAAGCCTTTCATAATGTATATGTTGTTGCAGACTCCATGATTTGGATTCTTCAATTTACAATATGAGACCTAGTTCTGTCTGTTTTCCATGAAAAAGCAATTAGTTTTAATCCAAACTTCCCTCTGAGCAACAAAAGCAGCCCTTCAAAGAACAGGACAATTCATAAAGGTGTAGAAAATGATGGCCATAGAAGCATCAGAAATCTCAATATAGACATGGTACTCATGTTTACTTATGTACAATTAAAATCCATCTCTGTCCCTAAGAGATATCCTGTGCCTCAGGAGACTACTTGAGATAAGAAGGGTGAGCACAAATTCCAATTTGACAGGTTCAAAGGTGCAATTTCCAATGTTATAACTGTATAAAGACATTAACAAGCTACAAGACAAATGTAACCGGAAGAAATACAGAAATTCTTCCTCTAGCAATTGGTCCCTCAAGTAATGGAGGTCAGATTCCTTTTATGCCTCAGTCTTCTAGATATTGTCATCTGGAACATCCTAAGTATGCAAACAGGTCTACAGAGGCAATGAAAACAATGGACTGGAGATAGGCAAGTAAAGAATGTTCGGCCCCTTCCCAGCCGAGCCCTGCCAGCTGGCCATAGGCTGGGGGCCGTCGTTGCCTCACCGGAAGGAGGGAGGGGCAGCAGTATCACCCGACATACGGGTGTTTAGAGAGGCGTGGAGCTGGGGCTTTATAAGCCCCGGCTCCCGCCTCGCCTACGCAGTTGGTTTTCGGCTCTCTGTTGAGAGCCACGTGCGTTGAGCTGCAGCAGGGTCAGGGCCTGTGCAGCGTGTAGTCGGGCGTTCGCGCGGCGAGGCTTGAGCGGCGAGGCGGCGAATCAGCTGTTCGGCGGCGGCATTGAGCGCGGCGAGGCGCGCTTGCGAGGGAGGCGCGGCTGCAGTATTGCCCATCAGCTGTTTGGCGCGAGGCGCTTGCGGCGGCGGGGACGTCCTTCGGGAATCAGGCTGTATCATTGAGTCGGGGGGGAGGCCGGGGCTTGCTGGGCGCGGCGCTTCACTTTCAGGCCCCCTCGGGGGGGGGGGGCTGATCCCAAGCGGCAATTGTTGGGCATTCCCACTCTTCCCTAGTCAGCCCGATTCAGGGCAGCGCGCGGCGGTCCTTGTTGTTTTAGCGCCAGCGGCTGGCCATTAGCTACTGGTGGTGGGGCTCGTTTTTGGAGACACCTCCCCCCTCCTTTGCTTCCTCCTCCTGCCTCCTGTTGGGGTTGTGTGCTGTAGGGGTTGGTGCCTGCTTTGGGGTTTGGCTTGGGGTACTGGGGTCTTCCCCATTGACCACGTCTTCCTCCCCCCCCCCCATTAGTGGTGGTTGGTGGGACTATAAGGTGTCTTTTGGTGCCGGGTAAGCACCAGTATTTACCATTCACGGTTCATCACTCAAGATGGCACCAAAAAAGGGGCAGGGCAAATCCAAGGGCAAGCAACCCGCTCGCCCACCCCGGGGGCGGGGCCAGCCAGGAGTCCCAGTTGATGAGCAGGGTCAGAGCGAGCAGGTCCGCATGGCTATTATGAGTCAACTGGATGCCCTCGAGCAAGAGCGTGTGGCTAGGGGTGCACCCATTTGGGAGGGGCGTCGTCGTGCCACTGGCCGGTCGGCGCGCCTTACTTTCGAATCAGAATTGCTCGCACGGCTGTCTGCTTTGCAGGGTGGGCCGTCTGAGCCTGAAACGCCGTTGGAGCCGGACCAGGAGGAGGACCCAGGAGAAGGCCCATCGGGCGTGCCATCGGGCGACGGTGCATCTGGCAGCGGGGGACTGCAGCCCCCTGGAGGTTCGGGCAGCTTACCGGGAGATGGTGGTAAGCCCCTTCCTCTGCCGGTTCAAAGTTGGCCCTGGGGTCCCATTCAGCCGCCCCCCCGACCGCTGGGGACGGGTGGTGGGGGGTGGGGACCCGGGTTGATGGGAGCTAGCGAGCAGTTGCCCCCTGTCCAGCCAGGGGCTTGGGGTTTCCATATGCCCAGCTTGCTTTCCAATGCGGCCTTTTCTTCTCTGGGCCAGCAGGCGGGCGCTGTGGCGCCACCTGCAACCCCTGCCCCTCCGCCCACACCCGGCATTTTACCGTGGGGTGGCCAGCAGTGGGCGCAATTACAGGGGGCTTGGCCCGCGGCGCAAGGGGGTGGGTGGTTTTATCCCCCGAACCCATATGCAAGTCTCCCCTTTCATGCTCTCCCTTATGGAGATACATCTCTGCCGTTGGGGGATCACTTGACGGCGGCCACGCGAGAGAAAATTCTCCGCGGGGAATATATGGATGTGTTTAGTCTACTTTTCCGTGAGCTCGAGAAGAAAAGTAAGGACGAGCTCGACGACAGGGAAAAAGAAAAGCTAAAGCGTAGAAAGATAGACAGGGCCTGGGCAAATTGGTTGCCAGGATTCTTGATCTACGCCGGAGTCATCGCGAGGGCACAGCCGGCTCGAGCAGCCGCCCTCTTTCAGTACATAGACATCGTTTATAGGGCTTACACGGACTTCGTCGGTGCAGCATGGCTGCAGTACGACGAAGCCTTTAGGATGAGGGCCGCTGTCAATCCAGGTATGCCTTGGGACCAGGTAAATCAGCAGCTGTGGTTGCAGCTGATGGCCCCGGCGAAACCAAACGCCGGGGATAGGTCCGACAGCGGCCATTTAGTGCAGCGAGCGCAGCAACAGCAGACTACCGCAGGTGCCCGCGTTTCCGCGGGCCAGCCGGTTCAAACCCGGTTGTGTTGGGAGTTCGCATCCAAGGGGGTGTGCCCCAGGAAGCCCTGCAAATTCCGCCATGAATGCCCCCTCTGTAGCGGGGCCCATGCACTGTCCGCCTGCAGCAGATCAAAGCCTGGGGCGGGCAGCAAGCGCCCCGGGGGCGGCAGTGGAGGTCCGCAGCCACCTGGAAAAGGGGCCCAGCCCCATCCGCCTGCCGGCCCTCAGTAGGTTATTGGCGGCATACCCGTGCAGGGCTGATGTGAGATATTTACTGGATGGTTTCACTTTAGGGTTCCGAATCCCGTACAGGGGGCCCAGGGCCCCCTTTTTAGCTCCCAATCTAAGGTCGGTGGTTGGGCTTGAGCACGTTGTCAGGGAAAAAATAGCTAAGGAATGCCTTGAGGGCAGGGTTCTGGGCCCCTTCGATGCTCCGCCGGTCCCCAATTTGAGAGTATCCCCGTTGGGGGTTGTGCCCAAAAAGGCATTAGGCGAGTATAGGATTATTCACCATTTGTCTTATCCAAGGGGAGCATCGGTGAACGATGCTATCCCCGAGGAGCTTTGTTCAGTGCGCTATACTTCCTTTGACCAGGCGGTCAAGGTAGTGCGCGGCTGCGGGGTTGGGGCGGAGTTGGCAAAATGCGACATTAAGTCTGCATTTCGCCTTTTGCCTGTTCACCCTGAGGATTTTGAGTTGTTGGGCTTTGCCTTCGATGGAAAATTTTACATGGACCGGGCGTTGCCGATGGGTTGCTCCATTTCTTGCGCTGCGTTCGAGCGGTTCAGTTCCTTTTTGGAATGGGCGCTCAGGGATAGGACTGGGATTAACGCCACGGCGCATTACCTGGACGACTACCTTTTTGTAGGTCCAGCAGGATCAGATCAATGCGCCCGGTTGTTAAGCTCATTTCAGGAATTAGCCCTCGAACTGGGGGTGCCATTGGCACATGAAAAAACCGAGGGCCCCAGCACGGTCCTTATTTTTCTAGGCATAGAGCTGGATACTCTCCGGCAGACATCACGTCTGCCGGAGAGTAAGGTCGCTGATCTTAAGGGCCGGTTGGCCACCTTGAGGGGGCAGCGGAAGGTTTCCCTTTTGGAACTGCAGCAAGTGGTCGGCCACCTCAATTTTGCCTGCAAAGTGGTGGCCCCCGGCAGAGCCTTTTTGCGACGCCTGTGCGACGCTATGGGCAGGCTGCGCCTCCCCCACCATAGGGTCCGAGTCACTGCTGGTATGAGAGCCGACTTGGAGGTTTGGGAGGAGTTCCTGGAATTCTTTAACGGGGTTTCTTTCTGGAGGGAGGACCTAAAGATTGAGGCGGAGCTTCAGGTTTCCTCGGATGCGTCCGGGGCTAGTGGGTTTGGGGTCTACTTTAGGGGCCATTGGTGCGCTGAGCAATGGCCCGCTGAATGGTTGGATAGCGGGCTCTGTAGAGATCTCACGTTTCTGGAATTTTTCCCCATCTTGGTGGCTGTTTGCCTCTGGGGTGAGCAGCTTGCCAACCATTCAGTTCTGTTTTGGTGTGATAACATGGCTGTAGTACATGTTATCAATTCCTTGACATCTAAATCGGTCGCGGTCATGAATTTGGTCAGGTTTTTTACCCTGCGTTGCCTCCGGTTGAATGTCTTATTCCTGGCCAGGCACGTACCAGGAGTATGTAATGGTGTGGCGGATGCTCTGTCTCGCCAACAGATGGAGCGTTTCCGGCAGTTGGCCCCAGAGGCAGACCCATGTCCGGCGGAAATGCCCGCGGAGCTCTGGAGGCTTGGGAAAAGGAAGCCGGTAGGGCCATTCAGTTGGCGCTAGCCCCTAGTACGAGGAGGGCATATGCTAGAGCGACCGCTCAGTTTGGTGAGTTCAGGAGTGCTGTTGCACTCCCGGATTGTTGGCCGATTCCTGTGGCGCACATTTTGCAATTCTGCGTGCATCAGAAGGAAAGAGGCTTGGGGTTGAAAACTATAAGGGGACATTTGGCAGCTCTGGCCTTCGACAGCAAGGCTCGGGGCCTCCCAGAGTTCACGGGGGACTTTAGAGTTAAGAAAATGTTAGAGGGCTGGGCACGGGAGCGGGTCCGGCAGGTAGACGACAGACAGCCTATTTCGCCATCTGTCCTCCGTGGTTTATTTGGGGGATGGCCCAGTGTTTGCTCTTCCCCATTTGAGGCGGCATTGTTCCATGCCGCCTCGCTGTTGGCCTTCTTTGGGGCCCTGCGTGTAAGCGAGCTGGTAGTGCAGTCAAAGGCTGACACTTCTGGGAGGGCGCTCCAATCCGGAGATTTAAAAATTACCAAGAGTCAGCTGGTTCTGACAATTCGGCGGTCCAAGACTGATCAGAGGCAGAGGGGAACCATCATCACGATCGGCATGTGTGAATTACAGGAATTATGTCCGGTCAGGGCCGTTCGTCACTACGCCCAGCTCAGGGGCGAGGCCCAGGGTCCGTTTCTCAGGCATGAGAATGGTTCCCCCCTTACCAAATTTCAGTTCTGGTCGGTCACGAGCAAGGCCCTAGTGCAACTGGGTCTCTCTGGCGTCAAATTTGGGACGCATTCCTTCCGGATCGGGGCGGCCTCCACAGCTGCTTCTATGGGCTATACGCCATCAGCCATCCAGCATATCGGCCGGTGGCGGTCGGCGGCGTATAAGTCTTATGTTCGCCCCCTGGTCACCTAGTGGGTAGGTGGGGGGTTGGTTGGTCGCATTGTGTTTCTTATGCTGACAGTTGTTTGTTCTTTCAGGTGCTGTGGCTCGTGGTGAGAGGAGGCGGGTTCTCATCTGCGGGCACAGCATGGTTTTTTGGGCTGCCCATTTCGCCAGACGGTCTCCTGTGGGCACCCAGCTGGGGCTCAGCGAGTGGGCTACCGTTGAATGGCTGGGTCGTCGGGGGCTGCGCTGGCCCGGGATCATGCCATTGTTATTCAGGGAACGTAAGGCGTCGCCTCCACACATTCTTGTCGTTCACTTGGGAGGGAACGACTTGGGTTTGCTGAGGGGTAAGGCCCTCTCCCAGCAGGCGTTGGCTGACCTCCGCGAAATTCGGCGCAGGTGGCCGGGGGTTATTTTGGTGTGGTCGGCAATTCTGCCGCGCATTGTGTGGAGGCATGCCTTTTCGCCTGGTGGAATTGAACGGGCCAGACGTAAGGCCAATAGGGCCATTCAGAAGGCCATGGAGGAAGGCTTAGGAATTTTTCTGCCTCATCCGGCCATACGGGTCAACCAAGGTGACCTGTATCGGCCGGATGGGGTGCATTTGTCTGATTTGGGCAACCGGGCCTTTTTGGATGAAATTCGGCAGGGGGTGCGGCTGGCTCTGGGCCACCCGTTGGGGCGCTAATGCCTAAGCAGAGGCTTGGCATTGGCGGTGGCTGGATGAGGTTTGGCCACAGGGTTTCCCAGGGGAGCACCTATGGCCTAGCACCGCTGGTGCGGTGGTCTGCAGGAACCGTAGATGGGCTAAACGGCTCAGTACGGTGATGCAGATCACAGGGAGCCTCACCTGGGTGGATCTCTCCATGGGGATTGATGCCAGCCCTGTTGGTGATGGCTGGAGGCCTGGCCGCTCAGTTACAACCCGATTGCGGCGGGTTTGTGCTGGGGGCAGGGTGGCTCGCCCTTTAGACAAGGCGGGGTCCAGGTGTTGACCCCAGGGCTTGTCTGGTCTGGTTTTCCCCCCCCTGCCAGTTATATTTGTTACTTTAATAAAGCGGCCCGGTTTTAAACCCAACACTTGTGTCTGCCTCTTCTTTCCGACTGGGGGGGCAATTGTATCCTGTGTCGATAGCAATCTGGTAGAAATGTCTGACTACTACATCAAAATAGTCATTAAATATTATTAATCTTGGCTTAGTATTTGCCCACTTCAGGCAACAACCTCCTGGGTATCTGGCCCTCTAATTTGCCCTTGCTCTGTGGCTGCTGGGAGGCAGACAAAACATTGTGCTGTGTGTTGACTTCACTTTTGGGTGAAAACCCCAGTGTGACATTAGCATGACTGAGGTTGCTATTCTAGTGCTGAAGTAAAGTCCATGTTTTCACCTGAAATTGACATTAATGCATAGACCATACATCATTTCCACCCCTTGTCCCATCTCTAAAACTCCTGGGAGATGCCCAATAATAACCTGGAAATCCATGATGCATCACAGGATACAAGGGTGACCAAAAAATGCAAATGCAAAATGGTCCTAGAATGAGAAATAATTTACATGTCTTCATGTGACTCAGGAGAAATACAAAATTATGGCAAAGCCAATAAACATGAACTTGATATTAAATTAGTGAAACTTCAATAAAAGGGGGATTAAAATCCTTTGATTATTTTTTAGGAACAGGTGTGTGAGTAGAAACTTTACTTCTATATCCAAAGTCAATCACAATCAGTTTAGAAAACATCACAATCAATTTAGAAAACATCTGAGAAGGACTTCTGGGTTTTGGCGTCTTAAGCTCAGTGGGGTCCATGGAGCTTGCTCTTGGTGGCCCCCTGAACTGTGTGGTAGGAGGGGTGCCACAGCTGTGGCATCTCGAGGAAGACCCTGGAGGGGTCTTCTGACAGAAAGGGGCTCTACAGGAGCCAGGGAAACAGCGGCGGCTGGTCCCTGTTCCTCCTGTCTGCCCCAATGCTCCACCATCACGGTCGCCATGATGGCAGCAAGAGATGAATGCCTGACTGCTTTCTTCTTTTAACAAGCTTCTATCACATAATATTTCTACCTTAATCATCGAAATGCTATCATGCAACTAAGTCTTTTTTTTTTTTTACTATTACCGATTAATGGATCTTTTGCTATAACGCCAATTGGGACTATTTAAAAAAAGGAGGAAGAGGAGGATATCCCCCCCCCTTTTTTCCCCAAAGGAGGCTTCAAAAAGACAAAGAACAAACTTAAGAACTTTCAATAATTTAAATTGGACTGAACATGGATATTCAAATGGATTTGGCTTACAATTAAACAAGCTATAATGAGAGCATTATTTTATTTCAGTGCGGTCTGAATAAAAGTCAGATATATCTTTAAGGCTGTTTTCGCATTGGCCTTAATCAGCAGCGACGCCCCTCTTCACTGCGCAGGATCGGCGCGGATTTCATTCTAATCGCCGCGGAGCACCCGGAAGAGCTAGAAATCCCGTGGCTTTTGCGGCGCAAACGGAAACCGCCAAAAACCAGTTTCCATTTGCGCCGCAAAAGCCGCGGGACTTTCCGGCTCTTCCGGGTGCTCCACAGCAATTAGTGCGAAATCCACGCCGATCCTGCGCGGTGAAGAGGGGCGTCGCTGCTGATTAAGGTCAGTGAGAAAATGCCCTAAGAGAAATGCTTTTGATACCTGATTGGGATTGAAACGATTACAACCGGGCTGTAAGAGAAAAGCCCAAGGCTGGAGGAGATTTAGAAAGATAGACTATCTGGGATTTTAACTTTTTAAACTTTGTTTATCAAACTGAGTTATACTGTGGAGAAGATGGCGATTCAACCTGAAGCATTTGATAAAAAAGATAATATGGTTGCCATATCCTCCTTAAAGTAGGAAATTGATCTGCTGACAGAGTTGATACATGACAAGCTGGAAACCTTTACTTTAAAACACAGCAAAACTGAAAATTTACATGAGCGGAGTGATGAAGGGATCCCAGTGATGTCTATGGAGATGAGAATGGTGGATAAAGATCTGGTGGGAAAGGAGTCGAAAGAAATCAAAATCAACTGTAAATTAGATGCAATAATTCTAAAATTGCCCTGTCCTGGATGGCATCAGATGTCATCAGATCTTAGAAGCTAAGCAAGATTGATCATGGTTGGTAATTGAATGGGAGACCACCAAGTAATTCCACAGTTACTACATAAAGACAGACAAAGACAAACCACCTCTGAATGTCTTTTGCCATGAAAATCCCATGAGGGTCATCATAAGTCAACTGTGACTTAGAATCATTGAATCATAGAGTTGGAAGAGACCTCCAGGGTAATCTAGTCCAATTCCTGCACAATGCAGGAAATTCACAAATACCTCCCCCTAAATTCACAGCACTTGATAGCACTTTTTGCCACCTCCACCATTCAAAAACTTTTTTTTCTGGAATTTCAACCATGCAACATGCAGTAAAAACACATTATTAAAAATTCCCAGATCACACACCAAATCTGTTGTTTGGTGAATCCATGCCTAGAACCTCCTTGCTGCAGATCTTGTTTTAAATTCTGACACCAGAAATAACTGTGATCTCAGCTGCCTCTTTAATAAGTAGAGCTCACTATGTCAACCGAACTAACTTTTCACACATAATTTTCATTACTTTATACAAGGTGATGAGAGCCCAGAAAATCTCAACCAATTCTTTAGCAAAGAATCCCTATGTTTCTAATGTCCACACACTGACTCCACTCCTAGTGGACTAAACCAACCAGCTCCTGCAGATTACAATAGTATAATAGCCAATGATGTGTGGATGCAGTCTTAGCTACATTTTTAATGTTTATTAAAACATTACTGTACCCTTGTAGCTAGTAAAAGCATGCTTTTTTGTGAAAGAAGGGGAAAGGTGCCTTTACTCATATATAAGGTTGCTCTGATTTCCAGCAGTCCCCCCCTTCCTCCACATATCCCCACTAGGTTGTTCCTGAGGGTCCACTTTTCTCCCCTCTGGGAGTGTGGGGCAGGCCAGCCAGTGCACTAAGAATAGGGAGATCCCTGAAGAAAGGTGCCAATACTCAGTACCAGTGAGTGCAACCAGGAAAAAAAAGCCCTGTAAACAGCACAGAACTACCTGTCTGCCACAATTAGTACTTGGATGGGAGACCACTGAGGAAGTTTAGGCAGGCAATACCGTACTATTTCTACTCCTTTCTGGCTTTGAACTCCCCGTGGTTGGGGTTGCCATGAGTTGGTTGCAACCCAGTGGCACAGTTTTTGCCTTCAGCTGAATAGGACAGGCCCAGATCACCAATACACCTGTTCCCTTGTAGCTAGTAAGAGCATCCTCCTGCTAGCAAAGAGAAAATACGTATATTGCGGTATATTAATTACCAATATCGTGACCCTGTGACTACCACTACTACCATTTAATAGAAATGAAAGGGAATAAGCTTCTTAAACAAGAAATGTATTGAATTAACAGAAAGAGAACCAAGTTAAATTTGGTGAATACAGAAAGGAAATAAATGCATATGTGGAAAACAAACACAGCTGAAACCCTTTCCCTAATAAACCACCTGCCACTATGGGAGAAAATAAAAGAGAATGCAAGCCTGCTTCCTGAAGATGACTGGGCAGCTCTGGAGACACACAGCAGAATGGGATGGAAGCCAATCATATTGCTTGAGGTAACAGGCTAGGACTACAAATTGGATGGACTGAGTGAAAACTTTTCATACATTTTTGCTAAAAGTTAGATGGGGAAAAGATGTTGACACTGGAATTCAGGGATGGTGAAAAGTTAGTTTCTCTGGAGGAGAGCTAATTTGAAAGGGAAGTTGTATGCATTGTGGAGGGGAAGTTTTCTTCTTTTTCATTATAGGTAAAAGTATCAAGGAGAAGTATTCATTTAGTGAGATTGAGAGTTTAGATAGGCAAGTATGGATGGCTAAATAGAAGAAGAATTGCAGATTTATACCCTGCCCTTCTCTCTGAATCAGAGATTCAGAGCAGTTTACAATCTCCTTTATCTCCTTCCCTCGCAACAGACATCCTGTGAGGTGGGTGGGGCTGAGAGGGCTTCCACAGCAGCTGACCTTTCAAGGACAACCTCTGCCAGAGCTATGGCTAACCCAAGGCCATTCCAACAGGTGCAAGTGGAGGAGTGGGGAATCAAACCTGGTTCGCCCAGATAAGAGTCCACACACTTAACCACTACACCACACTGGCTCTCACATGATGAAGTGGGGGGAGGATCTTTCTGCCCATTATTTAAGATAAGGAAGAAATGGCTGAGGTTGGTCCATTGCTCATTGTCTTAATTATTTGTGTCATTATTAAGGCCAGATTATCAGGGAGGGTACCCCTTAAATCCTTGGAGGAAAAGGCCCTTCAGCTGACTTACACCTGATAATGGCTTTCACATGATTAATGGAAGAGTTGCTTCAGATGCCTTGCATTCCCCTAGCGTGACTCACTGTCATTTTGATATCAGTTTGATCATGACTCCATTTGTCACTGCTGAGACCATGCTAAGATGTATATGTTCAAGGATCAAAATGGAGGTTCCATGTGAGGGGGAGTCCTTTGGCATCAGATAGCTGCTAGCCTGATCTCATCATGTTTCAGAAGCTAAACAGGGTCAGCCCTGGTTAGTACTTAGATAGGAGACTACAAACAGAGTCTAGGATAGCCACTTGAAAAATCTATGAGGTCACCATAAACTGGCTGCCACCCGACAGCAAAATAATAAAAAAAAAAAATCAGTCCCTTTTGGGATATAAATATTTTAAACAAACAAACATGGATTTGTAACCAACACTGCCTTCTCTGTGGCTGTCAGTTATCTACCTTTGTCTTACACCTGGAAAAGAGTTCTCTGTTACCAGAAACAATGAATAAACCAACAGATGCTGATCTAATTAAGTATTTCTCTTTACTCACTTTATTTCTTTTGTTTAAAGGAACATGTATCAAGCCTCTTGGTGAATTTCAGATTTGTTTATAGAAAGCATGCACTTTTATTACAAAAGTGTTACTTAAATATTAAATAAACACTTGGAAGACTGTTCAGTTAAGAATATCTTTCTGATCTTTCAATGTGCTGTGCTTGTGCCAAATTATTTATAGAAGATGTAGGACAGATTTATATTTGTTAAACTAAAGATGCTTTGCAAGTGACACTAAATTTGTCTTCCATCATGTCTTACAGCCCTTGTGGATTTCCCTAATGACACCTGTCAGAGAGATCTTTTTTTAAAAAAATGGAATGCCTGGTGTGCTTTTTAGTAATCTATTCTAATATGCTAATCTGCCTCTCATCTGCCATTATTAACACAGAACTACAATTTATCTGAAATTGTGTTAAGAGGATACATGAATTTTGTTTGTAGTGCTGTCCCTATACAAATAAGAACCACTCAATAACAACTAAAAGCAATTCTAATTTAGGGATTCAAGCACACAATGAGCTTGATCCAATGAAGGATGAAAGAAAGGGGTTCCAAGAATTTCAGAATACATTTTTTGACTGCCATAGGAGGGAGAAGATGAGAAACACATATTCTGGTATGATGAGACACTGGTATGATGGAACATATACTCTGTCACTGGAAATTTCTGATGGATCCATGCCATGGTGTACTCTTCTAGTACTTGCTGACTCTAGTGCTTGCTAACCCATTCACTGCATTACTGATTACCATTGTACACCTTTTCTCTGTGAAATATGTCTATTCCCAGTAAAGATGTGAATAAAGATTTATTTTTTAGAGTTCCCAAGTTTGGATTACTATGGGTACACCATTTTTATTATTTTTATATAGTACATTTTAGTCTGCTCTTTTGCCAAAGTTCCCAGAATGCCTTACAAAATTCAGAACATTTAAAATACAAACATAAAACAGATACAAGTCACAAATCACCTGCAGCAGCACTGGGGTCAGTCAGCAATTTTTCTTCAGGCCAGTTTGATAAAGGATCCTGGAGAATTTTGCCATTTTCTGGGTATAGAGCAAGGGTCACTGAGGATGTATGTGTGTGTAGGTGAGGGAGTATTTGTGAAGTTCCTGCATCATGCAGGGGGTCTGACTAGATGACCCTGGAGCTGCTATCATTAATCTTTCCATCATATTATAATCATCCTCTATCTTTTGATTTAGTGGGCAATTTGGTGGGAGTTTAACGAACTCCCATAGTTAAATTTTCTTTTGGGCCCTCTATTTCGACCCAAAGCATTTCTAGAAGGGAATCTAATTATTTGACCTCAGTCTTACTGGACTGTATACCCTCTCTGACATACAGAGCCACCCCACCTCCAACCCTTCCCTCCCTATCCTTCCAATATAACTTATATCCAGGAATCACTGTGTCCCACTGATTCTCCTCATTCCACCAAGTTTCTGAAATTCCCACAATGTCTATGTTTTCCCCCAACACTAAATATTCCAACTCACCAATTTTACTTCGAACACTTCTAGCATTTGTGTATAAACATCTATAATTTCCCAGGCAAGTTAGGCCTGCAACCTTCCTCCTGATGCCTCGAGACTTTGGCAGGCACTCCATACTGTTCTCAGTGGACAACTCTGATCCATTACCCAGTAGAAAAATAACTGCTAACTCTCATACTGCACCCAGCTGAAGGCTTTGTCTGTCTTGTGAAGCATCCTACCTGCTTGCTTGGAACCTTGGTAACTATGTGTCTATGGTTTGTAGAATCTTTCGGGATCAAGTGCCGTGTTCTACTGGAGAAAGTTTTCCTTCCAGACGTTTCGTTCTCAGCTGCGGAGAACATCGTCAGTTCTCTCCGCAGCTGAGAACGAAACGTCTGGAAGGAAAACTTTCTCCAGTAGAACACAGCACTTGATCCCAAAAGATTCTACAAACCCTAATGATGTTACCAGCCGTGAAAACCTGAAATCTTTGATATGTGTTTATGTTTTAGCTAGCTTGGAAAATAATAGCCTTTTTTAATTTTGTCTTCCCTTCACAGACATTAAGTATATTTTGCACTAAAATAAATTATTTTATCAACTTGATGTGGAGACTTGTTTCTCCTGTCTCAAAGCCTAAGTTCAGAAAGCCTTGCCTTGCTCACGTGTGTTAAAGCTACATTTGGAACTCAGTGTTGCAAGACTACCTGTCGAGACTGATTGTTAGAACTTCCAGGAAAAAGCTCAAGGGTCAGCTCTGCCTTTAACAGTACAATCCTAATGACACTTTCCTGGGAGTAAGACCCATTGAATAAACTGCAGTAGAATTCAGAGTAGACCTGCTTAGGATTGCTCTCTTCATGTTTGGAAATAGTCTCAGAGCCTGGCAGCAGCCTATTATTTTACCCTGCAGAGATGTCATAGCCTCCTTGTAGGACTTCGATAAAATGTTTAGCTGTAACCTGGAGTGCTCCCTTCCCTGGGTTGGGAAGGTGGTAACCAGTACACAGGGTATGAGCTTTTATGAGTCACTGCTCACTTTTTCAGATACAGCTGGAATGTTAGTCTGTATCTGAAGAAGTGAGCAGTGACTCATAAAAGTACATGACCTGCCACAAATTTTGTAAGTCTTTAAGGTACTATGGGACTCTTGCTCTTTTCTATCATTAAAAACAAACTTTTTGAAAAGAATACAAATATATTCATTTTCTTTCCCTGACCAGGATGGTCCAGGCTATCCTGATCTAGTCAGATCTTTGAAGCTAAGCAAAATAGGCCCTGGTTAGTGCATGGATGGTAGTCTAAGTGCCCCACCCAATGGAAACACTCAGTGAAGTCCAGTTGAGGAGAAGGAAGCAAAGTTTATTGAATAAACAGAGAGCAGAGCTAAGCCAAAGCCTGCATACTAAACTTCTCCACTCCTTTTCAGGGTGGTGAGTACTTTATATAGCCTTGATGGCATGTTTGCACATGTTGGCCTATACACATATTAATTGACTGCAACATTCAGCATAATATTATTGTGAGAGTTAGCTACACATTATTGATACATTTTGCCCGGTTGGCATCAGTTCGTTGGCTACAAACTGTTGAATAGCAAATAATTTCAGTACACATATGTCTGTCTTAGCTGGTTAAATCTGGTTTGGGATCTAAGAACCTCCTACTTCTATTGTTACTTAGAAACACAGAGATTGAGTGAAAGTTATGTTTCTGTTACAGATAAGACTGGAATGTTAGTTGTTTCTGTATTCTCTTCTTCTCAGTCAGGCCTAGCTATGTGTTAACCCTTAAAGCCGTTATTTCTACAGTCTTGTGGCCTTCCCAATTAAAGCTGTGTTCCACAATGGGAAACCGTCAAGGAAATCCGGGGTTGCTACACAGAGGCAGGCAATGGCAAACCATTTCTGAACTTCTCTTGCCTTGAAAACCCCATGAGAGTCACCATAAGTTGTTTGCAACTTGATGGCACTTTTCACAACCACACATTTTTTTCCTCTTTCTCTTTTTCTCTCCCCATCTCCTTCCCCTCCCCCCTCAATTAAAACATAAACAGGAAGAGTCAGCAATGGAATGCCAAATGGAGTCAAAAACCTCTTAATGGAATGCCAAATGGAGTCAAAAACTGATGAATTACAATAATAGGGGAGGAATTCCAAAGCCTCATTTTATTTTCCATTTTGTATGTGCAACGTAACTACAATACATTCCTAATTATAAGACTAAGTTACCTGAAGTTTTTTTTAATCCTCATGAAAAGGTATTTATCTGTATTTAGAGCTTCTCACAAATATAAAAACACATATGCTTTCAAAGCTGGTTGCCCAGGTTTTGTTAAAGAGCACTTTTGTTAATCTATCACTTTTGATTGTTTTCATGATCTGATAGTTTCACTTAATTGCATTATTTCCTCAGGCAAGTTTATCCTTCCTTCTGGAAAAGGAACACTAAAAGTTTGGTTTTTTTAAAAAAAACACACATTTCACTTCAGAACTTGTTCTTGCCCAAATGATGCAATTCTGACTTAATTAACAGTTAAGAGTGAAAACAAAGCCATACAGCTGTTATTTTGTTTACATATACAACCAGCTTCTGTCTTTTATTGGGAACTGCTGCACTGGCACTTCAGCATATTAGCTAACAAATTAGTATATAATGTCAAAATGTATTGTCATTGTAAGCAATTAATCATGAGAGTCTCAGGGAGATTCAGAAGAAATTGTTTTCAGTCTCAAGCAGTCAGCTATTAGCAGCAGATGTACATTTGCCAATGTAAAACCTCAGTTGACTTGGTGTTCTCCTTGCTTGCTTTTATACAACGTTATTTATAAAGACTGAGGTTGACTTAAAAACAGGATTTCCAGTGAACTCAAGAGTTACACACTGTGATGGTGCCTTCACACTGCACTAAATAATGTTTTACATCTGGATTTTTACTGTTTAAGAATAGCAAAAATCTGGATGTAAAACATTATTTAGTGACGTGTAAAAGCACCATAAGTCTGTTGAAGTCAAGTGGCTAGAACGGGGGGTTAAAGGGTTTAGGATTGAACATTTCAGGTCTGGGAGGACTCAAAAGCCAAAGGTAAGGCGTCTCTGTACTTCAGCTCTCATTCTGACTTGGTATGTCTGTATGGAGGGGTGGACTAGAGGTCTGAAATGGCTGTAGCTGTCTTCATGTTCCTCCTCACTGGCTTCACTGCCTGGGTTCCTCCTAGCCACTTAGCTAGCCCCATGTTTGGGATTGGGGTCTGAGGGCTAGGTCCCACCGGCATTTTTTCCAAGTCAGTTCTTTGTTTCCTGTTTGTTGGTCCTCCAGGATGGGATGCTAATGTAGAGGAATCAGTGTCCTAATTCAGCAGTGCTTTTCTTATATCCTGTTGTTCACAATATTATCATCGACTTCTGTTTGTGAAGCAAACTATTCTCATACAGTGCATATATCTTCCTTGTCATTTGCCTAATTCTATTAGACTAATATAAGTATTGTTTGATTACCTCTTCTAAGAATGTCAAATTGGAGTGGTCTATACTTTATGCGAGCAGATTCAATACTCCCTCTAAGCTGTGGAGTCTTATGAGCAAAAATTCTACTTTGTGAACTACTGGTGTTAAAGTTATGAGCTACTGCATACATTAGCTTGCTCTGGGGCCATTTTTCCTGAGCTAAGACAAAAATGTGTGAGCTGGAGGCTAAAAAACTATGAGCTAGCTCAAACTAATTCAGCTTAGAGGGAACACTGAAGCAGATGTGTCTAATTATGTTTGCAACAGCATAATCACTACTTTCTTTGACAAGGCTGGCAAGTTCTCTCTTCATACAATGAGGTATTAATTTCTACTGTGTAATGTACTAAGGTTGGAGACGTTCAGATGGCAACATGCTTTATTAGCGAGTACGTCACAAAGACAACATGGTGGGGCCTGGTCCCCTGTTATATACATTTCCTGGAACAACCTTCTTCTGGTCAGGTCTAATCCTGGCCTGTTAAGCTTTCTGGCATTGATCATCATAGGTGGGCTGTGTTCATCCCTTCCAGGCACCGCCCACAGGTGCACTGTGCTGTACTTTCCGGGATGAACGCCAGACACAACATACTGTAAGTAGACCAAACAGACTTTAATGTATGGCATTAACCAGCCATGAAAGGCAGACAATAGCAGTGAACATCTAAGTGGTCAGTCACACTTCTCTGAGCATGTTGCCAACAATACCTGTTTTATCTCAGTTGAGCTACCTCATGATCATATTGATGATTTAATCACAATTTAAATTGAGTGGTATTTTCAGTAGTTTTGGGACTGCTTAGTAGCAAGAGGCAGCTGGATGGATACTGCTGTCGTCATGCAGTTTACTGACTTGCTGTGCTAACACTTGCGCCATAGTTACTACTGGCAGGTCATTTACCATTTGCCTCAGAGGCACCTTTGGCAGGTCAAAGGTACTTTCAAATGTGCTGCTTTTACACCTGTACTAGTCAAGTACTATTGTCAGCAGCATTTATTAAGCTGCTGCACAATGAGAACTTTTAGATTGAACTATACTTTCTAGGTGTCAGTACAAGAACATTCAAAGTATTTGTGATGCAGTTTACAACAACTGCTTAGCATAAACATGCCCAGCTGGGAAGTCAAGACAATACAAACAAACAAGGCTGGGATACTAGAACAAAAAGCCACATAGTCTCCCCCAAACCTGCAACCAGGCTCAAGGCAACCAAAGAAAGAGCCATTTTTGTAAGTGGATTTTTTTCCTGTTAAGTGAGTCAGTCAAATGGGAGAGAGGGAGCAATGCAACCCTGGAAGAGCAGCCTGAGGTCTCACATGGGCAAAACATTTGTGATACAATGTTGACCACTCAGAAAGCTGACTAAAAAAGTAATTTTTGAGGATACTGTTTGCAATTCAAACTGAGAAGTATTTGTTTCATTGGCAATTAACTAATGGAGATGAGATCCTATGTTCTTCCAGAAAGGTATGAACATCCCAGCCACTATAAGGACAAACTAGAGACCTGCATTAAAAGCAGGGCTTTTTTGAGCCGGAACGAACCGGAACGCCATTCTGGCTGGCAGGGGCAGCAGTCTGACTGCCTATGTCAGCATTCTGGTTCACCCCAGGAGGCTTCCCGGCTTCCCCACTAGCTATGGGGCTCAGGGAGCCCAACCACACTTGCGCGGGAGCTTCCTGTTGTTGCGCCGGCCAGCGGAGCTCAGGGAGCCCAACCGCACTTGCGCAGCGGCTTTCTGTCTTCATACCAGTCAGCGGAGCTCAGGGAGTCCAACCGCACTTGCACAGGGGCTTCCCATCGTCATGCCAGCCAGCGGAGCTCAGGGAGCCCAACCATGGTTGTGTGGAAGCTTCCGGTCATCGCACCAGCCGGCGGAGGTCTATAAAACCAACCATGTGGTGCAGAGTTCAGAAAGGTTCAGGAGCTGTGCTCCTGTGAGCTCCCACTGAATCTGAGGCCTGGTCCTCTGCATGTTGAGCACCTGTGGCAGTAAAACAACTCAGCCAATTACTGCCATTATCAAAATGAAAACTCTTAGTTTAAGTGCACTGGAGCACAGATTAGAAGTATCACCAGCAAGAATCTAAAAAGTCTATTAATTGCAGCCATGGTTTCTGGCATATTTTAGGTATCACAGTTACCCTTTCTAGATCTCAAAGATTTTTGGATTGACCTTTGACAGACTCACTTCAGCCATCACTCTGGTGAACTATGCATTTTTAAGGAACAGGTATCAGTGTAATGTGTAGAATCACGATGCCCTTGTGTTTCTGAGAACATATCTTGTTGCTTAAAATTATTTTTGCCAGTTTATAAGACAAAATGATTTTTGTTTTTGTCTAGAAAAAGGATTCTTTATTTGAAAGGAGACAGCCTGAAATGATGCTGAAGAGACTATTCTGGCTTAACCATTCATGTTTCTTTTCCTGCCATTTTTAATTTTAATTTTAATTAAATCTTTAAAAGAATGCCTTGCTTTGATCCTTCTTTATTCTTCTCTTAGGAAAATAAGTCCAAGGATTTCCCGCTTTTTTGGTTGGACAAAAGACTGGCCATCTCTTGTAACTAGGCTGCTACAACACATAATTGCCCTAAGTTAAGAGTTGTCAGACCTCCCCAAAAAAGATGTCTGTGACAGGGATTTTTAATATAAATTTTAAACCAAATAATAATGAAATTAATAAAATAGTAATAACTTTTAAAGAGTCATACTGTATATGCTAACATATATTGTTATTATAATTTTATATTCTTTCTATTGGCTTTTCAGTAAGGCATAAGCTTAGAAGCTTATTTGAATAATTGCAGTTTCCTTTATTTTTTATAGTATTAATTTTTCATAGTAAAGTATGTGTTGGTTTTAAAAAAAGAAGTAGAGCTCCTGCAAGATCATGACATTGGAAATTACAATTGGCATCATTCCCCTGATAATAGCTAGATTTCCTTTTCCCTCACTTTGGGCATTACAATCACACATGGAAGACCCAAGGATGGAGTACAATGCAATGAGAGAGAGAGAGAGAGAGAGACTGACTCTTTGAACCTCATTTGATGTCAAATCTATCATTATACAATAAGCAAACATCAACTTTACATCCAAACGTCATCTTGACCCTGATTGAGGCCACAGCAACTCTCTGAATCCTAGAACAGAAGCACGATTAATTAAGTACCTGCCTCCTCCCCTCTAAACCCCAACAGCAACTGTGTGTAATTCAGTGGTCAGAGCAATGTGATTAAACAGGCACTTTGAATATAAAGGAAACATATTTTAAGACCAACATGAACTCACATTTGTCAGCTATTTAGCCTTAATGCTCCTGAGATTCTACCATATGTTGCTGTTCATTCTTTCTTTCGAGGAAGATGGAAAAAGGAAAAGGAACAGGCTGAGAACATATGGAACACTGTGTAGTCTTATTAGAAGGGAAAGCTGTGGAATTAATTGGGAATATGTGGATTGGTTAGAAAACATCAGGAAATAAACTCCCTAGGAAGGCAAAGGTAAAATGGATATCTAAAGGGAACAGAACTATGGGCGGGTCCTAGATCTTTAGTGTTTTCTTAAAAATGTATTTGTACCTGAGTTTTCAGTTGTGCACAAATTGCCAATATTGGATTTTAATGAATGTTTATTATTGTGTTTTTTTCTCTGACATGATGCTGCTTTGAATTGCTTTGCCTTCAGTGTTCTTGATTCCAATATTCTTGACACAAATGTTAAAAGTCATTTCTGTTGTTGAACAATTGTGGTATCACCACATCGGTTACATAAGAAATAAAATAATGACTGTCGCAACCAATGGAATTCAGTTACAAATTCATATATGAGGCCTAGAACATAAAGAAAAAAAGCAGGGAAGTAGTCCAGAGAATATCCTGATGTGCTGGCAACAAGTAGTGATCATAGATCACCTAACTTTTTGGATGATGTCACCAAGCTTTTGCATGACTGTTTATTTATTTTATGTATTACTATCTCCCTTTTCACTCCACTAGAGTCCCAAACAGCTTACAAAGAAACACAAAAATATATTAGAATTTTGACAACCAGCCAACACAATTTCCTTTTCCCTCACTTTGGGCATTACAATCACACATGGAAGACCCAAAGATGGAGTACAATGCAATGAGAGAGAGAGAGAGGTACCTTGGCTGGTACCAGACCCACTAGGCTGGCTCACTCAGAGCCCCAAGCTTTGATCTCTAGACTGAGATTCAAGAGCTATTTGTTGTTGCCCTTTGACTAATGTCAAAAGGGTTGTGCCTCTGCCATGTCCTGGCTTACACTCCTGTAATAGGAAGGGAAAGAAAAACTCAGCACAGATCATTTACACTTGTAGCCATGCAAGATTCCCTTCCCTTACTATTTATTAAGCATGCCTATATGGTGTTTCAAAGTGGTGTGTAATACATAGGGTTGCCAGGTCTGTGTAGGGACTAGAGACTTTGGGGGTGGATCTGGGAGAGGGCAGGGTTTGGGGAGGGGAGGGACCATAACATGGTACAATGCCATAAAGTCCACCCTTCAAAGCAGCCATTTTCTCCAGAGGAGCTGATCTCTGCCAGCTGGCAATCAGCTGTAAAAGTGGGAGATCTCCAGACCCCACCTGGAGGCTGGCAGCCCTAGTTTCAATTCAATACATTTTTGCAGAATTCACAATGGTAGCCCTTTTTATATCTTGCATTTATTATATATCACATTATACTCGTGAAAATGAGTATACAATCCTTACAGTTCTTACGAAGTTCTGATTCATGCATGTGTGGTGATTCACATGTTGTTCACTTAATAATTGTCTGCCATGTATGTGAATAGATCCCACATATCATTTATGTTAACATTGGGTAGTACACAAATTCTATCTGAGATGCTTAATTCTCAGTTGTTTCTGAAGTAAATATATGTGCCATAACAGTATGCATGGCAGTTCCTGAATACTTACCCCAGTTACTGTTGATAGTATTTTAAGGATAGGATGAGTCACACATGAATTTGCATGTCTTGTAATTTCATCATTCATTGTCTTTTTGCTTCATGACTTCCAAGAGAATGTGTGGATGCTGTTCACTAAAATGTGTGGCCTTTGATCTATGACAGCTGTTTTCACACTTGAAAGTCATTACTTGACATACTAGTGAATTATTCACCATCCAGATTTGTGGTACTGTAGAATCTCAGGCATAAGCAGTGCAGATTTGGCCCTTTAACTGACAGAGGAAGTTTTCATTAGGCTGTTATCTACAGTGCCATTGGTAGTTAGGATCAACTAAACTATTAGTGGTAGCAACAACAAATGAGTTTATGCCTCTTATTCCCATACTGTTTGGGAACACCAGCTTGGGAATTCAGCTGAGGTTGCTCCTGGGCCATTTTAATGTCCAGGTATGTTCTGATATCAGGTTGGACAAAATGAATAGCTTCACTATTATTCAGCCTCTCTTCTCCACCTTCAAAATATAGAAAATGGTTAAACTACCTCGCCTGGTTGTAGTGAAGACAAATGTATTCTGGAAACTTTAACATAGAATCTTAGATATTGAGTGTGCTACACAGTTAAATAAATTATCCAGAACTGAAACTACGGCCATTTGAGAGAGTGCTATAAAATCTGACTTCCACTGAAGATGATTTCATGTAAACCTAAGCTTCATACCAGTATGGTGGTGACACACATTAACCTTCCCATTATCTTGGGATAATGAACCACTTTCATGTTTCATTGTTTCCGATAGAAACAATCTAGTTACTGCAGGTCAAACCCAAGTGTCTCAGTGAGCAAGTTTCTCTGCTAAATTGCATTGTCCAAGAAGATAATATGTGGCACCAGAAGAAATATAATACTACTTCGTATAAAAGTGATATACTCTGCCAGTTTAAATGGGACATTGATGCAATTCTCACTCTTTCTATCTGTCTTTACTGAGACTAGACTGCCAGCTACAGTACATGAAGAAAAGGCTGGCATTAACTGCCCTTTGCACAATATCTATTTATAGTGTTAAAATACATGGCTTCCAGGGAATGTCTGCTATCTAAGAAGCTGTAAGGATAATGTACATTTAGAGTTTATGATTTTTTTTAAAAAAATCCACAACTCAACCAGTTGTCAATAAACACAATTACATCCATGACTTGGGAAGGATTACATCAGTGAGGCTTTGCATTTAAATGATTGCATATTTATAGTTTATTTTATTACTATAAATTGCTCTTCATTCTGGAACTAATTGAGAGGTTACAGACACATATGTATGTACTGCACATAGAGTTCTGCTGCCAGGAACAATAGTCCTACAGAAAGATATGACTACATAGAAAAGGGATATTGTAACAAAAGGAAAAAAAACTGTGTAAAAGTAACAACTGTTGATACACGTCTTGGCTTGCTACTCTATATTTTGAAAAACAATTTATTATCAATATTATTGACAAAAAACAACACTACACACTAGATGCCAGATTTTAACTTTGGCAAAATTACAGTAGATAGAAGGTTGATGTTACAGCAACAGTAGCAATAGATTGCCTAGGAAACTATCAATTTAATTTGCCTTCTTCAGGCTGCAGTACACTAGGTAAAGTCTTTAATTCAATAATGGAATGCCCAGTATTTCCTTCAAATTTATATTTAGACACTCTCCAGTTTTTACAATTGTTATATAGACAGTTGCAGTTGGAGCCTCAGAGATCAACAGCCTTTCATTAGGGGTTATCCTTTGTCAGATTCAAAACATCTCTGTGCTCTGTTATCTCTGAGGCTCCAAGTACAACTGTCTATACAACAATTGTAAAAGCTTGAGAGTGTAAATATAAATTTGAAGGAAATACTGGGCATTCCATTATTGAATTCAAGGCTTTACCTAGTGTACTGCAGCCTGAAGAAGGCAAATTAAATGGATAGTTACCTAGGCAATCCATTGCTGCTGTTGTTGCTGTAACATCAACTCTCTATTGTAATTTTGCTAATGTTGTTAAAATCTGGCATCTAGTGTGTAGTGTTTTTTGTCAATAATATTGATAATAAATTGTTCCAAAATATAAAGTAGCAAACCAACACGTGTATCAACAGTTGTTACTTTTATACAGTTTTCTCCTTTTGTGACAGGAACAATAGTCCTAGCTGTTCATTCCCGATTGCTTTCATCTGCTACCTGTAATGAAATGAATGCAAAATCCTATATGTACAAGTTTTATGGGTGCATTTATGTGGAATGAAGCAATGCAGTGGATGTGAGAGACAATGACTAAATTTGAATGCTACTCTAGCCCTAAAGCTCTGGGCAGCATTGATAAAACACAGGCAGTACAGTAGTTCACATGTGGGCCTATCCACATAAACTAGACTGTGGCTGAGTCATGTCCCAGGGAGAAGAAAAAAGGCCTAGCTTGCACATGCTGACTGGAAGGCAAAGCTGCAGAGACTAGGAGGGAATAGAGACCGCAGCCTGTGTTTTGCCCTCTTTGTAAACAGACAGCTCACCCTGCAGAGCTTCAGAGTACTTCCTCCGACTGTTGATCAATGGTATATAAAAGTCTTGAACTATTTTATATTTGATAAAATTGCTGAAAATATAAATGAATCTGAAAATAGTCTCGTCTCCTACCTAGAAAAATGGCTTCTATTTTTAGAGAAAGAATGAACCAGTCCATTGTTGGACCAGTTTAGACGATCGCATCCTTCAGTCAATGTTTTAGCCCACTTCTGCTTTGACAATCATTATTCTTAGATTATACATTGGTTGTATATTATAATTATAAATAAAGTTTTTAAAAAATCAAATCCAAACACACACATCTGCCTCCTGTCTCACTCCCATACTCACCCTGTCCTTAGGCATTTCAGCTGCAGCTCAAAAAGCTACCACTTCTGAAGCGGTAACAAATTTTAGCACTGCACACCATCCACCTTTCCAGCATATGAATGCAGGAGCATGCAAGCGAGGTGGATTAGTGGTGTGAACCCATGAATCTACTCTAGGTACTCACTGGTATTCTTTTTTGAAATAAAACTGTCCAGAGCACATGAGCACATATGTGCATGACCACTAAAAATGTATGGGAAAAAAAGAAACCCAAACTGTGCAACAACTTTCTGACCACACCAAAGTGCCTCCTATGTGGAAAATGGGTGACTCGTGTGGGAGCGTCTGATTGGGATTCAGTCGCTCCATTTGGAGCTGGCCCGATTTGAGAGGCCTCTTGTGTGCCCGAAGCTGTCAGTCTGGACCCTGCTATAGTGGGCCATAATTTGAAGTATACCTCAATTAAGACTTTTCTTTATAATGTTTAAAACATTTTCCTTGAAATGTTTTAGAACTCCACCGTTTCAAATGAGCTGTTCTGCAGAACCTCAATAAATGTATCAAACACAGTAGGGTACCCATTCAACATTAAGAAAGTTGTGTAGAAACTACTGGCAAATTCATCTAAGCCTGAGAAATTCAACGGGAGCACTGACTGACATTGATTTATTGATTTAGGAAAACATATATTATGTCCATCCAGGGAATCTGCATGAAGCCGTTTATAAAATAAAACATAATAAAAACCAAATATTAGAAATTATTCATTAAAATTCAGAATTAGAAGAACACAGTCAAAGCAAAAACACAGCCAGAGTATATAGCTAATTTAGCAGCTGGGTAAAACAAATTTTCAGATTAAACCACACTATCCCATAGTGTTAGATGATCAACCTCTTAAATAATTGCTTGGGTGAGCAGAAATATTTTGACCTTATGCCTAAAAAGAGCAATGTAGGTGCCAGGTGAGCCTCCAGGGGAAGGTCATTCAATAGACAAAGTGTCACTACTGAAAAAGACACTTCTTTAGTTGCCCACCTGCCTCACTTGTGAAGGTGGAAGCATAGAGAATAGGGCTTCTAAAGCCAATCTTAGTTGGAAGGCAGGATTTATCAGAGAAGATGGTTCTTCAGGTACTCTGGTACCAAATCATTTAGGGCTTTAAAAAGTGAAGAGGCAGCACTTTGAATTCAGACTGGAAACAGATGGACAGCAAATGCAGATCTCTCAGCACCAGGTGATATGATCCCTGTATGCCACCCTCACAGTAGCCTGGCTGCTGCATTTTGGACCACTTGAAGTTTGTGAACTGATTTCAAAGGCAGCCCCACATAGAGGCTTTTTGTTTTTGATGTCAAGTCACAGTTGCCTCATGGCTGTCCTGTGAAGTTTCAAGGCAAGAAACTTTCAGAGGTGGTTTGCCACTGATTGTCTCTGCATTGCAATCCCAATATTCCTCAGCAGTCTCTCATCCAAATACTAACCAAAGCCAACCCTGCTTAACTTCCAAGATCTAATTAGATCAAGCTAACCTGGGCTATCCAAGTCAGGGTCCACACAGAATAATCTAATCTGAATTTTATTTATTTATTTATTTATTATATTTGTATCCTGCCCTCCCCTGATGGGCTCAGGGCGGCTAACATCAATTAAAACAACATAAAATTATATTATTACATTTATTTATTTATTTATTTTGGTAAATTTATATTCTGCCCTTTCCCAGGTGGGCTCAGAGTGGATTACATCCAAGTAAAACCAATCAAATACAATAAAACCAATAGAATGCAATTAAAACAATAACAGTACTGTATAACAAAGGCGGGCGGGCCCAAAGTGCAGGTTGGAGTATAAGCAGTGGCCCAGATATAACAGTTCAGATGACAGATCACTGTGTGGGGGAGGGTAGCTGATGGTATAGGCAGTAAGGAAAAGGACGCCCACTTGTCTCAACCAAACGCCTGATGGAACAGCTCCGTCTTACAGGCCCTACGGAACGGTAACAAATCCGGTAGGGCCTGTATCTCCACAGGGAGCTGATTCTGCCAGGTTGCCTTTTAGAGAGATCTTGAGAACCTGCCAGGTTGCCTTTTAGTGAGATCTTGAGAACCTATATATACAGAAGGCGTCTGTTTTGGAAATCACCCAATAATGAGGAGACTTGGTCTAATAATAATAAGGGGTTTTATTATAAACTACAAGCAAACATACAAGAGTATAACTCATACAACATACATTCAGGTCTAAGAAAAACAGGATTGAAATAGACAGAGGGCACAAGGCTACAAACATAGACAGGGTATGCGATCTGATCCTGGGGGCTTAGGGTCCAGTCACAACTAGAAGATATAGACATGCACTGTGATGTGCCATGCCTGATGCTCCTTACTTGGAGTAGGGAGGGAGGAACAATCTGGTTACATATTGCTCAGGCATAGAGCGAGCAAGAGAGATCCGTCTCTCCTGTTATAATATTTTGGAAAGGGAGAGGTCCTCCCAAAAAGGCTTGCAGTGGGCAGTGATGCTTCTTTCCTGGGTACCTGATTGGTTGCTCACCTTAAGCCAATGAGCAGAACTGACTCTGGTCACCTGAATGGATCTCCAGGTAACAATAGATAGTGCTGGCTTAGTAATGTCTACCCAATAGGTTACAAAAGATCAGGATATGTGTTAATTGTTTGGGCGGTTCAGCAAAGATACCCCTGAGGAGAAGCAAGCATAGAAAACAAAGAATTTGTCTAGCTATCAGACATTACCATAGCAGTAGACAAAGAGAAACTGAGTCGCAGAAAGAGCCAAGGAGATGGCTGATTAATCAGTAGCTGAGGATTAGGGTGTGAGTGATACTTACCAGCAGTCCCCATCATTGTTATGCATCCTGTTTGGGTAAAGGCGGAGGAACTGGGTGGGGTTGCACTGAGAGGAGGCCTCCAGGGGATGACCAGAACAAAGTCTCTGCTGGGTCCACTCCATTTTAGATGGAGTGTTTTCTTGGCCTGTTTCTGATCAGACTCCATTTTGTTTTCAGAAATAGGAGCCCCACTCTCTCTCTCTAGGTATGGGGGTGCTCCGTATTAACAGGCAGTGCCTCTCAGTTACACCTGTGGCACACCGCATTCCAGTGGGTGCCACAGAGAAGTCTGCTCACCAATCGCCACCCTTTGTCCCTGACCACGGAGAAAGGAAGAAAACCACTGTAAGGCTATCCCTTGAACTCTGATATCAGCAAGGTGGTGGGTCATTAGATCATAATCAACCATGTCAAATGCTGCTGAAATATCTAACAAAAATAGCAGCTCTGACCTGCCTTGATTCAGATGCCTTCTAAGGTCATCTATGAGGGCTGTTAGCCAAAATGCCCTCAAAACGAGGTTGGGGAATTAGTTAGGTGGGCACCTGGCTCACTAGGAATCTTTTTACCAATTTATACCAGGCTCAACCATCCAGAGGGTAAATGCTCAATAAAAAGGACTCTAATTTAATAAAAACCAATTGTAATTTATTTAGAATAATAGTTCTTACACACAAGATAAAAATACAAAACAATCACACATTCACACAGACCTAAGAAACACAGATAGATTGATAGGGGAACATATAAGGGTAAACAGACAGGGTAATATTTACCATCGTAGTCTTCGAGGAAGGTCCCAATGGCGACATAAGAGGACAGGGGAAATGGACCCAAAACTGTGGCCAGAATTGGGGCTGGATCTAGACAGCGGACCTGGGATACTGTTAGATGCACACCTGTGGGTAGCTAGTCCACAGGTTATAAAGAGTCACCTAAGTTCCGAGGGGATGGGAGGTGATGGGGAGGAGAGATGGGAGGTTCTGCGATGACCACGAGGGCTGGACATTAGCAGAGCCAATGGTGGGTTTCTTGGTGGCTCCTAATTGGGTGCCAGTTTGGACCAATGAACTTCACCTTAGTCCTGCAACTTGGAGAGTTCCAAGTTGCAACATGGCCTGGGGCGGCTCCACGGAATTAGACTGGGGTGCGAATGGGAATGGCTGGGTACTTGGGATTAAGTGGGCTTATCGGGGAAGGTGACAATAGGGAATCAAATACTGGCCTAGGTATCACCCGGGTAAGACAAAGACTTGGTTGAGACAGGAGATGTTCTTCCTCTTTTCTCATCATCTTCTGGGCAAGAGTTATTGTTTAGGGTATTGCTAGGCAATCAGGACTAACAGTTGAGCTATTAATCCATTCATGGGGCAAATGGGTTGCTTGCGGGCTAAGGGTGACTCAGGGTGTGTACGTGAGCTCCCCACTAAGAAGGAATGAAGTCCAGCCTGGCAGGAAGATGGCTACGAGTGGTGTTAGCGAGACAAAGTGGATTCCATGCTCAACGCCTCAACACCGGTCGCCTGGATAGCTCCGTGGCAGCGCAGCTTCTTCCCTACCATGGCGGGCCCAAGCAGTGACAGGGAAACGTCCGTGCACATTGGCAAGCACTCTATATCGGTTTAGAATGCCTGCACACTTAGGCTGTTTGCACACATGAGTCCCTTTTAGTCCCTGGATGGTTTTGCTCACACCCTCTGGCCAAAGGTGTGTGTGAGCTCACTTCTCCAGGCGCCCTGGCAACCATGCTGGTGACTATGATATTGGGGAAGGAGGGGTCATTTCCTCACAGGGCGATCAGAGCAATCGCCATCCCATGACCAGGATGGAAACTGGACTGGAAGGGATCAAGGGTAGAAGTATCCTCCAGGAAAGATTGGAACTGCTCTGTGACCGCTTTCTCAACTACCTTACCCAGAAATGGTAAATTCAAGACTGGGCAGTAATTGGCCAGGACCATCGGGTCCAAGGATGGCTTTTTCAAAAGTGGACGAACCACTGCCTCTTTAAGTTTTAGCAGGAAAAGTCCCTGTTTCCAAGGGTAGGTTAATAATATCAGCTAAAGAGCCCTGGATACCCTTGCCACCTGTCTTAATAAGCCAGGAAGGAGATGGGTCCAGCGGGCAAGTGGTCAGCTTCACTGCAGCCAAGATCCTGTCCACATCTTCCCAAGTAAGATGGCTGAAGTGGTCCAATATGGGACCCAAAGATGGGAATTGGGCTTCCAGTTCCTGTACTGTGTCAACTGTGGCCAGGAGGTTTTGACGGAGAGTCAAGACCTTATCTGCAAAACAGGTCACAAAAGCCTCAGAGCCAATACCTGATTCTTTAGCTTTTAGATTGCCTGTTGGCACTGTAGTCAATGATCGAATTGTCATAAATAATTGGACTGGGCGTGACTTCGCTGACTCAATGGAGGCCGCATAGAATTCCTTCTTAGCGGACTTCAGTGCCTTCTCATAGGCCTTCATAAATGCTCTATAAGAAGTTCTAGACTCCTCGTCATAAGATCTCCGCCACACTCATTCTAGCCGTCTAAGTTGCCATTTCATCCTCTTCAGCTCCAGGGTGTACCATGGAGCTGATTTGGTTTGGCAACAAAGAGGGTGCCGGGGGGTGATGTTGTCGATGGCAGCAGAGAACCTGGAATACCAATCCTCTACTAACTCATCTAATGACCCACCAGGGAGCATCAGATCCCGCAGAGCTTCTTGAAGCCACTCTGGGTCCAATTGGCTCTGCGGGCTAGCATAAATCTGCCCACTGCCTAAACAGAAGGCTGCAAGTCAAATCGAACTTTCAGGGCATAATGATCTGACCATGGAACTGGAGCAGCAGCTATCAGATCGGGTGTAATCCCAGCCCCCAAAACCAGGTCCAGCGTGTGACCAGCCTGGTGAGTGGGGGTCGATATAATCTGGCTGAGTCCCAGTGTTTCCATGGAGGACATTAGATCCTTCAACTGCATGAACGCCACATCATCAGCATGGATGTTGAAATCCCCCAGGACCAATAACCTGGGGAAGTCCAATGCCCAGGCCGATACCGCATCCAGCAGGGTAGGCAGGCTCCCTGGGGTTGTGTTAGGTGGCCGGTACACCACGTAGATAGCCAAACTCTCCTCAGCCTCCCACACCAGACCAACACATTCAATGCCAGTTATATTCAGGGCAGGGAGTGCCCTGAAAGAAAAGAGTCATGAATGAACATTACAACACCACCCGCCCCCCGCTCGGTCTTCCGGGATTGGTGGAGGACTGAGAACCCAGGTGTCAAATCCCTTGTTCTTTCATCCTGTATTGTTTACAACTCTGATAGAATTACATCCCTTGTTTTATGAATCAGTTTTGTGTTGTATCTTCAGAAGAATGCAAAGTGTCAAAGTCTACAACCCTCCCTAACTTTCTTAGGTCTCTTATCAGTTCCCAAGTGTTCTGTAGAATTTTGTAGTAAACTAGCAATGTTATTATAACCCCTTAACCTTTAGGTTTGAATGTTACTGCCATTTGCTAATGGCTAGTGCTCATCTATAAATTGCTTGCTCTGCCTTTGTTATTCAATCTTCTCACTGACTCGTCAGTGATATGTCCTACCCTATCTACAATCAATGAATCTATTTGAAAATACAAAGGATCTCATTATTGCCAGCATTGGGGACTTGACATTGTGAGAAGATTTTTATGAAAATGCTTAACCAAGAAACTCGAGAACTTTAACGCCATGGCTGAAAAGGCTCCAGATAATGGACAAGCACCAGACATTCCAGAGACACCCCAACAAGGGGAGAGAAGAACTGGAGCCATCCCGAAGCAACCTCCGTGTCACATAATGGACCCACGCAGGCCAGCAGAGAGAGGTTCCTCGCTGCACATCCAGCAATTATTCATCTCCTCTAAGGCTTGGTATCCTTGCAGATCTGTGGAGCTTATGGATGCGGGCCAAGCCAGGTGCAATGCTATCCTGGGACTCCCCCCCCCCCATCCTGACAAAAGTCGAGGAGGACAAGAACAGGGGACTGGCTGATGCCCAGGAGCAGTCAGAGGCAAGTGGAGGGGATGATGAGCAGGAAAGGGAATCCAAGGTGGGAAAACAACCCCCTGACCCAAACACCAATGACGGAGCGGGGAGAGGAGGAGGAGGCCCCGATCCAGGAGACTTCCTTCAAATAATGCATTTTGAGATGGTGGAAATGGCCCGAAAACTACACGAAGAGATGAGAGCCAACAAAATCTTTATGGCACAGGAGTTGGGGTGGCTCTCCCTTACTCCGAAGACCACCAGCGCTCCCAAACCTAAGAAGAGCGACACGAGCCACAAGGAGCCAGCGTTCAGCAAGGTAGCTGCTGCTATGCAACAGGAGGAAGAGTGCATATGGATCCTGGAATCAGGAGGAGAATTGAAGGGGGAAACGCCAGCGGGAAATGGGAGCGACCTGTACTAAGAGGTCCCGAGCGGCAGGTTGAGGAGTTATCAGCGCCACTACAGGTGAGAATAACCGGGACTCTGTTTTTCATCCCTTTGACTGCTAAACCACAATCTCAAAAGATTTATGCACATGAGGGCCCTCCTTGATACAGGGTGCACCGGGGACATAATTACCCCATGATGGTAGAGGCGCTAAGTCTAGCTACCTCTCCTCTTCATCAGAGCATCCAATTTGAATAAATGGATGGGACAATAATGAAGGGGAAACCATGCACTGAGCAAACACAACCCATGCCGGTGGGCATAGGGGCACATTGGGACTCAGAAATATTTGTAATAGCCCCTTCGTCGTCATTTGATCTGGTGTTGGGAGTGGGCTGGCTAGCCAAGCACAAACCACACATTCAGGTGGGGGGAACACACCATAGACTCTGATGATCCTTTGTGCAAAAAACATTGTTGGCAGAATGGTTGGGGTCCTGTCTCTCCCCACCCCCATGAACGAAAAGTTTTGCTTAATGATAGAGGAAGTGAATTCTATCCCTAAGGAGTACCATGATCTCCAAGCAGTATTCAGAGAGGAGGAGGCAGATGAACTACCTCCTCATAGAGACATGGACTGTGCCATTGAACTAATTCCTGGGCAACTGCTACACAAAACTAAAGTGTACTCCATGGGGTGGGAGGAAAAGGCAGAACAGCGTAAATTCTTGGATAAAAACTTGGCTAGGGGCTTCCCCTCACGCAGCCCTGGTGTTATTTCAAAAGAAAAGGGATGGGGGGCTGCGCCTTTGCATGTATTATAGAGGAATAAATGTGGTCTCGACAACGAATGCATACCCCCTCCTTCTTATAAGGGACCTACTGAACACAGTAGTGCAAGGAAAGATTTTCTTGAAACTGTACTTGAAGGATGCATACTTCCAGGTGTGCATCAGGGAGGGGGACAAATGGAGGAATGTGTTTAACATGCCAGTGGGGCAGTTTGAATACCTAGTCATGCCGTTCGGACTACAGGGGGCCCCTGGGGTATTTATGAGTTTTATTAACAAAGTACTTAGAAAGTACCTATACAAGGGGGAAATGGTGTACTTTAATGACATCAGTATTTGCTCAGAGGACTGTCAATCACGTGTGAAACTATTGAGAAAGGTATTACAGACCCTCTATGAAAATAAATTGTTCACCAAACTATCGAAGTGTGAGTTCCACAAAACAGAACTGGATTACTTGGGCTACCATGTTTCAGGGAAGGAATTAGCAATGGACCCGGCCAAAGTACAGGTTTTGCTAGACTGGGAACCTCCAAAGACTCGTAAACAATTGCAATCTTTCCTCGGTTTTGCGAATTTTTATAGAAATTTCATACAGGAGTTCCCGCAGACGGTCTTGCCCCTCACTGACTTGCTTAAAACCAAAGGGAAAGGACCAGAAGCTAAAAAAAACAGGGGAAAGGTTACTGTGGACTGATAAGTGTCAACAAGCGTTTGACCAACTAAAGAGACAATTTACTAGTGAGCCAGTACTAATCCATTCAGATGAGCTATAAACTTTTGTGGTTCAAAGTGACACAAGTGATGTGACTGTGGGGAGATTTTATTGCAACCTGATGATGGAGGGATCCTCCACCCTTGTGCTTACATTTCAAAGAAGTTCTCCTTGGAATAGCGGAATTGGTCTGTGTGGGACAAGGAGGCTTACGCCGTTAAGTTCACTCTTGAAACATGGTGTCTATGGTTAGAGGAAGCCCAGGTTCCATTCAAAATATGGACAGATCATAAGAACCTAAAGGCTCTAACAGGCCACTGGAAACTAACAGTGACATTTCCAAATTCAATTTCATGTTGAAGCACATCCCGGGCTCACACAACTTTCTCGCCAACATGTTGTCCTGCCTTCCCCAACACATTAGCCAATGGGAAGAAATCTCACCTGAGGGGAGCTGTTACCACTCATTCCCAAAAACTCCACCCACCAGTTGAGAGTCTATGGGCGGAGAAATTGAAAGAGGTAGTGGAAAGGGAGGGGGAAGGACAGCCCACTGAAGTAACATGAGGGGAAGATGGCTACTGGTACAAGGATAATAAACTTTTATGTTCCTGAGAACTTACGCAAAGAGGTGCTACAACATTGTCATGACAACAAAGCAGCCGGACATTTTGGTTATGTAAAGATGGTGCATTTAGTACAGACACAATTCTAGTGGCCGCATATGAAAAAAGATATCTCAGAGTATGTAGCCTCTTGCCCCATTTGTATAATGACTAAGCAAAGGGGAGGGAAGACCCCCTGGGCTGCTACAGCCACTAGAAACAGCCAACTGTTCTTGGTCAATTGTGTCATTGAATTTTATTGCTGAGCTACCCCCCTCCCAGGGGAAAACAGTACTCTTAGTAGTGGTGGATACCTTTTCCAAGCAAGCTCACGTCATACCTTGCTCGAAAATTCCTACGGCCCGGAAATCATGCAATTATTATTCCAGCATGTAATGAAACTACACTCATTTCCACACAAGATAATTAGTGATCATGGGCTCCAATTTGTTACCAACTTCTGATGGGAGTTTTGCAAACTAACACAAATAGGGCAAGGACTTAACTCAGGGTATCACTCTCAAACAGATGGTCAAATGGAATGAACCAATGACCTTCTTGAGCAATATTTAAGATATTTCATAAATCATCAACAATCAGACTCGGCGGAGCTGTTGCCTTTTGCAGAGTATGGATATAATAACTGTGCATAGCTCTACTAAAGCATCCCCTATGACTATACTGAATGGCTATGAAGAAAAGCCATTCCCCCTCCTTCCGAGGGGAGAAACATCTGAGTCTCCTTTGAGTTTTAGGCAGTGGTGGTCCAAGTTTAGTGACTTTTGGAAGATAATCCAAACTAATCTGGAGGCGACTAAAGAGACTTATAAAAAACACTATGATAAGCATCATTCCCCAACTTGGAATTTTTAAGTGGGGGACACAGCATTTCTGTCTACAAAAAAATTGCCTTTGCATCATCCTTTTAAGAAACTAGCATACAAGTTTCTGGGACCTTTTCACATCAAAAGAATAATAAATAAAGTGACTGTAGAACTGGACTTGCCTATTTTAGTAAAGTACATTCTGTTTTTCATTCCAGCCTCCTCCGCAGGGACCCAGGTGGATCAAAGTGGCACCTTCACATGGACGATCCGGACCTGATCTCAGTAGGGGATCAAAATCACCACAAAGTGAAAGAAATCCTGGATGCCAAGATTAAACGAGGGACCCTAAATTACTAGATTAGGTGGCTGCATTTTCCCACTTCCCAAGATGAGTGGATCATTTTGGATCAGGTTGAGACTCTGTTACCAATTTGACAATTTTATATCCTTTCAAACCCGGGGGGCCCACTTGGGGGGGCAATATGTCAAGTCCCTTGTTTTTTCATTCTATTTGGTTTACAACTCTGATGGAATTACAGCCCTTGTTTTATGAGTCAGTTCTGTGCTGTCTTCAGAAGAATGCAAAGTGTCGAAGTCTGTAACCCTCCCTAACTTTCTCAGGTCTCTTATCAGATCCCAAGTGCTCTGTAGAATTTTGTAGTAAACTAGCAATGTTATTATAGCCCCTTAACCTTTAGGTTTGAATGTTACCACCATTTGCTATTGGCTAGTGCTCATCTATATATTGCTTGCTCTGCCTTTGTTATTCAATCTTCTCACTGACTCGTCAGTGATATGTCCTATGCTATCTACAATAAATGAATCTATTTGAAAATACAAAGGATCTCATTATTGCCAGCATTGGGGACTTGACACCGGGTGGAGCAAGTTGGTTCAAAGCTACAGTTTCACCATCACACACCCAGGTCTCAATCACACATGCCAGATCTATCTGTTGTTCTACAAAATAATCCCGTAGAGTATAGATATTATTATTGATAGATCTGGCATTAATCAACAACAATGTCAGTGCTGAGTAATTTGTCCTACTCCCTCAACTGACATGCCTTGGGATGGGACATAGGTGGGAAGAGGTCCGAGCATTCCTACATCTCTGACCTCTTTCAAAGTATGAAGACCTGGACCCACCACCATATCTCCCCTGCCCTCATACGACCGGAATCCCTGACCCAGCCATAGTCCTCACCACACAATGTTATCAGAACAAGATAGTCCAGCTAACATATACCCAGCACTAATCTAATCTATTTCTATTGTATTCACTCTACACATCCTCAACAGTTGATTCCTAAGTCCACTAATTTAACTATACTAAATTCCAATAATTAAATTGATCCCAACTACCAACTTATTACCTTAGCCAATTAATTGCAAAATCTAATCAGTTACCCTGCCCTAAAAACCCAAATAACACTACCCTCCCCAGATTACTTAAAATCACAGTAAGTTATTAAAACATCTCCAATGTATACAATTTTAATCCCTAGATGGCGTTATTTTTACTTCTTGATTAGCGCTGTTTACTGTGATGCTATTGAGTGCCTTGCATTTCTGTTTGGGTCAGATTAAGATATTCATGCTGTGGGGTGGTGAAACACTGGACATCTCCATTAGATGTTAAAAGTCCATTTAGAATTAGAATATGGAATTAGAACATGGATCATCATGATCAATGATCATATATTCTTCCACTGATCCAATGATCACATATTATTCCACTACATGTCCTGCTTTTTAATAATATGCATGAAAATGAATAGTAAACACAATGCATACAAAGAAGCACTGAATTGTAAATGAACAGCAAACAAAACATCAACAAAGAGCTTTTAGAAAGTATTCCTAAACAGAGTTATACCATTCTAAGTCCATTGATTTCAGTTGATTTAGAAGGGTACAACTCTGCTTAGGATGGCACTGATAGTCACTGTACTGTCAAAATGGGTGCCGGTGGGGGGACAGTTTAGATTCCTAAGCTTGCAATATATATATAACATTGAATATGATGCTCCCTTTCTAATCAGTAAAGTACCCTACATAGTGTGACATTGCAGATATTTATGTCATTATCTGTGAACCTTGTATATTACTGTGTGTGAGGTAAGTACATGCTTAAAAAAAGTGAATGACCATTGACCCTATTTAAATGGCTAAAATGATAGTTACAAGTGCATCATGAAAGTCCATTTTCCTCCTCAATGTATCTCTCTTTTCCTTAAGTAGTACATTCTGTCTTTGTAAAGAATGTGCCCTTTGTAAAGAAGATACTGGCTGACAGAAATAATTATAGTTTATGTCTTTGGTATAAAGTAGTAGGAGATATATGTTAATGTAAATCAGATGATGTAATGGGAGACTGTAAATGACCTGCTAATACCTACAATGAGGTAGGGTGAGTTTTTGGAGGACATTTATTAAAAACCTTCATATGAAGATTCCTTTTACAATCTTAGAAGGGAAAACAAATTAGTAGACCCGCCAAACTCCAATTGTCAAGAAATTTTCAGGAAAGGACAAGAAGAAATAGGTACTCTGCTAAACCTAAAAGTAGAACCACAATTTCAGTGCAACACAGGGCTCCTGTGTTACATTCCTTCTCTCTTTCTGAAGTGTGTAGACTAGTATAATTCATGCCATTAGGAGAAAGGTGAAATGGTGCAAAGGCTTAGCATGTCTTAATATAGACCGTTTTCGCACACAGCTTACCACGGGGTCACATTCTTGTTCTCTCTGCAGCGTTCGTCAGATTTCCCATTACCTGCCCCAAAGTTACAGGAAGTGCTGCAGCTTTTGCATAGCAAACGTAAACTGCTAAAACCCAGTTTACGATTGCTACGCAAAAGCCACGGAACTTCCTGTAACTCCGGCGCAGATAATGGGAAATCCGACAGATGCTGCGGAGAGAACAGGAATGTGACCGCACGGTAAGCTGTGTGCGAAAACGTTCATAGTTATCTGCAACAGAGCCCTGTGAGGAATCCCAGGCACAGCTGAAATTTTGCACCATCAGATGCAGTAATGGAAGATAGGCTTACATGTGTGGGATACATTGTCTTTGCATCACTAGATAGTGTCATGGAGGATTTAGTTTGGTAGTTGTGTCCTGAGCAGTTTTGAGCAATATTCTGTACCGACAGCTGCTCTCATCTTTAATTGTTCCTATAGTGCTCCCTTTTTTTGTACTGTATACTGAGGTAGTACCATTGTTTCTCATTATATCTACACCCTATAAATAAATTGCTATTTCTCTAGAATTCCTACCACCCAAGCTCTTCAGTTCATGAACATCTCTTCATGAACTATGAACAAGCTGAAATTTGTGATGAACTTTAATTCAAGAGCTGGTTCAAATCTATCATTATCAGATGGCAAGAGCAGATGATTTTGTGTGCATGTTTAATAGAATGGAAATTCTTATCCTATGCCTCCCCTTTTTCTGGTGTAATGTTATGGTGACTAGGAAATGGGCATGAACCACATTATGGTTGTTAGGTTCATGGATCATAGCGGAACTATGAACCAAACCGCAAACCAAAATGCCAGTTTGCAAACCAAACCAGTTCATATCAGTTTGTGAGCAATTTAAAGTTTAAAGCCCTGCTTTCTGCTATTTGAGGTCTCTGGAAAAAAAAATTGTTGTTATTTGGCATGTATAGTGAATGAGTACTTAATATTTTTTGTTTTTATTTGTATAGACCTATATGCTAATCTTTCAAAAGAAAATATTGGTTCAAGTCAAATGGCATGGTTTATAATTTCAGTAGATTAACATGTAGACCTTTGAAAGGTCTGCTGCTTTAAAGACACCAAAATACCGATTCTCTTAGAGCACAAGAACATAAGTTGTTTTTCATAATACCATTCTCACAGTGAGCTCTGGTGGAAGGAGATGGTACAAAGTATGCTTCTGAGAGCTTCTTTGCAGTTTATGCTGCAACTGTGATTGTTGTGGCTACATTTATGTTCTCTTCATAAACATATAAAATGTGAATGGCAGGAATGCATCTCATCCCTTGAGACCAACAAAACACCGCCTTTTTACAAGTTTCAGGGCATAATATGACAACCCCCATAATATTACAAAGATGGAGTCATGCAGGCCATACCCACACCCATTTCCTTCAAAACTAACCTTAGATTTTCATGATCCAGAGTCAAAACCTTTGCTGTAATCTAGGAAACAAGTTGATTTTTTGAAATCACATTGTATGCTCTAATAACCAACAAATTTGCAGTATGATCTCTAGTGCCTTTTCATTTTCTGAATCCAGCTTGAAGATATGGCATTTCTTGTTCCATATATAGTAACAGTCTTTGAGCATCACATAAGTCATGTGAGAACTTAATATGATGGTCTAATAATGGCTGGAGTCTTTGATGTCTCCTTTCTTTGGAATTGAAATGTAAATTGAGTGTTTCCATTCTGTGGGGTATTTTTTGGTTTTCCATATTTATTGGCATATTCTTGTTAACATTTTGATGGACTCGATTCCCTTCCCCCCTCCAAAAAAAAATTGCTTTGAGTACAGCTTTCATTTTGCTTTCTAAAATTGTAGGTTCTTCTTCAAAAGTTTCATCTTTGAAGGAATCTGTCAACCATTCATATCTTTTGCAAAGTTCTTCAGTGTATTGTTCTCATATTTTCTCTATTCAGTTAACATATTTCCATGTTGGTCTTTTACCATATCTAACCATGCTTTAAATTTCCCTTTGATTTCTTCGATCTTGTGGAGCTGATCTGTTTGCAACAGATCTCTGTTCCTTTTGTTTTCTATTTCTTTATGCTTTAAAATGCTAGTCCACATACAATAGGGGAAATGAATAACAGTATATATAACTGAGCTTCTTAATCAACAGATTTCTTTCGTTAAGCTGACTATAAAGTAAGGCTCTATTATTATTTCCCTATTTAGGATTGCCAGGTCTGACTCAAGAAATATCTGGGCTTGGGGGATGGTGCCAGGAGGAAGGATGTGACATCACTTTTGTGATGCCTTGTCCTATGGTGTCACTTTCAGGTCAAAGGTCACGTGATGTCACTTCCCAAGCTCTACCCCTTCCAATGATGTCACTTTCAGCACACCACACCCAAACCCCTTCCCTTCCTGTGATGTCACTTTCTCCTTCCAGATTTAAATTTCTCACCTTACATTACTTTCTGACTCTGAGACCTTTGTTGTAATAACTGGAATTTCCAGCCTCCACCTGAAGGTTGGCAATCCCAATTCATGGAACCCAAAGCTGCTTCCATCAGAGGTTGAGAATATTTGATTAGTTCATTGTTACCCAGTAAGCTTCCTTGGCAGGGTGGGGATTCAAACCCAGGTCTCCCAGATCCTAGTCCAGTACTCTAGGTTAGACTTTGCCCTTTTCCAAAGGATGGGTACATAATATGAAGGAGGAGAACTACTCCATGCACAGCAGGAGCTTTGGTTGTATTTTTCATTGCAGCAGTTTCTCTTGTTAACCAGGCTAGGTGTACTGAAAACTGCACAGAGATTTGTGTTTGGGGGCATTAGGAACTAACTGATGCTGAGAAGACTGGAATAAAATTCCAGCTACACAGGCAGTTCTCTTCTTTGGTTTCTAAATAGTCAGCAAAGCTGTTTTACAGTCTCTCTCTCGTCCCTCCCCCACTCCAAATGGTTGTGTAATATCTTGTGTAATGGCCACTGGAGAAGGAGGGCTGTGAGCCGTGCCTTTCACCTTCTCCTCTCCCCATAATACCCCTGCTGTTTTGGCACCCTAAACCACCACACTAGAATGTTGAACCAGTCCTGTATGTTTTATAAACAGTATTTAGAAATATGGAGAGGAACACTAAATAGCAAAGAAATCAAATAATACTGGTTAGACATCAACTCATAGAAGGAGCCCTTCTATTAATTCTGAACGTCTCCCTGTATGGACAGAGAAATCACAACTTTGTATGCACTGCTAAGAGAGCAAAAAAGAGGAACTGCTGTGTTGAGACAGTGAAATCTTGAGAAAAAGATGATATATTAGAGCCCTAATGAAATCCAATGCTAAACTCTGTTATGCAAAACTTACTACCGCTCAGTAGTAAGGGACTTAGTACAGTACCCAATATATTAAGAACGTAAGAACATAAGAGAAGCCGTGTTGGATCAGGCCAATGGTCCATCCAGTCCAATATTCTGTGTCACACAGTGGCCAATATGTGTGTATATACACACACACACACATACATATACACACATGCACACACACATATATATATACATACATACTGTGGCTAATAGCCACTGATGGACCTCTGCTCCATATTTTTATCCAATTCCCTCTTAAAGCTGGATATGCTTGTAGCCGCCACCACCACCTCCTGTGGCAGTGAATTCCACATGTTAATCACCCTTTGGGTGAAGAAGTACTTCCTTTTATCCATTTTAACCTGACTGCTCAGCAATTTCATTGAATGCCCACGAGTTCTTGTATTGTGAAAAAGGAAGAAAAGTACTTCTTTCTCTACTTTCTCCATCCCATGCATAATCTTGTAAACCGCTATCATGTCACCCCGCAGTCGATGTTTCTCCAAGCTAAAGAGCCCCAAGCGTTTTAACCTTTCTTCATAGGGAAAGTGTTCCAAACCTTTAATCATTCCAGTTGCCCTTTTCTGCACTTTTCCAATGCTTTTTGAGGTGCGGTGATCAGAATAGCACACAGTATTCCAAATGAGACCTCACCATCGATTTCTACAGGGGCATTATGATACTGGCTGATTGGCTTTCAATTCCCTTCCTAATAATTCCCAGTGTGGCACTGGCCTTTTTTATTGCAATTGCACACTGTCTTGACATTTTCAGTAAGTTATCTACCACCACCCCAAGATCTCCCTCTTGGTCAGTCTCTGCCAGTTCACAGCCCATCAACTTGTATTTGTAGCTGGGATTCTTGGCCCCAATGTGCATTACTTTGCACTTGGCCACATTGAACCTCATTTGCCACGTTGACTCAACAGATCCCTTTGGAGTGCCTCACAATGCTCTCTGGTTCTCACCACCCTAACGTAAATGGGGAATGGCTTGTAATCTGTTGCTCTTCAGTTACACATTTTTATTTCCATATACAGATTAATAAATGTTTAACAGTTAAACATGTCATTAGTATCCTGTAAGTATTTTAAAAGGAAAACCAATTGTTCTCATTGTTTAAAGGTTAATTTCATTTCTAATGAAATAATAGGGAGTGAGGGTGAGATTTTGAAATAAAACTTTCCTCTTCTAAGTATAACTAAAGGTACTTTAAACTGTTTCCTCTCTCCTGTATTACTAGGAGACTCAGCTGCAAACAAATTAGTCTCTTGACAAGGATGTATAGAATTACTGTACATACCAAGACCTTGGGGTGTTATTGTTTTTGGTTTTGTTTCACCTGTAAGACTGGGGGCATCTGTAAATACTTAATTTACAATGGGTAGAAAATAAAGAAGATAGAAGAAGATATTGGATCTTCCCCACCCTTTACGCTGAATCTCAGAGTCCCAAAGCAGTTTACAATCTCCTTTATCTTCCTCCCCCACAACAGACACCCTCTCAGGTAGGTGGGGCTGGGAGGTCTCACAGAAGCTGCCTTTTTCAAGGACAGTTCTGCGAGAGCTAAGGCTAACCCAAGGCCATTCCAGCAGCTGCAAGTGGAGGAGTGAGGAATCAAACCCAGTTCTCCCAAATAAGAGTTTGTGAACTTAACCACTATACAAAACTGTCATCTCTGGGCATAACAACTGGCTTCAAAACTGTATTCAATAGATAAAGGCACCTGCATAATATCAATTTATGTGCTTCTCAGCAGCTATTTTTGGCAGGTGAGGGCACAAAATATACCAGCCCAATTAGCAAATTCAAATACAATTAGCAAATTCAAACTTTAAAAAAATTAAATAAGAAATGTATGTGAAAATAAAGTTATACAAATCATACAATACAGCGTAGGAGGTATCACATAAAATGCAAGAGCAAATGATACAGACATATAAGTGGAACTTAAATATATTAATTAAAATGTAAAGCCAAACAACATTTCAAAACAAAAGTTGGATGATCTCTCTATTGGTATAGTTCAAGAAAAGCATTCAATCAATCTGCAACTTAAATGAGATTTAAAACAGTTAAGATAAAAGAGAAAGGACAAAGAAGAAGGATAAGAGAAAAAGTTAAAGGGGAAGTTAAAATATATAGAATTGTAGATATCCCCTCCTGTGCCTGGAAAGATAGTTTGAGATGGATGGTGATAGCAAATTCAAACTTGATGGCACATAACACACATCCCAGTCAGTTCATGACTGAGAAAATATTTGAACGGCAGTTTCCCCAGCTCACCATTCACACCATTAAGAACAAAGCAGATGAGAAGCTGAAGATTCACAAATGTCTGATGGTTTTCCTTGGTAAAAACCACAGGGACTGATGTTTCAAATTGTAGCCTCAATACAAGGGAATTGTTTTCAAGCCATCTCCCTACTATCTGACCTTAAATGTTCCAGCTGCATGTTACTGTTTCTTGGAGCATAAACCAATCCTTGCTCAAAAGAGACTATTAACCTGCCAACACAGGTTCTGATTTTAAATTTTGTAAGTGATCATCTGAAGTTTGAACTATGGAATAAAAACAGATCAAGGAAATTAATGAAGTTGTCTTTGATATTTTCCCCTTAAATGTTGTCTGATTATGTTGTAAAATGTCTTACGGTTTTGTGTATTAATTACCTTGGAATTCTTTGATGTATTAACTCCTTGCCTTAGAGCAATTTTTTGCATGATAACTTTAGAAGTATTTAAGTCTTAACATTAGTTATATGTTGAAATATTTCTGAAAGGATAAAAGAGATTACTTTAAAATTCTGTCTCTTTTTCAAATTATTCAGTGTCAATTGACTGTCTTTCTATAACAAACTTTCTTCTGCTGGGATCAATTTTCCTCACAAGGAAAAGATTGCCTGCCATGATGGTTTTGTGAGGGGCAAGCAAGAATGCAGAGATAATTCATGAGCCAGGATGCCGAGATGACTACCACTCCCACCAATGGAAGAAGCATGATAACTGGCACCCTTTCCAGAGAGCATTAGTGGAAAGAACAGAAACAGTGACCATGCTGATTAGCCTCCATCACCATAGCTCTAGCTAGCTAATCCATATACAAAAGAACCCCCTCAGGTAAGCTCATCCATTAGCATGTCACAGCCCAGGAAGCTCTTACAAGATAATGACTCAGCTCTACCCCACCTGCCTGAGTAGATATAAATTAAAGTTTCTGTTTAATTCAATTTATACCCTGCCCTCCCCGCTGAGGCGGGCTCAGGGCAGCTTACATCAAATCATAGTATACTATGATTGCAGTAATAAAATCAATAAAACCATTAAACAGTACAAGTTAAAACAATCTACAGTTGGTGCTATCAAATCAGATGTTATTCATATTCTCAGGATGACAGTTGTTCCAGAATTCTCCTACAGTCGACTGAAGGCTTGCTAGAAAAGAGCGGTCTTATAGGCCTTGCGGAACTGAGCAAGGTTCTGCAAGGCCCTAACCTCTTCCAGCAATTGATTCCACCAGGAGGGGGCTGCCACTGAAGAGGCCTGATCCCTGGTGGTTGACAGTCTCACCTCTTTCAGCCTGAGGATCACTAGGAGATGTTGAGATTCAGATCTTAGTATGGGGACAGACGGTCCCTCAGGTAAACAGGTCCTCGGCATATAAGGCTTTAAAGGTAATTCGGCCCCTTCCCAGCCGAGCAGTCCATCGACTGCTGAGGCTGGGGGCTGCACATTGCCTCCCCGCACGGATTAGAGGCAATGGTTTGATCCTGAAGGGAGGGGGCGAGGAGCAGCCTTAAGAGGCTGCCCCCGTCCCCTAATGTACAGTTAGAAATCGCTCTTGGACGGATCAGTCACCCACAGGCTGACTGTGGCCATCGAGAGCGAGGCGTTGCCGGTGCGTTTCCCACGCTTGGAGCAGCGGAGTTGGTGTTCTTACTTCGTGGACGGCTGGATTTCCATGCTTTGCCCTATGGGGACCCTGCCATGCCTCTTGGTGACCATCTTACTGCTGCGACCAGGGAAAAAATCCTTAAAGTTGAATACGTTGATGTATTTAGCTTGTTATATAGAGAATTGGAGAAAAAATCAAAGGACGAGCTTGACAAGAAAGATAAAGAGAAGCTCAAGCATCGTAAAGTAGACAGAACATGGGCAAATTGGTTGCCTGGTTTTCTCATTTATGCGGGTGTTATTGCCAGGGCCCAGCCGTGGAGAGCAGCTCCACTGTTCCAGTACTGTGACATTATATATCGGGCATATAATGACTTTGCTGGTGGGGCGTGGCTCCAGTATGATGAGCAGTTCCGCATGCGTGCGGCAGTTAATCCTTTCCTTCAGTGGAATCAGATTAACCAGCAGCTTTGGCTGCAGCTTATGGTGCCCGCAAAACCAAATGTTGGGGAACGATCTGACAGCGGCCATTTGGTGCAAAAGACGACAGGAACAACTTTCTCTGGCGCCCACGCAACCACGGGGCAGTCGGTTCAGCCATGGCTGCTTTGCTGGGAGTTCACCTCCCAAGGCTCGTGTGCCAGGAAGGCCTGTAAATATAAGCATGAGTGCCCGATTTGCGGAGGCCCTCACGCCTTCACGGCATGCACGAGATCAAAACAGAGGTGGCCTAATAAGCGGACGGGCGGCGGGGCTGGACAACACCCTGCAAAAGGGTCCCAGCCCCATTCGTCTGATGGCTCTTAGGCAGTGGTTAGAATTTTACCCTCGCACTGATGACGCGCGTTACTTGGCGGAAGGGTTTTCGGTTGGATTTAGAATCCCATATGAAGGCCCTCGGACTCCATTCTTTTCCGCCAATTTACGTTCGGTTAAGGGTTTGGAAAAGGTGAGGGAAAAGATTAAAAAGGAGTGTGCTGAAGGTAGAGTGTTAGGCCCGTTTAAGTCCCCTCCCCTACTGAACTTGTGGGTGTCCCCCCTGGGAGTGGTACCCAAGAAAGCACCAGGTGAATACCGGTTGATTCACCATCTTTCTTACTCCAGGGGTCGATCGGTAAATGATGCCATTCCATCTGAGCTGTGTTCGGTAAAATATACTTCTTTTGACCGAGCGGTCCAGATAGTTCGAGGATGCGGGTTTGGGGCGGAGTTGGCAAAGTGCGATATAAAATCGGCTTTTTGCCTTCTCCCAGTACACCCCAGTGATTTTGAATTGCTAGGTTTTGCATTTGAAGGAAGTTATTATGTTGATAGGGCTCTTCCTATGGGGTGTTCAGTTTCCTGTTCTGCGTTCGAGCGTTTTAGTTCTTTTCTGGAATGGGCCTTACGATTTAGGACGGGGATTCAGGATACCGTTCATTATTTGGACGATTTTCTCTTTGTGGGCCCCGCGGGTTCTGGGCAGTGCCTGTTCTTATTAATGGCCTTTGTGGATTTGGCTAAGGAATTAGGTGTACCGTTGGCTGCTGAAAAGACCGAGGGCCCGGCCACGGTTCTTACCTTTTTGGGCATCGAGCTTGATACGGTGCGCCAGTTTTCTAGGCTGCCTGAAAACAAGCGAGTGAGCCTTTTAACCCAGATCCAAGTAGTGTTGGTTAAGCGCAAGGTCACCTTATTGGAGCTACAGCAGCTCGTGGGCCATCTGAACTTCGCTTGTAAGGTTGTGGCCCCGGGCAGGGCCTTCTTACGGCAATTCTGTGACGGTATGGTCAACCTGCGCTTGCCGCATCATTTTACCCGTGCCACTAGGGAGATGCGGGAGGACCTTAGGGTTTGGGAAACATTTTTGCAGGATTTTAGCGGCATCTCTTTTTGGCGCAGGGACATGCAGCTTGAAGCTGAGTTGCAGATAGTTTCTGATGCCGCCGGTTCCATCGGTTTCGGGGTTTATTTTAGGGGGCACTGGTGTGCCGAGCAATGGCCGCGTGATTGGTTGGGTTCAGAGTTGTGCCGGAACTTGACGTTCCTGGAATTTTTTCTAATTGTCGTCACCGTTTTTCTTTGGGGCGAAGCACTGGCCAATTGCATGGTCCACTTCTGGTGTTACATCTAAGGTTAACATCTAGGTTAACATCTAAGTCACCTGTGGTTATGCGGCTCGTCAGGGCATTTACTTTACGTTGTTTAAAATTGAACATTTTGTTTTTGGCTAAGCACGTTCCTGGCATTTGTAATGGGGTGGCGGACGCTCTGTCTCACCAACAGATGGACCATTTCCGTCAATTAGCCCCGGAAGCCGACCTCTTGCCCGAGTGCATCCCGGCGGAGTTATGGCAGATTGGAGGGAAGAAGTGAGCCGGGCGATACATCTGGCCATAGCGCCCAGCACTAAAAGGTCATATGACCGGGCGGCTAGCCAGTTTTTGTTTTTCAGAAAGGGGGCAGGGCTGCCGGAGGTATGGCCCGTCCCAGTTGAGCAGTTGTTGCAATTCTGTGTGCATCAGAAACGGCGGGGTTTGTCGGTTAAATCTATTAGAGGCCAGATGGCGGCCCTGGCATTTTTGAGTAAGTCCAGAGTGCATGGCGATGCCACTAAGGATTTTCGCATTCAAAAAATGTTCGAGGGATGGTCCCGTGAAGCGGGACCTAGGGCTGATGAGAGGCAGCCTATCTCGCCATCTATTCTTCGGGGGCTTCGTGCTTCTTGGGCCCTTGTTTGCGGGTCAGCTTATGAGGAGGCACTCTTTCACGGTGCCTCATTGACGGCCTTTTTTGGGGCCTTCAGAGTATCCGAGCTGGTGTCACTCTCCCGCAATGATGTTTCCACTAGGGCCCTGCAGTTTAGGGATGTTACTTTATTTAGTGACCGGGTGGAGTTCAGAGTCCATCAGTCAAAGACGGATCAGAAGCAGCATGGCTGCACTGTGAAGATAAGAACTTGCGCTGACCGTGAGTTATGCCCAGTCACGGCAATCAAGCATTATATTGAATTGCGTGGCGCATCTGACGGCCCCCTTTTCCGCCATATTGATGAGGCCCCCTTGATGAAGTACCAATTTTGGGCCATCACGAGTCGAGCCTTGCAACATTTGGGCCTCAGGGGTCAAAAATTTGGTACCCATTCCTTCAGAATAGGTGCGGCTTCTACAGCCGCAGCGCTTGGATATGGGGGAGAGGATATTCGTCGAGTTGGGCGTTGGAAGTCTGGGGCTTATCGAGCTTATATTAGGCCTTTGAGGTCATAAGGCGGGGTGTTTGTTACCTCTTTAGTCTTGGGAACATTTGCTGCGGGTGGTGTTATTACTCGTTTACCAGTTCTAATAGTTTTTTCTTCTAGGGGCTGTGGCTGGCAATGAGAGGAGGAGGATCCTTATATGCGGCCACAGCATTGTCTTTTGGGCGGCACACAAGGCCCGACGGACGCTGATCAGTTCACAACTGGGCCTGAGCGACAGAGCCGTAATCACATGGCAGGGCCGCCGTGGAATGAGGTGGCCTGGGCTCCTGCCTCTGTTGTTCAGGGACCTGGTTGGCCCTCCTCTGCAGATTCTGGTAATTCATTTGGGAGAGAATGACTTGGGTCTGATCAAGGGCAAGGCCCTTTCGATTCAGGCCTAGTCGGATCTGGCTTTGATAAAAAAATGGTGGCCGAGCGTCCTTATCTTGTGGTCGGCCATGCTGCCGCGCCAGGTGTGGCGTACAGCATGGGACCCTGACGGTTTGGAGCACGCTAGAATAAAGGCCAACCGGGCCTTGCGCAAGGCCCTACATGGCGGGCTGGGGGATTACGTACCCCATCCTTTGATTTTATCTAGTCTGCCGGAATTATACCGGGATGACGGGGTACATCTGTCAGAGAAGGGCAACGAGTTGTTCTTAACTGACTTGCAGCAAGGGCTGGTTCGGGTTTTATAGTTTGGGGTACAGCGGCCTAAGCAGAGGCTTGGCGCTGTCCTTGGCAGTTTGTGGTTGGCATTATGTTTTGGGGATTGGTGAGCTCCCGTAGCATCATGCCATTTTGGTGCATGACTGTCCTGGGGAACCGCAAGCTGTACGGCCCAAGGTTGGCCCCAGGGAGTCTGTAGGATACCGGCACGTGTGAGCGCCGCACCCCAGGCTGCAGGTCTGTGGGTTGGCGGAGCTCAGGTGAGCGGTGATCAAGTTGCCGGGCCGGCTGGGTCTGAGCCATTGGGTTTGGCTCACACCCGGGGCTTAGGGGGCTCGCCCAGTTTCAGGTCAAGGAGGTGGTCGGGTTGACCCCTGGCTTGATCTGTCCCCATGTTTTTTGCCCTTGCCGTTAAGTTAATAAAGTAGCCCTTTAACCCAACTTGGTGTCTGTCTCGTTATTCCGCCTGGGGGAACAATTCGGCCCCTTCCCAGCCGAGCAGTCCATTGACTGCTGAGGCTGGGGGCCGCACATTGCCTCCCCGCGCGGATTAGAGGCAATGGTTTGATCCTGAAGGGAGGGGGCGAGGAGCAGCCTTAAGAGGCTGCCCCCGCCCCCTAATGCGCAGTTAGAAATCGCTCTCGGCCCACCCGTCATGCAGTACAGGCAGAGGCTGGTCGCCTGTTTTTAGGGGCCGGGTAGGAATTTTTCGCCCTCGGATGGATTGGCCTTGTCCGAGGGTGTTTTTGCCTACCTTGCACTGCTGATGTTTGGTGCTGGCAATTGGAACGGTGGTGCCGTTATATAGGTCGGTCACTGGCAGTTTGTGGTTGGCATTATGTTTTGGGGATTGGTGAGCTCCTGTAGCATCGCGCCATTTTGGTGCATGACTGTCCTGGGGAACCGCAAGCTGTACGGCCCAAGGTTGGCCCCAGGGAGTCTGTAGGATACCGGCACGTGTGAGCGTCCACATCCCAGGCTGCAGGTCTGTGGGATGGCGGAGCTCAGGTGAGCGGTGATCAAGTTGCCGGGCCGGCCAGGTCTGAGCCGTTGGGTTTGGCTCACACCCGGGGCTTAGGGGGCTCGCCCAGTTTCAGGTCAAGGAGGTGGTCGGGTTGACCCCTGGCTTGATCTGTCCCCATGTTTTTTGCCCTTGCCGTTAAGTTAATAAAGTGGCCCTTTAACCCAACTTGGTGTCTGTCTCGTTATTCCGCCTGGGGGGGCAATAACCAGCACCTTGTAATGAATCCGGTACACTATTGTACTTCCACTTGATATGCCCCATTAGAAGCCTAGCGGCTGCGTTCTGCACTAGTTGAAGTTTCCGGGTCCACAACAAAGGCAGCCCCAAGTAGAGGGCATTACAGTAGTCCGATCTCGAGATGACCATTGCATGAATCACAGTTGTCAGGTTGCCGCAGCCAAAAAAAGGAGCCAACTGTTTCACCCGCCTAAGATGAACGAAGGTGGATTTCTCAGTTGCTGCTATCTGGGCCTCCAATAGCACCCCCAAGCTTCTGACCTTGGGCACCATTGTTAGTGGTGCCTTGTCAAATGTTGGTAGGATTTCCCTGCCTAGGCCACCACAGCTCAGGCAAAGGTCCTCTGTCTTCGTCGGGTTCAGCTTCAGTCGGCTCAGCTTGAGCCAACCAGCCACGGCTTTCAGCGCCTGATCCAGGCTTTCTGGGACATCGTCAGGTCGGCCATCTATCAGTACATCTGGGTGTCATAAGCGTACTGATGGCAACCCAGCCCATACCTCCGGACAATCTGGGCAAGGGGTCGCATGTAGATGTTAAACATCATTGGGGATAGAACTGCCCACTGAGGCACACCACAGTTAACCAGGTGTCTCTGGTATGACTCTCCCCCAATTGACACCCTTTGTCCTGACTGCATAAGAAAGAGGGAAGTCACTGTAAGACTAGCCCTTGAATCCCTGTGTCAGCCAGGTGGTGGGCTAGCAGCTGATGGTCGACCGTATCAAACGCAGCCAATAGGTCTAACAGCATCACTACCACTGAGCCACCTCAATCCAGATGCTGCTAGGGCGACCAGAACTGTCTCTGTCCCATGGCCTGGGCTGGTAGGAGTCTAGGATGGAAGTGTCCTCCAGAAAACTCTTTAACTGTAGAGCTACTGCCCTCTCAATAATTTTCCCCAAAAAGGGTAAATTGGAGACCGGTCGGTGGTGTGCCACTTCGGCACATGCCTACCAACTTCTTCTGAATTTGATCCAGAGAGAACTGCAGTTTTCTGGGTTACACCTCTGAGGATGCCAGTCACAATTGCTGGTGAAACATCAGATCTCACAATGCCAAGACCACAGCCACACAGCCCAGAAAATCTACAAAAGCCAACGAGAAGAAAACTGTTTTTCACACTAACTTCAGGGTATTGTCCACAGGCTTCCCCCACCTCCTTTTTCCTTCTGGATCCCCAAATGCTCCCCAGAATCCTGATTTGAGGTGGGAGATCTGAGAATTATATTAGGGCTTCTGGGGAAGAGGGAAGAGTTTGTGTGTGTGTGTATGAAACTTCAATAGTGTAGGAATGTGTTTCCTAATAAAGATGACATAGATAGACCTAAAACAAAGTGGCACCTTTAATACCAACAAAGTTTCATGAACACTACTTGGTTCTTACCTCATTGCAAACCTAGCTGACATCATAGGAAACTATCAGCAGTATATAGTAAGTGATTTTGAATGTACAAATCCACAGGTGCAATGTGGAATATAAAAGCTAATCTTCAAAAAATTCCATCACTTACTAGGATATCTCTGTGGCCAGGATGGAAGAAAATAGGACAAGGTAATGTGCATGAATCACATGTCTCTTAATCTGATGGCCATTTCACACTTCCATTCTTGAGTCATGGGAATAAGCCTCTCAGTTGAACTCAGTTGAGGAGTTCCTCATCAAAGGCTCCTAAGTAAGTTCAAGAGTCATGGGGTAAAATGACAAGTCCTCTTGTGGATTAAAAACTGGCTGATTAATAGGAAACAGAGAGTGAGTATAAATGAGCAATTTTCTCAGTGGAGGGTGGTAACAGTGGGGTGCCTCAGGGCTCAGTACTGGGTCCGATGCTTTTTAACTTGTTCTTTAATGATTTGAAATTGGGAGTAAGCAGTGAAGTGGCTAAGTTGGGCATGACACTAAATTGTTCAATGTGGTGAGAACCAGAGAAGATTGTGAGGCACTCCAAAGGGATCTGTTGAGACTGAGCGAGTGGGCATCAACATGCCAAATGAGATTCAACGTGGCCAAGTGCAAAGTAATGCACATTGGGGCCAAAAATCCTAACTATAAATACAAGCTGATGTGGTGTGAACTGGAGGAGACTGACCAAGAGGTTGCGGTAGATAACAATCTTGGGGTTGTGGTAGATAACTCACTGAAAAAGTTGAGGCAGTTGAGACAATAAAAAAGGTCAACACTATGCTGGGAATTATTAGGAAGGGAATTGAAAACAAATCAGCCAGTATCATAATGCTCCTGTATAAATTGATGGTATGGCCTCATTTGGAGTACTGTGTACAGTTCTTGTCACCACACCTTTAAAAAGATATTATAGCATAGGAAAAAGTGCAGAAAAGGGCAACTATAATGATTAAAGGGTTGAAACATTTTCCCTATGAAGATAGGTTAAAAAGCTTGGGGCTCGACTGAGGGGTGACATGATAGAGGTTTACAAGATTATGCATGGGATAGAGAAGGTAGAGAAAGAAGTACTTTTCTCCCTTTCTCACAATACACTGTGCACACTCAATGAAATTGTTGAGCAGTTGGGTTAGAATAGAGAAAAGGAAGCACTTCTTTACCTGAAGGGTGATTAATGCATGGAATTCACTGCCACAGGAGGTGGTGGTGGCTACAAGCATAGCCAGCTTCAAGAGGGAATTGGATAAACATATGGAGCAGAGGTCCATCAGTGGCTATTAGCTGCAGAGTATTGTTGGAACTCTGTCTTGGGCTGTGATGCTCTGTATTTGTGGTGCTTGGAAGGGCAACAGTGTGAGGGCTTCTAGTGTACTGGTTCCACTGATGGACCTCCTGATGGTACCTGGGGTTTTTTGGCCACTGTGTGACACAGAGTGTTGGACTGGATGAGCTATTGGCCTGATCCAACATGGCTTCTCTTATATTCTTATGTTCTTTCTTTTCGTGCAAGCTTCAGATGCAACTGTACATATATAGGCACCTATTCTGTGATCTGTGCATTCCAACAGCAGAAAGGGACTATATGGATAGGCCTATGGGTGTGCAGAAAAGATGGCTACACCAAAACAGAATCAAGAGAGAGAAGAAAAACAATGATTGTGCAGGAAAAGAAATATTATTTTATTTAACTCAAATATCCCTACCAACCTTTTGCTCAGCTTTGTCTGGGAATCTGTCAGGTACTATCTCTTAAGAGTTCAATGGTTCATTGGGCTCTGATTAGCAATAGCTTGTTATTAGTATTAATAGCTTAGTATTGTCACTCTAATTAGCAATAGCTTGTTCTCCAGTATTTCTGGCAGAGGTGTGTGCTAGTTTAGCTCCCAGTTCAAGAACTAAACTCATAATCTTCAGCATACAAATAATATACTCTACCAATAAACAGTTGCATCTTGTTAACATGTTGGCATTTTTTTTCTTTATTATGCATAAAATTGCATTTGTCTTGATAGATTTCATTTTATACATCCATATGTAAACAAAAACATGATACAATAAGGCATATGTTTAATATGAAATGCACTCAGTTTCCAAGTATAGCTGTGAACCATATTTTCCTCAGCTATTAATTATCTGAGTAGTAAATTATTCATATTACTGTATTGCCCAGAGGTCCCCAACATGATCAAAGTCCCATTGTGCAATTCACCACACACACATAACAAACCATAATGAAAGACTTTGGTTTCTTCAAAGTCAGCACAGGAGGGTGTTTACAAAAGCAATAGAGCACTTGGCACTGGAATTCTTGTGTCTTTGAGGAAAGCCTCAGAAAGGGACAAAAGCTTGGGAATAGGCAATATTGTCATCCCATTTCCAAACCATTTCAGAAATACAATGGGAGCAAATGTACACCCCTGAGGTTATGCAGGACAAAATGACAACAAAGGTTGAAACTCCATTGCCTTTTGGTGCTTGAGACACAAAGACTGTGCATTTATATAATGTGTGTGTGTGTGTGTGTGTGGCAGAGAGACAGAGAGAGAATCAACAAGATTTGTACAGAGAGGCAGAATTTAGACAGATTTATTCATGATATGTAAGCCCTTCCCCTCCACACACATACCAGCTGAGATACAGAGCTCATTAAAGAAGGAACTGTGGCTCATTGACTGAACACATGTTTTGCCTGCAGAAGGTTCTAAGTTCAGTCCTACCATCTCCAATTAAAGAGTCTGGATAGAATTTATTTACAAAAACTGACTCTGCCTGAAATGTTAGTCAATCTGAATAAATAATGCTGAAGAGGGCAGTGGCCTGATTCAGTATCATGCATCTAATTCTAAATTTTGCCTCAGTATCAGAATCAAAAACTCCTTAAAATGGGGCTAATACAGAAAATGGAAATGTTTCTATGAGAGTGGACATACAAGAACACCAAGGGTTGCAGAAAAAAAATTCCAATTTTTTTTATTGAACTTTTAAATTTTCACAAAATGAAGACTGTTTTTGTGCAGAAGGTGAAACTCAAAGACAAACATATTCAAAAAAGACCTTATGAGCATCACAAGATCTAAGTGGCAACCTGGTGGGAGGTATAGCAGTGTTATACATGCTCTATCCTTGGTTATACAAAGTCTGATCACATTTAGAGTAGATCTCATCAAGGTACTCTGTGGAATGCCTTGTAAGAATGTTCAGAAAAATGTTTAGTTAGTGCAAAATGTGTTAGGCAGACTGTTAGTGTGCACATTTACAGGGACCATATGTCACTGGAACTGACAAAGCACACTGGATGCCAATTTGTTTCTAAAGGAATCTCTGCTCCAAATGAATATGTCAAGTTAAGATCTTTTTGCTAAGTCTTGCTCACCTTCAAAGGTGAGGAAGTAGCTACTGGAGAGTAGGTCTTCATTGTCATGGCACTTTTGTAACTCCATCTCCATGGCAATGCACCTTGAACCAAGCTTGCTGGTATCTGAGTGCCAGGCAATGATGTTTCTTTTTTCTCAGGCACTGTATTTTGTTGATTTTTTTTCTTTTCATAACATGTCTTGATTTTTTTCTCAGTATTTAGATTGTTTTAGAGTTCATATCTAGTAGGGTCATGATTTGTTATCAGGTATACCCCTTGGTCATCTGAGAAGCATGCCTTCTCCATACTTCCATAGACACACAGTAGTGAAAAGTGTCATCAGATTGCAACCTATTTATAGCAATTTCCTGGGGTTTCAAGAGATGTTCAAGAGATATGGTTAGCCATTACCTTGGATTTTTTTGGTGGTCTCCCATCCAAGTATTAACCAGGACTGAATGCTGAAACAATTCCTAAGGCATGAGTTGTATTTTTTCCCAGTCTTTGGAATATCCAAAACATTTCCCAGATTAATGTTCACTGAAGTTTAAACTTTCTAAAGTGAAATGAGGTGAAAACCTGTTGGGAACTGAAGACATGGTATGAGGGGAGAGCATACCCAAGGTTTTTGTTGTTGCTTAAGTCCACAGTAGTTTTGTTATCTGAACAGTATCCAATTGGAGCTTTGGTAAGTGATACTACTCTGATGAAAGTGGAGACACATCTATAGGAATACCAAAGATTCTGGGGTCTGCAACTCTTGGAGACCAAACCACTGAACTGCTACAATAAATAAGAAAATTGTATAGGCTGTTGGTAGAACAAGAAATCTGTGTACTCACTACACAGCTCACAGAGCTCATATTTGCAATTACCATCAACCAAAAGAAATACTTTTACTTCCATCAATGGCATGAGAGTTGTACTTCAGGTCAAATAATAGCTTATTTGTTCCTCTGGTAGAAACCACCTACCAACCATGAGCCCCAGGAAAGGACCTTGCCCACTTTCCTGAAATATGAGACAGGTACCACATTGAGGAACAGTGGTCAGAAAACCCACAAATGGCATGTTGGAAGAGTCTTCTGTGGCTCCCAATCCACTGAGTGAGTATCACTGCTTTAAGTGATGCTTGTCAGGTAATTTTAAGACAGCTAAAAATGGGAAATAAAACACTTGATTGTTTGCCTTCCACCTGATATCATGATTCTTTTTTCTAAATTCCACATAATGTTGAAAGTGGGATTCAGAATCCATGCAACTCTGAACTCCAGAGTTCATTAACCTCAAGAGATGCAATCTGTATTTTTACAGTTGTAGTTACATTTTTACAACTCCTGCTCCACCCTCTCTATTTGATAGCATTGCATTCCATATAGGTTCGTATTACTCTTAGCATCTCTTAGGTTAATTTGTGAGTCACGCTGCTATTTAAGGAAATATCCTTGCTGATATGGAAGTAAAATCAGCTACTTGGAAGAACATATCCTGCATATAAGGCTTCTTCACAATAAGGTTGGCTCACCTATTCATACCACTATTAATCCCAAATGTAACTTCACCAGTAATAGATACTAATCACAGTCACTTCCCTTGGGACTTGAAAAGCTGAAGCAATAAAAGTGTCTCCCAGCCTGAGATAATGTAGTCACATTTTCTAATCATATTTCTAATTTCACTACCTTGTTACATAAAAGCTCTGATTGGTGAATAAGATCACACAGCCTAAGAGATAATATCTAGTCATTCAGGCACTTGGGTTTGGGAATTGCAAAGCAGTTTGAAAAGCTTACATAAAATCCCCCAAGGTTGTATTTCCAAGGTATTTCTGAGAAGTACAAATAATGCATTAGGAAGAAGTAAGCATGAAAACAGGCAATTCAGGACCTGTCAGTACTTTAACCAGAATGTTGTTCCATAAGTATATACTTCTGTTAGAAAAGGTAAAGGGTCACTAAACACTTTTAGAAAGCAGTCCCCCTCCCCCCTTCCAAATGTAATGCAATTCATCTGTTGCTGAACTCAATGGCAAGGTCTAAAACACTGTGTTGGAACTGACATAGCCACTCGAGTCTCCTTACTCATGCTTGAAACTCTAAGAGATGAGTGACTATTTTTTGGTTTTTTTTAAAGTAGAGAATGAATTAAAACAAAATGCAACAAGGGTCCATGAGATGAACAGGGAATTCACAGGTCTTACATTGAGCAGAATGAGAATATCCCCCCTCCTTGGCTATTCCCCCCCCTCCTTGAAGTTGGTTTAATCATTTCTCCTTTATGTTTCCCACTGCCCACCTTCTGTTCCATGTTCCAATACACAAGTGCATTTCATTTTGCTAGTATGCATGCATGGGCACATCTGCATTCACTTGGTGGTGTGCTTCAGGGGTATCCTATAGAGATCTACTATAGGAAGTGTGATTCTATGAGAAGGGAAGTCTTGCACAGAAATTGAAGACTGGACAAAAAAAGGCAGACAACTATGCTGGTATAAGTCTATGAAGCTGCTTAAATTATTTTGTGTTTTTATGTTTGTAATGGCTAATGATATCCAAGAATTTAATCATAAGCATCACTAGGTTAGGTGAGCTATGATGTCCATATTAGGAATGACAGAAAACTTCCTGTGAAGCTGCCAAATAGTAATTTATTACCATAAAGTCATGTCTTTTTAATCTCATATATTGTTTCCAAGGGCATGGAAGAGTCCAATAAATATACAGTAAAAGCTTTGTTATCTGGCAGTTGGTTATCCAGAACTCTCAGTTCTGCACGCAGAAACAGTCTTCTCTGGGTCCCCTTCTACATTTGATTCCTTCTCTGTCTTGGGTTGCCACTGCCAGAACAAGCCTGGTAACCAGAGCAAGAGGGGGAGGAGAGGGCACAGCACATTTGCTGATGTCACTACCTCACTTCTGGGTAAAACTGAGAATGACAATGGGTAGCTCTAGGAATCTTTAAGGATCTTGTTAATGAACCCCCACACTGCTATTAAATTATTGAAGCACAAGCTCAGTGCCCAGATTGTTAGCTCTCAGTCACAGCCCACTTTTTAAATAGATGCTACTCAAAAACAGCTGTTCCCTCATAAAGGTAAAGGTAGCCCCCTGTGCAAGCACCAGTTGTTTTCGACTCTGGGGTGAGGTTGCTTTCACAGCATTTTCATGGCAGACTTTTTACGGGGTGGTTTGCCATTGCCTTCCCCAGTCATACCAATTCCCCAAAACAACCAACCCAGCCAGATGTATTTAAAGCAAATGAGAAAAGAGGAGTGGGGTGTTCCAAAAGGGGAGGGTGAGCTGCTAACAAATCAAGAAGACAGAGCCCACGGAAATAAGCTAGGAATAAAGGGAGGTGGGATTCTATCAGTGAAACATGGGAGTGAGATGGGAAATGAAGGGGAGGGAGTTAACAGGCACCCTTATCACATAAATCAAGTGACTACTCTAACCTACAAGACCCACACTACTAAAAGCTCAGTCAAAACAACTCAGTCCCACTCCCCGCTGCTCAAACAACACTAACAATAAAATCAAGGAAAAGCAGATCACTCTGAAAGACAAGCCCCAGAATGCCCCTCTCCCTTCAGTGGCAAGCAGCTAAAGCTGTAATAGAAGATGAGGAAGCCGTAATTAACCTCCTTCTCATTGGATGGCCACTTCTTTAGCCAGCCTCTTGAAGCTGGACTGGGGCAAAGCTGAACTGAGATAAGGGGTCCAATTCACTTGAAACTTGCAGTGTCTTTAGTGGATAGGCAGCACTGCCTCCCCTAAATTTTTGTTCTTCTGACTGGAAAACAGCCACTCCAACCCCCCTGAAAAAGTCCCTTTGATGGTGTTTGTCCTTAAATTCTGGGGGTGGAGAGGGGAGGTTTTCTTCAAATGAATCTTCCTCACTTTGTGAAAGAAAACAAACAATGAACAGAGCACAACAAGGAAGGATGTCAAATGCAGATTTTTCAGTTGAAAGGTTTAAAAACCTTTTTTTTTCCCCAGAGTGTTCCAGAGGGCAGGGGCATTCTGGAATTAATACATTCATTGTAGAATGAGTACAGACAGACTGACAATATCCTTCCAGACTGCCTTTGGCTGCCACACACACACACCTCAATAGGAAGAGAGAAGTAAACCTGTGCCAAGTGGCACCTATTTCAGGGGTCTGTAAAATCAAACCCCTTAGTCCAATTTTCTTTGAAATGTCTTTAAATGAGCAGGGGTCTTTAAATTAGCAGGACTATGTTCTGTGAAAATTTGGTGCCACTATCTTTATAAAGAACTGTCGCAGACCCTCCAATAGATTCCCTATTGAAAATAATAGTCCTGAAGCACCATCATCTGATATGATTTCTCTTTCTCCCTTTGGTCTTAATCCTGGGGTTTACTGCAGATGGATGGTCTACAAAGCACCTGTTTATCATCCACTAGGCCCACAGGGGTGGCTAATGGTAGCTCTCCAGATGTTTTTGCCTACAACTCCCATCAGCCCCAGCCAGCATGGCCAATGGCTGGGGCTGATGGGAGTTGTAGGCAAAAAACATCTGGAGAGCTACCGTTGGCCACCCCTGCGTGATTAGGGCAAGGACCTTCTCAGTGACTGCCCCTGCCCTTTGAAACCAGCTGCCCAAGGAGGTTCCTACCCTTTGGGATCTATTTGGATTCTTGCAGGGTATGTGAGGCTGCCTTGTTTTGTAAAACAGTTAATGAATCAAGAATATAGGCAAGCTGGCTGGCTGTCCAGATTTGCTCCTAGAGCTGATGATTTGCATTTTAATTAGAATTTGTTTTATTGTCTTTGCCTTTGTAAGTTTTCTTATCTATTCAGGTTTGAATGTTATGTTTGTGTAAGCTGTGAACCACCTCAAATCTTCTGTTGAGGAGAGGGTGCAAGTTATAAATTGAATAAATAAATAGTAACCCAAAGAACCCCATGAATTTGAATCCAGGGCCAGCAAAATCTTACATGAATTTAAGGTGATAATGTTTTTTTTCCCCCTCTGTGAACACAACTAGTTGCCCAATGTTCCTCTAAGCTTCAAAGTCTTGTGAGCAAAAATTCTACCTTGTGAGTTACTGGCATTAAAGTTGTGGGCTACATTATTGTGCTCTGAGTTCATCCTTCCTGAGCTAAAGCAAAAATGTGTGAGCTGGTGGATAAAAATCTGTGAGCTAGCTCATGCTAACTCAGCTTAGAGGGAATGCTGGTTGCCACCCACTGAAGGCAGCTCTGGGTCTCAGCTGTCTGGTTGAAAGTCAATGTGACAATTTTTGAGATTGCTGTTTAGTAAACTGGTCCTGCTTTAAACACAACAGTGTAGAAGAAATTTACTCTTGCTACCTTATGCAGCCAGATGAGTTCCAATAAGCCAAATCTGTTTAAGTTTTGTCAGCCAACTGATTAATGATCTTGGAATATTGTGAACATACAAACATAAGAACATAAGAGAAGCCATGTTGGATCAGGCCAATGGCCCATCCAGTCCAACACTCTGGGCGTTTTCGCACTGACCTTCAAGTAGCGCGACCACCCTCTTCACATCGGAGGATCTGCCCGGATTTCGCACAAGAAGCGCCGACGCACCCAAAAGAGCCGGCTACTTCCGTCGCGAAACCCGCTCAAACGTTTTCCTGCTTCTTGGCGGTTTCCGTTTGAGCGGGTTTTGCGACGGAAGTAGCCGGCTCTTTTGGGTGCGCCGGCGCTTCTTGTGCGAAATCCGGGCAGATCCTCCGGTGTGAAGAGGGTGGTCGCGCTACTTGAAGGTTAGTGCGAAAACGCCCTCTGTGTCACACAGTGGCCCCCCAAAACCCCAAGTGCCACTGTGCCCCCCCCCCCCAAGCACAAGAATACAGAGCATCACTGCCTCAGACAAAGAGTTCCAACGATAAGCTGTGGCTAATAGCCACTGATGGACCTCTGCTCCATATGCTTATCCATTCCCCTCTTGAAGCTGTCTATGCTTGTAGCAGCCATCGCCACCACCACCTGTGGGAGTGAATTCCACATGTTAATCATCCTTTGGGTGAAGAGGTACTTCCTTTTATCTGTTCTAACCCAACTGCTCAGCAATTTCATTGAATGCCCACGAGTTCTTGTATTGTGAGAAAGGAAGAAAAGTACTTCTTTCTCTGCCTTCTCTATCTCATGCATAATCTTGTAAACCTCTATCATGTCACCCTGCAGTCAACGTTTCTCCAAGCTAAAGAGCCCCAAGCGTTTTAACCTTTCTTCATAGGGAAAGTGTTCCAAACCTTTAATCATTCCAGTTGCCCTTTTCTGCACTTTTCCAATGCTATAATATCATTTTTGAGGTGTGGTGACCAGAATTGTACACAGTATTTCAAATGAGACTGCACCATCGATTTATACAGGGACATTATGATGCTGGCTGATTTGTTTTCAGTTCCCTTCCTAATAATTCCCAGCATGGCGTTGGCCTTTTTTATTGCAATCGCACACTGTCTTGACGTTTTCAATGAGTTATCTACTACAACCCCAAGATCTCTCTCTTGGTCTGTCTCTGTCAATTCACACCCCATCAATTGTATTTATAGCTAGGATTTTTGGCCCCAATGTGCAATACTTTGTTCTTGTCCACATTGAACCTTATTTGCCACGTTGATGCCCATTCACCCAGCCTCGACAGATTCCTGAACAATTTAGTGTCATCTGCAAACTTAGCCACTTCACTG